>NW_006799985.1:2534336-2710070 GCF_000485575.1 Poecilia formosa | reverse complement strand
TACTATTCAGGTGTGTGGCAGAAGGGAAATACCTAAAACATGCAGGACAGGGGGGCGCTGAGGACCAGGGTTGAGAAACACTGGGTTAGTATAATGTTAATGCGGGATAAATGTTCCTAAGATTTCTTTATAATTCTTAATAATTATAATGTTTTCCTGATGCTATTTTGGGTTTGTGCTACTATTATAATGCTACTGTTTGGTTGATATGATGTTTGCTGGGTAAGATTGCCATTCTGATGTAATGTACAGGGAGGAGCTAAAATCCTGTTTGCTGACTCAGCTCTATGACCATTCCTATCTATTATATTTTGTTGAGCTCCTTGTTGCAAGGGGGATTGCTTGTTGTTGTAGTTCCAGCAGAACATGGTTAAGTCCTTCTGATTTTTTGGTTAATTAGTAGCCATTATTTCATTATACACTGTTGTGTTTTAGCTGTTTAAGTAGGAAGGCTCCTGTTGTCTGGTGTTACTAGTTTATTCTCTTCAGTTTTAAAATAATTTAGTCTGTTGTTTGTTCAACGTTAGACTTCTAGGCTAGAGCTGACTTGAATGCACCGTAAATGTTGAATTTTTCAGAAGTTTTCATTGTGAGGTTAGGCAACTAAATGGAGTATTATTTCTCTTAAGGCATTTACACATCTGTAGGGCATGCCCGTATTTCACTGTATATTGTTTAGGTTATATAACTCATCTTGATTAGCCTTTAAAATGAGTAGTGATAGTCTTATTGAGTCCAAAGCAGAGCAGCAATGATTTCCTTATTTTTTAAATGCAAAATAAACATTATGGAAGATGCAGTAACATTGACATAAGTCCATTACCACATCGTGCGTTGGTTGCCCCCATTGTGTGGTAGTAATAGTGGATTTGTTTCCAGCTGTATCCCTTTGCCCCAAGCTGGGTGATGTCATTGTCACTGCCTGTGCTCTGGGCACTCAAGTGTGGCAGGTCAGCATGTTGCCTCACTCTACTCCACCACTCTCTGCTTGTCTCATCTTTCCCTCTTCTCCAAATTTCTCTCTGATAGCTCCATTTAAACTGGGACCAATAAGGAAGGACACATTGAAAAAAAATCAGGACAGAAGTCTTTCCTGAGGTCTTCACAGATGCCAAGTTGAATCAAATAAAATCTACATATAAGAAACATCGCAGACAATAATACAATATTTACCACATGCTGTTAGTGCATTCACAATGACATATTCTTGCACAGTACTCAGTTACACACTCACAAACTGGAGTCTCTAAGCTTCTTGCGCCCCTGATGGGAGACAGTGCCTTGCTGGAGTGGTGATAAAGCACTTCCTGGCTGTTCAGCCCAACCCTAACCTCCTGCCTGTGTCTCTTCCGGCGCCACAGACCCAAACTCCCGCTGGCCAAACCTATTGATCCTCACAGCCACACAGCAACACCCAAGACAAAGCTTCTATCATCCCTGTTCTCTCTCTGAGACAGAGCGAATTATATTGCCATGCTTTCTTTTGGTGTGTCACTGATGTTTCATTGATGCACATATAAAATGAGTTAAACACTTTTTGAGGGAGGGCCAGGGACATGTCTGCCCCCACTCAGTCTGATTGCGGTTTAAGGACTTTGTTAAAATGGCACTTAAGGATCTGGGAGCTCAGCTGGCTGGACCCATTTCAGTTGGAGTGGCCGCTGACGACTCCCAATTCTCTTAACCAATTATCTGTGCACTCATCTATGCGCAGCGGGGCCACTCCCATCACTTGACCAATCAGAAATGTGAGAGCCTGAGGTTAGTTACTATGGCAAATTAATGCAGTATTTTAATAGAAAGTCAAATATAGTTCAGAGAGGGGACAAACTTTATCATATCTAAAACTGGCACAAGGGATGATAAAAAAAACAGTACTTTACAAATGTGTTCCTCAACTTCTTCACATTTGATCATGTTACAGCCACAAACCTCTGTATTTAAGAAGCTATAATAATAAAATATATACATTGTAGTTACAAAATATGTTTTCTAGTTTTTTTCCCCAGGTAGCCATGTACAATACTTATGTAATAGTACTTAAATTTTCAACTGTACAGCACACAAGAAATTTTTTTAGGAACACCAACATACTTCATTGAAAATGTAAACAAAAAGATAAAGAAAGCTAAAAGTGTTGCATCAACCAGAATCTTCATACAACTCCAATAGTTTGTTTTTTTTAACCATAAGTTTATGTATTCTGCAATAATTAATCTGCACAATAACATCCAAAATGACAAATTTGCTATGGATTTCATATATTCTATTAGTTGGAAATATAACTGAATTTGATTATATAGAATTATAACTAGAATTGGATTTAAATGTAACCAAACTGACCAAACAAATACTGTTTGTAGATATGAACAGATTCATATTTATTTGTCCTGCTTTTCTGATAAAGTGCCTTGATATGACATCTGCTGCGAATTAGCACTACATAAAAAAGTGCATACAAGGATTTCTTTACATTTTAATGTTTAAAAATGTAAGATTTTCATTCATGCTGTCTTCGTTTTCAAGAATGGCAAGATCCCACCTTTTATTCATTTTTAAAGCTGTTCTCAGAATCAGTAATTGCAATCTTCCAAATGCTGTACTCTTCAGAGATGTAAATCATCTCCTAGAAAACTGTACATTTCACTCTTTCAGAAGTGCTACATGCATTCAAAGAGATACAAGTGTGATAAGGAAGTGTGCCTTGTAAATATTTTATAATTTTTGTGACATTTGTTGGCTTGTGAACCAGCAGTACGTTTGGATAAATATGGTGGAACACAGTCCTGGATTAGAGCTTTTGGCTAATCTTCAAGCATCTTCCTGTTTGACTGCGTGAATTAAGTGTCCCCTTTAAAACTAGCACTAGGGTTTATTACTAGATTTATAGCAATTTTAACCTGAAAAGATCAAATTAGTCCATCTTTAAACGACAGAAGCTTATAATAGTGACCCCTCTTGCACCTCTCTGGTCCTCGAGTCAAAGTCGTTCCCTCTGTGTTCTGGTGGTTTTACCCTGTGCCCACCCACCTGCTTTTGAAAGACCGGCCCTTAGATATGATTGCCCTCATCTTGACCTATTTGAAGCACTTCTGATGGCCTACTTCAAAAAAAGAAGAAGAAAAAGAATCAAACAGACTAGGGTTTATAACAGCTTGTTTCTGTTCAATATAAATCTTCTATTTCACCTTTTACTCACTTACAGGATTAGAAAGCAGACTCCCCTATGCATGTTCTGGTTATATGTAGCAGTCCCATATTTAGTGGACTATCATGCAAATCCTGAAACACTGAGATTTTATTTCCATGTTAAACCTGGAGCATCCATTTTATCTCGGGCCCGGATTTAAAACTTCATCCGCTGGCAAGAGGGTTCTGTGAGTAGCAATAATTGAGGGAATATTGCCTGTCTTGAAGAGCGAGCCATGCTTTTACGTGAGGGCCCAGAAAGTCATTTCATTTTTCTGCCTATTATTTTTTTCCTTCGGTGTCTTCTTTTCCTTTTTTTTCTCCCACCGTTTTTTTGAATCAAAGCGATGTTGAGCTAGTGCTTTGAGACTGGCAGATTGAGATGTGCAGTTGAGGGGCAGTAGGAGGAACGGGGGAGTTAAACCGAGGAGAGATGAGTAGGCCCGATGTGACTGAAGGAATTGCTTCCAAAAAAATGTGAGGGAAAAGAAAGGGGAAGGGAACATTGATGGGAGTCAGCAAGTGTCAGCATCTGAAAGGTCAAGGGTGTTATATACAATATATCAGACTTGTGTAAGTTTCTTTCTCCATGTAAGAAGTTTTGTGACTCTGTCCTCACCTGATGACTCACATTCTGCTTTTAACCCTTCCTATTAAGTCTTCCTGCCTTTTCCTTCTCCCTGCCTCACTGATTATGCTGACAGTAATTTGACAGCCACCAGGTTGACAGACTTGAAGGCAGCAGGGTAAGCGATTGTCAGGCATGGTGTTGTTGGGCAGCTGCTGACTGGCTGAAGAGCTGCCAGTGAGATTGGGAAGCAGCGAGTGGTCAGGGGATTGATGGGGAGGCGAGGGAGAGCTGTCGCCACGGTGATGCGATGGAGTGGGATAGACGGTCCGTGAGAAAGTCAGAGGAGGTTGGAGGGTAATGTAACCTCAGCTCAGCCCAAGACATCCAAGCACAACCAAATTGGTCTTGTCTGCTCCTGGAAGGGAGAAAAAAACCCTGATTGTTACAAGAATGTGCCACCTCTATGATTGCCACACAGCCATCTTCTACTGCCAGGAGTAAGACAGCTCTGGTAGAGTTCTCGTAATGTAAATATTTCCCCCTGTGGGTCAACTGTAATATTTGTCCCAAAGAGTGAAGACAATCTGCAGTGCACTTTTGGTTTATTCAACCTTTCTGGACTTCATACTCTAAACTCACATAATACAAATGTACACTCTAAATACTCACTAAACATTCTTGACATCAAACTCAAAATATTTATAGACAATATCTTGGATTAAAAGTAGGGATGCTTCAGTCAGGTTTTTTGCTTCCGATTCTGATCACCCAGAAGGACCGATCACTGCCGATCATCTGGATTGGCTGCAAATGTTTTGTTTTAGGTATAAATGCTACTATGTGATCTGGCAAAATTAAAAAAAAAAAAGATCTGGTAATAAATTCACCTAACTTAGACATAAACATGCACAATGCAGCAGGCATTCAGTCAAAACTGAAAAACCTTCAATCAATAAAACAATATTTAACAGTAAGGTTCTCGGTACCCTAAGTTATACACAAGTCAAGTAAATCTGCCTATATCAAATAATATCAAGAAAAAAGGAAACATTCATTCAAAGTCAAATGCAGTTTGCATCAAATTAAACAATCCCGAGTCACTAAATCAAAACTTCCTGAGAGCATGGCTAGCTGATTTGTGCTGACTCTGATTGGCTGTTTCTGACAAAGCTGAGTAATTCTGCAGAACACAGGGAGGAGGCAAAGGCGATAAATTATTTTTTTCAGATTATCTGAATTATGTTAGAACATAGTGGAAGTTTTAATACATATGAAAAAAAAATTTTTTTTGTTTAAGTTACATTCAGTAGCTTTAACCAGACGTTCGGTGTGAGAGTTCACTATCGGGCGGAGGTTGAGCGGTGCTACGTCTGAAATATTACCACCAGTAGCGTGAAGTGGCAGTCCAACAGCGATTGGACTTATGTTGATGTGATCATTTTAGACTTATGTTGATGCATTTTGACGTGCTTCACCCACAAAGTATTTCTCTGTCGTAACATGCAAACTTCCCCATTCAGTCTGACCGTTAAAGTTCCTCACCACATTGCTTAGGATTTGTTGCTGCGCGTTTGCGCAGTGTGAAGGAAAGAGGACATAAGTTGCACACACAGGCTGCTTAGGTGATCGGTTTTTGTGATCGGCAACATGAGACGGTGATCGACGATCACCAATCATACACTTTTTCACGGAAATCGGCTGATTGCGATCAGTGGCCGATCAATTGGCACACCTCAAATTAAAAGCCTTTATAGTTTTGAGTAGTATGCATGAATATTGTATGTTCATTAGTGCTAATTTCTTTCTTTCATAATGATAAAAACAATCATCCATCTTTTCATTGCATAATCTTGGTTTGTAATGTTGTTGGCTGGAAGGCAGCTTTTGTTCTTAAGGTCTTATATTCATGAAAACTAGAAGGGTATTATTCAGGTCACACAATTCATGGAAACAACCCAAAATATAACATGAAAGGATAATGAAAAAAATAAAAAAATGGTTATGTGTTTTTTTTATCTATCATCAGCAATAACCTAGTACTGCTGTACCTGTGGACACATCAGAGGGGTTTATGGGATCTTTATTCCTGATTGCACCCTTGTGAGCTGACAACGGCATAAATCTCCGTGGTGCTTTAAGCAGCAGCATATGCAGCTATGAATTGCTTAGTGAGGTTGTTACACTGGAAAGAGAGAGGAGAAAAAAAATCTTCCCTACATAAGTTCAGACTATGTGCTCCTCGAGAGAATTCCCTCCAGCCTCCACACTGCACAACATGTCTACATGAAATATTACTAAAATGCACTGGAGCATTAAATCTTATTGTTGTAAACAAATTGAATTGTTGGGTGACATAATTTTAAACTTTAAACAAAACAACGCTCCGAGGTTTTACTTTACTTTGTTAAGACTGATGGACATATCGTGATTACACTGATTATTAAATTCACATTGAGGCAATTTTATTTTCTTCTGCTAGTAGAGAAGCAAAGTTTGGAAAGCCTCAGCAGAATTACTTTCTTATTTACAGACGCAACTTTAGTATGAGTGTTTTGAATTTATATTTGTCATAAACTTTTATGAAGACGATGTCCATTTTTGGTGGTTGTGTCATGATTATTTTTCTGTAGAAGCTCCGATCATTCTTAACATTATTACCACCTGCCTAGTAATGACTAGTTAGTGTGAATGCTGTGGGCATTCACACTGCTGAGTTCCTCTTTTCTTAAATTTCACCACACTACTTCTCCTGCTTACTTTGTGCTATTTTCACCATTAAACTTTTATACTATTCAGCTTGCTTTCCTAATGCCGGCTATATCTCTTGGTATTTATAACCTTCATATTATTTGTAATATTCAGCTTTTTATGAATTTTTTAGCCCATAGAAATGGGGGAAACCGATTCATCCTAGATGCTATCATTAGTATTTTAGCTAGTTTTAGCTTTTTAGCTAATTTTGGCTTTTACGTGGATTTGTCACACTGCATGGACTATTTCTTACCTTTCTGCAAGTCTCCAGCAGTTGACTTCAAATGCTTTTTCCATTTTCACCAAAAGAATTCAGCATTGAGCATTCAGCATTCACACTTGCATTTTCATAGGAAATGTACACTTTCTAGTTCTTCCTTCAGGTTTTATAGTGCAGGGCTAATATCAATGTGTGTAACATACTCTTTTTTTGTATGCATATATTTTAGTGAACAACGGTATTTGTAACAAACTATTCATATTTAGCCTGTACTTAAAAATGAATAGCATATTCAAATGTACAAGTTTGAAACGCGTGTAGAAACACATTTGAATGCAAAATGTTGTTGAACAATCGAGCTGCATGGACTTTGCACTGACTGCAGGATGATTTCTAGATTTTATCGGAGCAGAGGTTCAGTTGGTTGCCATGAGAAAAATGTCAATTGTGTAAGAATCAGAATTTACAAAATGGACATCACACGGGAATAACAACAGTGACATGTTTGTTTCATTTAAGACAAACAAATACTTTAATCACAACAATTCTTAAAGTAGCTATATAATACATTTTGAAAGGCCGTGGTTTCATACATTAAATACACATATCTTTTAGGATAACTCAGTCTAAAAGCGTAGGACTGGTAAAAGAGAGTTACAAGTTTGAAACGTAAAAAAAATAAAAAAAGGTAGAGATTTCTAAACATTTCAACTTGTTGATTTTTACACATAAAAGCAGCAGTTCTACTTCAGGCTCCTCTTGGATGAAGGACCTCCTCAGGCTGAACCCAGTAATAACATGAAAGAAATTCATTTCAGAAGCTTGTATTCAGGACTTTGTTCTTGTGGTCATAATCCATAATTCATGACCACAGATAAGGGTCAGAATATAGATAAAACGAGAACTTCGGTTTTTGTTTCAGCTCTTTCTTTCACCTTGACAGACCAGAAGAATATACTACATTGTTGCAAAGAAAGGCCTAGTCTGTTCAGTCAGTTCAATTCTTGTTCCATCCTGTCATCACAAGACAGAGATTCTTTAACTGAATCACGTGAGACACTGACTGACCCTGTACCTGAAGAGAATATTCCACATTTTCCAGGTGAGCCTCATAAAAACAACTTGAAGTAGTTTTCAATACTCTGACTGCTTCTTGGTACACCAGTTGCTGCTGATGATCTAGCTCTGGAGATGCCAGAGCTAGATCTGAATAAAGCAAACATCCTTGGTCTATTGATCCGAAAAACATAATTACTCATGTTCAGGCATAAAAACCGATGAACAAGCAAGATTAACCAGATGCAATCAAAGCTGGTTTATGTGTTCCAAGTTTAAAAATCTCTAGGATTTTACTCTTGCTTAAATTGTATCTTTACACATGAATTCAACTTGCATAACAGCAACCCCTACGTCGGTTGATAATAAATTACCTACATTTATTATGTAGGTAATAAATATACCTACAAAAAAATAGTCTAAAATAAAGTTTTAGACTTTATTTTGTCTAAAACTTTAACCACTGTTCTAATGCTAAGCAGAACTGAAACCTACCGCTATTCAATCGCTTTACACTGAAATAACAAGAAAAGGTGACTCCCTTTGTTATGGATACCGGGGCCCCATGTTAACATTCTCCCCTGTGCTCAGTTGAACAGAGTTCCCTGCCTTACTTCACCACATCTTGCTGCTTGACTAACCAAAAGCACCTTCTAGAATGGGCCTGTCAGAAGGCAGAGGCAGGAGACCAAATCTAGGTGAAATGCACTCACTCTGGGAAAGGGACAGTGGATGGAGGCGAGTCTGGAACTGGGGCAATACAACTAACCAGCTTTCTGGCAAGATTGCTTCATTTCTTTGGATTTAAAATAGTCCTTTGCTGGATTTTTATTTGAGGAAATAGAGACAGTGATCGTGCTGGAAATGCTACAGCTATTTGTTGATTATTTAATTAAATCTTTCCTTTCCATTATGGCTTATCTACCAGACACTTTCTCCTCACAATGGTGTTCCTTTAACGAGGACTTTACTGTAATGGACCCTTAACGAGGAGTGAGCCTCCCTGCCTGGCCCGGCATCTGTGCTGTGCCTGGCTGGGTAGATTACGGCGCGCTCCCACTAAAGTGCCCATCACCACTCCCTCGCAGCCTGTTACTCCTTCCCTAATCCAGCCTGCCGAGATGCTGCAGTTTGTCAAATCTCAGGCCATATGCTCACTCAAAGATCAATTGGGATGGGAGGGCGAGGAACCAAAGCTGGAGTTTTCCTCATTCTAACTGGGGGTGCAAGCTTCTCCAAAGAGAGTGAGCTCGTCTTCTGTCCTCTCATTGTGAATCATTTTAAGTGAAGCAGGTCAGCAACACTGATTCATGGCAGCAGATGGAAATGTCAACTCTTATTGTTCTCTTTTGCAAAGTCTGAACAAGATGGTGAGCCGCTGCTGCTAATCACGGCATAGCATATAGAGTAGTGCTGTTGTGATTACAAAGAATATGGGGGTGTCTCACATTATGTAGCATGCATGCACACACAGAGAGACCAAGTGAGCTTTTGGATAGTTGCTGGAAAGCATAATATGTTTTCAGAGTGTGACCCTGAAGAGGTCAGTGGGAGAGGTGGACAGGCTGAGACAAATAGCTAATGCATGACCTTTACATAGCATGTGCTGCAGGTATACTAGTGAGAAGCTTGGAGCTTAGGCTCTTACTGTATTTAGTCAAAAGAGATAAAAATGCTAAATAGATCATTATTTGCAGAAAATCACATCGTAGTTACTGTTACTTTACGTACGCACAACAGTTCTAGGTTTAGACTCAAATCTTTGGTATTTTAACAAAGTCTTTATTATCCAATAGTTTTACATGGATGCATTCAAGTAGCAGGTCAAGATTTTAGAATAAAAAAATGTATATAACTACTGTTTCACTTTGGAACCTTAGTGAAGAGAATCGATGGAATGTTTTTTACTGACTAAACTGTTTCTTCATTTTCTATATTTGCACAAGTTCTTTATAAGCAAAACTGTGTTCAGTTCTAGTATTAAGATGCGTTTTCCTGGACTTGAGGCTCACTTCTATAAGCAACCAAATCGATTTGTTATTAAAATCTGACCTGGGTGACCATATCTGAGGTATCTTTTTTTTTTTTATTTATATAAATAAGTTGTCAAATCAAAAAGTGGTCTGCCTCTTGACATCAACAGGTCTGCCTGTTAGTTAAAATAAATTGCCTGAGCTATTGTTTACTCATTCATCAACGTGATTGAGAGTTAACTGAGTCATGTTTTGAAGTGTTCTTTTGGCTTGAAAACCACAAGTGTAATTGTGTAGCTTAACACAAAATGACAGCTATAGGGACGAGAAAAAAACATTGCTGTAATTTTAAGTTCTTTTGATCACACAATCAACAAACTAAAGATTATGACCCAGACTGCATTGTTTTGTCACCCTTGGTTGTAATAATGGCGAGCAAAGACTCACCTACATGGTAGGCTTTGACCTCAGTCTAACCAAAGGCTTTATGATTTCCTAACAGTAAAAAAACAACAACAATGTTATTCTAGAAAACAAAACACCAAAATGGACTAACCTGGTTTGTGATTTTGTAAACATTAACATCTCATCTCAGGTCTTTATTCAAGATTTTGAGTTTATAGCAGCACAGGTATTTGACTCTGCGTAACATCATACAGGAAGTTTACTGACAGAACCGCATAAGATCAGCTACTTGCAATGTTTAAGTCAAAGGTGAGGTGGCATTCCAAAGAGAGACAGAATATAGTCTGGACATGCATTTCAAACAGTTCAGAATTAGTTATCTTAAATATAATTTATTCAGGAAAAAATATTGAAGAAGGCTTCAACTCTGGTGTGCCTAATTTCTCAAAAGTAAGAAGCAAAAGCCTACACTCAAGCCCTCAGACCTTTTAAGGTCATTACCATCCAGTTTGTTTTCTGCATCAATGCTCTACACAAGGGTGACTAGGTTTGAGCAGCTACCTAGCACAGCTCATTAGCTCTTTGTGGTTCAAATTCTGTCTCCAAATAAACATAATGCTGTGAGTGCGAGGTCAGTTCTGGAATTACAGGCAGTGTCAGCCTTCATTACGGCATACCTTTCCTTCACAGCACATCTTGTCACCTGGCAAGCATCTTTTTATTTAGCTGAAATTACTACTTTTTTTTGTTTCTATTCTAATGTCTCTCTTCCCTATCTTTGTCAGTCCCATTTAGTTCATTTGTGTCTTTCTTCCTCCGTTGTTATCACACTGTGTTCATCAAGGCGTATTGAGATGAAGAAGTCCTCTGATAATTGTAATACTTTGTGTTGTAGAAGAGAATTCAAAAGTATGTCTGTGGGGGTAGGGAGGGGAGAGATATGCAAAGCATTTTAAAGATTGAAAGGTCAGGTTGGTAAATTGCCTTTCTGTACATGAGTCTTACCAATCCTTTGACTATAATGTGTAGGATTAATCCATTCTCTTGTCCTTTGTGCCTTTTGTGATGAAGAGACCGTGTAATATGTGAAGAGCAGATTTTTTTTAAACATTCTTTTTTCCCCTCCCTTTTGTTTTCACTTTTCTCTTAAGCACTGCTAGGAAAAGTAGGCCTTTGTAACATGAACCTAGAGAGAAGGTGCTTTGATTTTTTTTTTTAATCACTCTTTATTTATGTAGCTGTTTGAAAGCTGTAAAGCATTGATGCAATTCTCATCCTAATATTATACAAGCATATTATACAGGAATGTGGACGTATTCGTGAATGTTTTTCTTTCTCTTCCCCTTTGAAAACTTTTCTGCAAACAGCCACACCACTATCTCTGGTGGTCTTCATTTTCATATAATTGAATCGAGGCTCTTCCAACTGCGAGGCAGGATTTGGTTAAGCTGAAAGTCCTCCTTGACTGCTGCTACCTCTGTGCAGATTCGGTTACAGCTGTTACCGCGGCAGCAGCCTGCCAGGGCCTGTCTCCGTGGATACCTCCCCTAATTACTGTGTTTATTGGAAATTAAAGATATACTAGCTAATGAAACGCGGCAAACATTACCGCCGATGCAATGTCATTAATTCTAGCCTGGCTCCCGTCTCCCATGTGAAGCAGAAGCAGAAAGAGGTGCAGCATATTAGCATAAATATGATTTTAGTCAGCTGGAAAGTACTTAAATGAAAAGAAAATAATGGAAAAAAGGTGTGTTTTCAATCCTCACTTTAGAAACAATAACAGCTCAAATGAATAGATGATTGCAGACTGGGGACAGTAAAGGCAGTGGACACAGATAAACCAGGAGAGATTCATTATATCTTGTATTGGTGTCTTGAGGATGGCCAGTACATTTTCTGCAAGAAGAGACATTTGTTATTTTACTCAAGGTAGAAAGAACAACAATATTTTTTTTTTTTATTTTTTATTTTTTTGTGGGTCGGGACACTTCATACTTTACAAGAACTGAGCAACAGAACTCCAGGGAAGTTTTTATAGGTCCCTCCCACTGCAGCCTTTGTATAAAATAGTTGTTGAATACAATGCAAGAAAAAATGTTCTGCACAGAAAATGTGTCAAAAACAAGCTGCAAAAACTCCCATACCAGGCTGCAAAAACAGAACGGTGTCCTTTTGTTCTTGCAGCTCTGGGAGGGAGAACAAATGCATCTGTTCTTGTGGAGTATGTACAAGCCTTTAGTTGTAACCACTTGGCTTATTCCCTGCTACCACCATGCTCTCAAGTGCATTTTCACAGTCCCTGCACCTCAACCCAGACTAACATAGGATTTACAGATTAAAATGCCTATATCATAAACAGCGTGGGTCTCTGGAGATTACACTCACTGGCACAGAGCGGCTGCCTATTTTAGTATCAATAAAGCATTTGTCTCTGAACAGTGTAATTAATTTTTTTTTATCATGTTTGCAGCCTATATGTATTGGAAAATGCCAATGCCTTTTAAATTAATGTATAGATTTTCTTATCGCGTGTCAAAAATCTAATCTTTAGATTTGATCAAAAAGTCAAATGATCAATTTTGGTTGCATGTCTTTGTTTTTTTTTTGTTGTTTTTTTATTTCCTTTTAAACTTGTTCCTCTTATGAAGCATTTGTATTTGAACTAATAGTAAACCACAGTTCATAGTCTTACCAAATTTTCTGTTGTCCTGATGCGCTGCAATTCTTAAACTTCGTTCTCCAATTTGAATCTGCAGGTGGGCAAGTCCATCCAGTCTCAGTTTTCACCTTTTCTTTGAGGGAATGGGGGACACTCAATTGAAGATCAACTGATGGTTATGTAGAAGTGACCTGAACACAGAGCAGCATGCTGCTACATTGGTTAATAATGACTGTCATCTTCAAAGCTTTTGATTCATGGAGGAGATGAACATCTCGTTCTGCAATTTAGCCTTTCCAGGGTTAATTCGAATCACAAAATCCTGCAATGAGCTATTATTTTATCAATAAGTCATTAAAAGAAGAAGTAAGCCAATTTTAGTATGGCACATTTGCAAACATCTGCCTAAGATCCTTTCTATTTCATAAAAATTTTAGAAACTGGATGTAAGTCAAGTCAGAGAGACTTTTAGAAATAAAGGTTGAAGCTACTTGTGTTTTAGGTAAAGTTTTGTATGCAACAGCAAATTTCTAAAACAGAGTTCACTTATCCATGGAATCAAGAAATCTATTTGGAAACTGGTTGGAACAGACTATTGATTGCTTTAAAAAAAAGTAAATAAAGATATAAAACATTAATATGCCGAATTTGGTGGATTTAATTACTGCATTGCAGACCCTGTAATAATGACCAAATGTAGTGTAAACCTTAATTTCACATCTGAATAGTTTTTTTTTTATTTTACTGCATCAACTTTTCTATAAAATAACTAAACACAAAACTGCTTAAAGAGATAAAAAAATAAACTAGAAAAATGTGTGTTTATTTTAATGAGCTGGAGAAAGTAATCGGCAGCGAATAAATTAAATAAAAGGAGGAAAAACATGCTTGGAACTTGTCTCTTCCCAAAGTAGTAAGATTTTTCTCTTGCAGCTCTTTGCTGTGACAGACAGACTTTGCAGCAGCAACAACCATCAAGTAGTCATAGCATTTCCAACAAAATGACCTTTGACTTCTGACCAAACCTTGAAATCTGTTATTGTATTATTTTATTTTACTTTTAGTGACTTCGTTCTGTTTTTCATATGGAGACTTATAAGTCACTTTCCCCTAATTGCACTTATTTGCAGGGAAATAAAATGTATACTTGTATGACTTGTTTAAATTCCAAACAGTATGCTGACAAGTTGCTCCACTTTTTCTGGTTTAGCTGTTTATATAAAAGGGGGAAAAAAAACCTCACCTTGCTCTCATGTTCACTCTCTGCTCTTCCTTTTCTCCGTAGGGTGTCTACTTTTTTCTTTTCTTTGTTTTGCATGTTTCCAATTGCATTTAAAAGAGAGAAGCCACTTTTTTCCCTAACAAAGCAGCCTCAAAAAAGAGAGAACAGTTGGGAGCACAAGAGGGTTTCCACTTTTCTTTGGTTTATTTATATATTTCTTTTCTCATGCCTCCCTGGAGATCACGGCTGTTGGAGTATCAGTCAACGTGGACACAGGAACTCTGGGGACTGCCATTCTTTTTCTGCCTCCAGGGAAAACTTGTTCGGAACAATTTTATTGCACTAGCCCCACAGAGGGTTCCTCCCCTCCCCCCTGTCTCTTCCGCTGCCTTCATTTTTATTTTGAAAACATGTAGACGGTCCTGTAAGAAGGAGAGATTAGAGGATGTGGAAAAAATAACAAAGATGGGAACCCTTTGTCTTATGTAAGAATGTCAACTCTTCGTAGCTGGTGCAGGGTGTGCATGAGAGTCAGTTTAATGCTGTGCTTTGTTGTCTATTTGATGTTTCACAACTAATTATGCTCACCGTAAAAAGTTAGAGCTTCTCTGCATCTTTAAACATTAAGCAATGCCATCCAGCTCGTGTAGCGCTGGAAGCTCCCTGCTGTGGGTTGCCAGTTTTGTTCTAAACACATTTCTTTGTGTGCAAATGTCCTCCTCACATCTTGGAGCTGTGCTCTAATATGATTAACGCGAGAGTCATCCCAGCAGTTGTCCATGCTCCAGAGCACTGCGTCTGCCCTTTGGACCGTCTACAGCTGCAGTGATGAAACCAAACACATTTATCAGGAGCCCTGATATTAAACTGCACCATTTTCATCATCCCAGCACCAGCCACCACACCCTGAAAAAATAAAAATAATAACGTCAGAATCCAATTTGATAAGGCAATAATTGGATTTACAAACAACTGAGGGGAGATGTGATCCCAGATTATTTATCTAATGAAGTCTTGTGATATTGGCCATATGCAGATTGTTAACTACGGGAAGTGTTTTTAATAAATCCCCTGGCACATTTGCAGGGAGGTGTGGAATGGAATACATTATTAGTCTTTTATTTGTGAAATCCTTTTGCAGCGAATGATGTTAGAGATGCTTGACAAAATTATGGGCTGATGGATGTTATGAAGGTGGGACGGCTCAA
Source organism: Poecilia formosa (assembly GCF_000485575.1). NCBI lineage: Eukaryota > Metazoa > Chordata > Actinopteri > Cyprinodontiformes > Poeciliidae > Poecilia > Poecilia formosa. The sequence goes on along the minus strand of NW_006799985.1, from coordinate 2,694,813 downwards.
GCCGGCCACGTTTATGTGTAAGAACCCAGGTGCGTTTAAAGCCCCCAGTCAGTCGGTCGGTGAATGAAAGGTGTCAATAAATAAGCAGGAGATGCTAGCTATCATGACAGCTCTCCTGGGTACAGACGGGGAGCAGCATGTAGAAATGGTCTTCTCCTTCCATCCATCTCTGCCATTTCGTCACAGTTTAATCCCTCCATCCCATCTGGGAGGAGCTGAGATTGCATGGCTCCTTCATTCTTATAAGTTAACTCCCAATAAAACTTGTCCCCAGTGACTCTTGGCTCCTCACAGGGTTTGATTAAAGCTATTCTGCCTTGGGACAGCAGGCGTCCATAAGGTGACGGCTCATTCGGAGGAGGCACATAATGGCATGAAGACTGTGGACTGTATGGAGCCCTTGGAGAAGTATGCATTAATCGCCCTGATGGCAGCGAACATAGACACCTCCCGCAATTTGTCTTTTGTGAGTGGCCTTGAGGGACTTCTCACACGCCCTCGATTGCATGCTGTCTTGAAGCTCGAAGCTCGTCAAAGAGCTCTAAAGTGAAATTTTAATGAGCTACAGTATGCATTGCCCCCCAGTGTGATTTTTCTGTTTGAATTTAAAGAAGTGGATGCCTGTGGATGGTGTCACTGAAATTATCAGCAGTACAGAGCGCTCATATGTTCAAGACAGTATGTGACCTCTGTGTAACAGCAAGAGCGAGACAGAAATGTCTTGTTTCCCTTCTTCTCCCCCACAACTCTCTTCTAATCTCCCAGCAGGCTGATAATGATGGACAGACAGGCGCATTCTTCCATTCCTTTTCCTGGATGTGGTAACCTCTCTGCCATCCTCTCAGACTACTTATTGGCAGGGTGACCTATTTTTATGAACACATTCCTTTCCCACCTCCATGCCAGATGCGGCTCAGCTCAAAGGGACCATGGAAGAAAAGCCTCCTGTTTACCGAGCCGCTGTCCTCGCCACATCTTTAGCAGAGGTCACAACAGCATGGGCTCTGCCTCGCACAAGCACACAAAAATACACAAAACAACATACATCTCTTGCTCAATGCTTGTTGCACTCAAAAGCAACTGTTCAAATATATGTTGTACAGTGCACAGATAATTGAGAGAAATGTCAAACGTGCTTCAGGTGTGTCTCACCATTCAGAATTTGGTCCTGTCATCTGGTTCCTTAGTGCACAGATCAAGGCAGGCACAGAGACAGGCAGACGGATGAGTCTCACTTTGTTAACAGTCCCTGGCTACAGAACAGCCCCTGTCGCCTGCTTTCGGAGGGTGATTTTTCAGCCTCCAGGTGTTTACCTGCAGGATACACATCCCTCCTGAGAAACACATCAGTGTCACACACTAGCTGTGGGCAAGAACATCGCTCAGTGCTGAGTGAGAGAGAGCGAGCAACGCAACAAGGGTGGGGCTGGTGGTGGCAAACAAACAGAGAATTGAGGGCAGCGTTACTTTGTGTGCAGCTCTGCTGGAGCTCAGACTCATTAGGTATGAAGCCATCTCAGAACAGGCATCTGTATCCTGTAAGAGATCCCACCAGAGACTACATCGAGAGAGCCATCAGATCTTTTAAAGTGGGACCCTTTGAACACAAACTACCAGCCCCCTTTCCTTCCTTCATTCCAGCTGCTAAATAAACACTGGGTCTGGATGGAAATTTAATGAGATTTCTGTCCTGCTTAAGACTACTGCAGCTGTGTGGAGACAGGATGTTTTGTTCACTTACTTTACCTTCGATGTGCAGGCTGTGAGGTGAAAGTTGCAAATGGAAAGAGGAATAATAGATGAGTATCTGCTTGCATCTGATGAAAGGTCTAAGTGATACAAATGTGTCCTATTTCGGTGATCTATCCAGCCCTGTGTCATCAATGTGATTTGTGGGAAAGGTCGTGCAAGAAATGACTTTGGCTCAGGAGGCAAATCCTTGGTTTATGTTTGTTGTGCCTGGTGCAGCAGCCCACAGAGCGAGTGGCTGCCTGAGACCAGCGTCTGGTGCAGGTGGTGTTTTTTGGACGACAGAGCTGATATATCATTTGCCAAGGTCGTACTCAATTAGGCTATTTGTTGAGCATAGCTGCATGAGCTTGGCTTAATCAACCGAGGAATGGAGACAACAATGACAAAACAGGAAGTAAATTAGGCATGGCCAGGCCACACTTTCTAGCAGCATGCTGGAGAAATGCTCCATTTAGTTGACTAGCGTCTTTCCCCAGCAACCTCTGGTCCTGTCATGCTGGCACAAGTCCACACATGGCACAAACACAAACCTGACACTTTTTATGTGACTTTCCAATGTAATTGAAACAACCTTTCTGAATTATGACAGGACACACACAAAAGGTCAATTATGCCAGATGGGCACACTTAGTAAACAAATTGAAAAAAATTGAAAAAAGTGGGAACAAGTATAATTGTACCGTGTGGCATATATCACACAAAGTGGCATTGCCACGACAAAGAAACAACATTTGTTTACCCTGATTATGCCAAGACCTTGAGGGGTGCTAAAGCATCTGTGTAAGTGGGTACAACCCTGGAGGAAAGAAGTCAGACTGTGTTAATAGTGGAGCAATCAGTGGCCATTCAGGTTAATGGGCGTTCAGCAAGTCAGCCCTGGCTAATGTGTGATTTGGAGGGTCAGCCCGTTGCTCAACGGCAAACACCGGTCACATTCACCCTCGCCACATGCTGCCAATGCAAGTCTTAGCTTTCCCACCACACCCTCAGGCTTCTTGACTGCTCATGACAGTAAATATTTGATTAAATAAATGAAGGTTGATTAGCTCTCAGAGGCCTGGCAGGTGACTTGTGTTTCAGCTTTATACTAAGGGACTGTTTTAAGATTACCATCTACCCTGTCAACTCTTGTCCCAGTAAACTAATTTAAGGAGTGTGTGGGTGGCTTGGAGGGCGATGCCAGGTGATTCATTTAATTTTAGAGAACTGCACAGATAATGTGTCAGTCTTGCTTCATGCACAGGAAGTGAAAGTCTCAGTATCATCGCTGTGAATCCTCATTTTTACCTGTTCCTCTTTGGCTGCTTTTCTGTCTCTTTCTTCCTGACTCACTTTCTGTGAGACCTCTTAAGCTGTGACATTTCCGTTTCCCTGGAGACAGAGCGTGCCAGACGGTTGCCACAGCAACGCCCTGCTCTTTAAGGCGTGCACAGCATTAGTCCACCCCCTCCTCTACCCCATACCAGGGATGGGGGGAAGAGGGGGGTAAAAAAAAGAAATGGGAGGAGTGGGGGACAAAGGTGTGGGGCTCCAGAGAGAAAGCACACCTGCTGACTTCCTGCTAATTGGATGTTTCTCTTTCTCACTATAGCTCACCTGTTATACTTAAAGTTTTTACCCCCTCCATGGATTGCCCCTCTTTCTCTAACTCAGAGTTACTCTACATCTGTTCTATGATTTTGAAGCTCCCACTCAGTTTTTGTCCGTCTCTTCAGAGAGTGCAGCAGACTCATTAGAAACTTTATAATGTTACTCCTACTGGTTTGGCCGAGCTTTCATTTTCTGGTATCAGTAATCTTATCCAAAATTTCTGGTCCATATTGACACATCACATGTTGTTGCAGGAGAGTTGTTTGCCATGATGCACGTCACCCATTGGACCAGATCTTAAAAATATTCTACTGCAATGAGAGCTGGTGACTGTGGAGGCCATTGAGGTTTAGTGAACTCATTATCGTGTTCAAGAAACAAAATCTGTCGCAATCTGGGCTTTGTTACATGATGCATTATCCTGCGTCAGAAGATTGTGGTCATACTGTGGTCATCAGTAACAATACTCAAGAAGGCTGTGGATGGTAAAAGTGCTAAACTAGTAAATAAGGGATACAAAGTGCCGAAAGAAATTATCCCCAACATTTTTATATCGCCACAATGATCCATAACTTTATGTTTTTCAAGTCAGTTTCTGACCCTAGTATTATATGAATGTAATGGCTGAATTAGCTTATATTTATTTGAGCCAGACAATGTTTTTACAAATTAAGTTAGTTTGTGTAAATTATATTCTCTGTTTCCTGTTCGTAACTCACATGAGTAACATATTCTGCTTACCATATTAATGTGACTCTTCCTAGTCCTTCCTTGTTCTTGATCCAAAGCTCTGTCCTAATATCTGGATGAAAGGATTTATTTCCTTTAAATTATTTTGCATTTCATTCTCATGCAGAATCAGTCCTGATGAGTGTCAGCTACAAGTGGTTATTACACACTTTTTGTTTTCGTCCTTCTCTGTATTTAGCTCTGACTGTATTAGTGACTGTTAATGTTCAATATTTTGTTTTTTTCAGCTATTACCACATTTGAAGAGCTCAAATTAAATTCAGCATTAGCCTCTGTACTGTACTCCGTTTTTAATTCTGAACCGAGGGTGTTTTCTTTTTCTTGGTACTCATCTCGGGGAGCTTTGACAGGTGGCCAGACCAGCCTGTCACCCCATCGGCTGGTGACATTTGAGCGATATGAAAATTACCTTGTGTGCATCACACTGGGGCTCAACTATTCCTGTTCAATTAAGTCCCTGAACAAACTGTCTGTGTGTTTTCCTGGTGATAAAGTCATAGCTATTGACTTATGAGTGTCGTGAATGACAATTCTGAAATCTGTTTCCTGCCACACTGTGATTGCTGAGCAGTGTGTTTGTCTATGTGCCAGGAAGGCGACAGGCAAATAGATGGTTCAATCACTGAAAAGGGACTAAGGAGATAACGCAATAATGGTAGAACCTAAAGGACACCCCAAACAATACACCTGCATGTCGCCTATCAGCTATGAGATATTGCTTTTCATAACATTTGTAACTACTGTCACTTTTCTGTATATTACACACAGTGCCTAAGGTATAAGCATCTACAGTAAATGGAATTTATTAGCTTTGAGTCATTCGCTCCCATAACAACAATTTTCCCAAGGTGCCAGATACATTTAAAACAAAAAGAATGTGGACATAAAAGGCCTTATGACTTCATATTGTTATCTTCGGCTCAGGCTCAGTCCACCTGGCCTATTTAGCTCCAACAGCTAGAGCTCACAATCCCACTATTGATCCATTGACTATCTGGGCTTCATCTGTCCAACCCATCTACCTCTGAGCACTTCAATTATCAAAGCCATAACAGCCACACTGCCGTTAGTGGCAGCTTGTCGGACACTGTAATATGTCAGGGAATAGAATTCTGACCGCAGCATCATAGTGCCAAATGATGCCCCATAAGTCACCTTGATCCTGAAGGGCTGTCAGGTGCTGACAGGTCTGTGAAAGGGACCAGCTAGCCTCGGAGAGCACCGCAACCCCACTCAGTCTAGGTGAACAATCTGCACTCCACATCCTAAACTAGTAAAAATAAATCACCTATCGCAGCCACTGAAGATAAAAGATTTGGGTGCACTGATGGGTCAGTTTAAAAAACTATGTGGAATGTTATTATATGAAAAGCAGTGGCTGTTTATTTTTCATGCATCATTTATTGGATTTTGATTTCCAAAGTATCCCAACCAGTTTTATGTTTACGGTGAATAGCTTTTGCTGCCAGTCTTTTCTTAGTCAGAGATTTGGCATTTAGCATCTGTACAGTTTGCATAAAAGAAGAAAAACTAACCTCTGAAAAAAATAGTGAAAACTGTGCAATATACCAAAAGTGTTGCATTAACATATTACCGATGGATGCTTCCAAACATATTAAAATGCTACCAATGGAATTAGTGTTTACAACTTTCAAACATGACATTTTAAAAAAGTATAATTCTGTGTTTATATTGAGTGTTTATTTTGATTTCTGGCTTCTTTGTATAAGAGTGCTCAAACTTGTGAAGGTTACTACATTCATTCATAGTTGTTTATCACTTAAACAGCACATAAGCATGCACCTTGCAATACAGTTCACTGGAAAATGTGCTGCATGCATCAGAAAGTTAATAACATCCAGATTTTTTTCTTTTTATTTTGCGAAATGACAATGGTTTTTGAAGCAGTCCGTCTGGCCTGAGCGTGTTGGCTGCCAGGGGACAGGATATTGATCTGAGAGCCGGTCTGAGCTGGGTGAAACAGCACGACTGTATCGCTGCCTACGCCAACACACAGATGCTCTATAAAATGATCAGATTCTTGGAGATTAAAGATGTTTGTGTGTGCAGGAAGGAAAGATATGAGGGAAGAAAGGAAACTGTGCGCAAGACGAACGTGTGAGGAAAAACGTCAGAATGACTTTCTGTGCATGTGGGTACTTCTATGTGTGTGTGTGTGTGTGTGTCTCCTTGTGTTTACACCAAACCCCTTTCAAAGGGACTCCTGCTGACAGCCTCAGGTCTGGAGGTTTGTGACTCAGAGCTGTAGTAATGGACTGAGGTGAGTTGGAAGTGATACCAAATGGACCGAATTCAAGGCAGAAATTAGTCATCACACGTCCCCCTTTGAACACTCACTGTAATAAACCTCTACTTTTGCAGTCACAAAAATTGTAATGCAACTGGTACATTTATAACCCAATGTTTTTTAGCTATTTTAGGTTTCAGCAGCTCTTTGAAGCTGGTGGGATTTTCTGGATGCGTGAGAAAAGTGCACAGTGATAGAGGGTTTTTCTCATTTTCCATCTGGGGTTTCAGATATCCTTGGGAGGGATATTTAGTCTATTTTTTGTTCCTTTATCTGTGAGGCTCACAGACATTGATTCCTCTAATATCACTAACTAGAAAATAAATAATTTTCCCTGGTGTAATACTCACAAAAACTTTTGCCCATTCATTTGTTTCATCTGCATAATTTCACTGAGGAATAATTATCATAACAATGATTTGGGATCCTCTGGTGATATTGCTCAGTGAACAGATTTAAACTCACTGGTGCTCAAATAATATCTAACTTTGGGGAAAAGTGACTGGGATTTTGACAGTTTTATGATTTGCGACACATAAGATATAATGTCCCTTCTCTGTATATTATACCTTATTTTTTATAAGGCATCATACAGATAAGGTATAAGGTATTGTAAACGTTATACAGTAAAAAATAAGGCTTTAATCTTTTTGTTGAGAAAATTAGAGCAATTTTCTCAACAAAATTCCCCAAGAACTTGGAAAGCAAGGTGGTCACATGATCCTTACCCTCTGTTCTAGGTACAGCACATTAACTTTGAACATAGAAATTATAAACACTTTACACATTGCTTTTTTATTTTTATTTTTTTACATTTTTGGGATGTTGCACTTCAAGCCAGCCTTAAACCAATATCCCTTCCCTTGTTCAAATAAAGTTTTTCTTTCCTAATCTATGGTCACAGTGACCTGTCACACTGACCCGCTCTCTAACATGTCAACAAATGGTAAAGCAAATACAGAAACAACTGTGAAAAATAACTTCTGCTTGTCATATTATCAAAGTAGCTGCACTTTCATATTTTTCAAATAGGGAGGAAGACCTGAAAAATGCAGTTTCATATTAGCATATTCAGCACTTTGCCAACAACATAAAAAAAAAACATTTCTAAACTGACCTGTGCTTTTCTCTACTTTACAATCTGCTAAAAACACATCTATGTTGAATTAACAATACTTACATGACAACTTTTTGTTGTTAGGGATGAAAAAGTTAGTTAATAACGATCATTAAACGACAACTTGTGTTTTTCTTTTTTAGATTGTTTTGTTTTGCTCGTACATTTACTTTCCAGTCTATATTAAGCCAAGTTGAACATTCTTTTCGAATTATTTAAACTCTGTAGAAAATGCCCCAAGTCACTGTATTGTTTATCTCTTCTTTATACTTTGATTTAAGTCTGATTTTTATTGAAAAGCCTTTTGGTTAAACAGTAGCCCTGTGAAGGTTCAGGTCTTTATTATAAATTCTTCTCACTAAAATTGGACCTGGTTGTTGCACACTGTTTAGTACTGTTCCTCAGAGCTGTAATGTTTCCTTTTTCAATTCGACTCTTGCAAATATCTCTTTGTGCTTTAAATCGAACCTCGGGGTACTCTGGCTTCCAGCAGGTTGAAGATGAGGATCTGTACGTATGCAGTAAAACTCTACCTGTGGTTTTATGAGCATTTGGTGCTCTCACATCACATTAAATAGTGTGCATTAATTTTATTTACTTCTCAAAAGCATGCTTTAAAAAATGTGTTCTTTCCTTGCTCCTGAAGGATGCCTGAGGGCTTTTTGTCATGGCGGTGCCAAGCCCTGCGCCCTGTTTCTGTCCATACTGTGCCCTGCTCAGGTGTTGCAACAGATTGTCCATGCTGTTTCACAGGAGGAAGGTTCCACCCTGCTCCTCTTCTCTGAAGTAATGCAGGGATTAGTATCTTTCCAGCCTTTTATCCAGAGCTAACACCTTTACCATGACACCAGCCGCACAAAACAAATGCTGCCTGAGCCTTGTAGCATGCATGCACGCACACAGCACGTTCCACAACATAGGCCCTCTGACTGCTCCTGGGTGTCAACACAACCCAACTCAATTACTTTAGTCTGTAGCGCACCACTAATCCCCTCCCCACTCCTCCTCTACCCTGCCACCATTATTCCTCTACATCAACAGATTTGCATGTACTTTCATGCCACTATTTAGTTTGCAAGTTATTTTTAGAAGCTCACGCCTAATTAGGGGGAGCTGGGGTAGAACACAAGCATAAACGGCAACATTAGTGCTGCCTCTAATGAGAGAAGATATTGTGGGTAAAGCTCAGTAATTTCATCCTGTACTCTATTATTATTCTTTCATTATCATCTCAGCGGATGGGTGACCCTTCCACTTCTCCTGCTCCCGCTCTGTCTCTCCTCTCTTCCTGCTCTTTGGAGTCTTAGTCCCTTTCCTCCCTAAATGTATGGGTGCTCAGGTATGTAACCTGAGCACCCATACATTTATGGGTTGACACAGCCCTTTCAAAAAGTGCAAACAACAATGTGTTGCTGGAAACTAAATAAGAAAGTCATGGAATTACAGACTAAAATGTGTTCATTTTATATGTCATGAATAATACAGGCCTCACTTTCCGCCTCACAGTGAATGGAATAAGAAATAATCGGTGTACGTCAAAAACAATATGAGTGTTGCTGCAGGAATATCCTCAAACAGTAGTGGATTTGTGACACTCTCATATTAGTTGTAACCCCTGGGAAACCCATTCTGTTACCATAATGCGCCCTGCACTGTCCCATCGCGAATGATTTTGGTGCATGGTGTGGCAACAAGAATGACTAATGAGACGGAAGGGAGCGGAATTACACAAATTATCTGTCACACTAGGAATGCTGCGATCTGAATACTCACCTGTGCTTTACTAAATGTCATATATCTGTATCTGCTTCCTTAAGCTTTATTTGAGAATGTGAAATGTATATAGTAATGGGATGCTATGTATTAATAGGAGGCTAGGTATCATTTACATATATATATATATATATATATAGAGAGAGAGAGAGAGAGAGTGTTCTTATTTTTCAGCCAGATAACCACCTGCAACAACAGGTGGGTGAGGGGCTACATGGTGTTATTCTGCACTTTATTCAGTCAGTCACTCTGGAACTGTCTCTAGAATCGTGTTAGAAGAACGTTAAACTCTAAAGTATGACATTACACATTTTTAAAAGTTTTTACACCAAATTTTTTTGTTATAATTTGGTACTGACAAATTGCCCATAACGTGTCTATCAAAGTGAACAATCTGATTCTGACTGCAGTGCTATATAATGCTTTTAAAAGCTTATGATGCATATTATATGCTTATATGGTTTACATTAAAACCAGAACAAAGCAGTTTAAATAACTGTTTGTGTACGGCTTGTGAGTTTTCATTGGTTACCTATGGAGGCAAGGAGCTGCAGGGGTGTATGCTGCCATGCCTATCTTTCTTCTGTAGTTCCCCCACTGCTCCTCTGCCTAATCAGGCTGCTCAGTATGCAGAACAACCTCCCTGATGGCCCACTACTCAGGCCCCAGTTGCTGACCTCCCCTAAAGCTACAGAGCTGATCTGCGCTGAGCTTTACTCAGTCAGTCGGTGCCAGATGTCAGAGAGGATGAATGGCAAAGATAGTTTTGCAGTGACAGAAACAACTCTGAAAGAGGTAGTTTTGGCATTCACTTTTTAAACATTTGCTGGCCCTGGATCTTATGGGCTACTCCAAATATTTTGTTGTGAATTTTTTTTTTGGATAAAATAGATGCATTTTTATAGATGCTTCTGCTCTGCAAATGTCTGGCAATTATGGCTGTAGATGCTAAAAAAAGCAAAGTTTTAGCATAAATGCTTATGTACTTTTAGAACAATAGTGGCATTGTTTGGCCATATATTGAACACGTCCGTCCTCTTCTCATCTCCCTCCGCTACCCTCTTCTCGAGCGTGATGAAGGTATGGCTGATGTAATCTAAAGCAACATACGCTCATAACCACATAGGATGTTCAGTCACGCACTGTGTGTCAGCCAGTTTCACCAGAAAGTCACGTAAAAAAAATAAAAAAATAAAAATCTCCTCTCTGGGAATTCAGAAGTAGAATTCCTTGTCAGCCTCTCAATGTGTCACACTTTAAAAGAAGTCTGGGTATTGATGTCTGGGAAGTGAATCTGTCAGCCTTGCAGTGTGCCAGGCCACGGCTCCCGGCTCAGCCAGAACCCAGAGAGGATGCTAAACCCCCCGAGGCTGATTAGAGACATTTCACTGGGAGGATCCCAGGTCACTCTTTAAGCTCCTTTCTCACCCTGCAAGACTAGGGGAGATGACTTTTAATGGAAAAAAACTAAATACAACTGTTAACCTTTCAGTTACTTTCATTTTCCTATTAGATTTTATGTCTTCGGTATATTCCAATTTAAATACTCACAATAATTTGAGTGTGTACGTAGGTGTGTGTATGTTGGTAATCTTTCATCCACTGGTCCTTATTGTCCTGATTGATCATATGGTCTGATTCTGTCACACACTGGTACCACCCCACTAACAGCTGTGGGAGAGAGAATCAGAAGAAAAAAAAAAAAAGAAAGGGGAACATTTTGTTGATTTTATGGTGTCAGTGTTAATTCTTTTGTTGTTGTCCAATTATTATTTTCCTTTTGTTACCTTGCAAGGTTCAAGTGTGTATACTCTCTATCGTCATTTCTAGTTTTCAAAACATTAACTTGAGAAAAGAAGCGCAGGGGATTGGGAGTGGCTATGTATCATCATACCAGTGGTGAGAATGAGGGTTTGGCAATAATTCCAGCAAAGATTTTCAACCAACTCCTCCTTAATTTTTGCACTATAATCTTAAAGCTGCAAAAGATTGAGTTATTTTAATACAAAGATTTTCTTAATGTAATTGTTTGAATTACTATATAGTAGGCTGAAGCAGGTAACTGCATCTGGTCATCCTGAACAGAATGCTAATGCCCAAATAAAATTTGTCTTTCCGCAGAAAGTGAATACAAAACTGTCTCCGAAGCAGTAAGAATGAAAACTGATCCCTGAAGCGATGTACATCTAATTTTGTTTGCCTTTTGAATTTAATCAGTTTTTGTTAAACCACATTTGTCTTTGAAAGTTGCTTTCTTTATGGACTTAGTTCTCAAGGGAAGTATAGTCAAGTCATGTAAAATATTAGTAAAATATTTAAGTATAATTTGTAGCTGTGCATTGTGTTAAAAATTGTAAATAATAAAAAAAAACTATATGAATAAAAATAAAAATCAGTCTACTTAAAAATCAGCCAACAGCATGTAACCTGAGGACCTCTCTGACTGAAGTGAGATGATGCAAGTGATATGCAAGATGCCATAATGCAGTTGTACCAACTGCAAAGCCTTAAAACAATAAACAAAATATAAACCACGTGGTATTTTCCACAGTCATGTAACTAATGAAAGAGATTAGTGGAGAAACATTTTTGCAAATAAAGCTTTTACCATGTAAGCCTTAAGGACATCAGTGTCCTTATGGAAACACTCAACATGGGTAACATGTTTACATAGATAACGTGTTATCCATGTAAACATGTTGTGGGGGATAATTAATTAAAGATTATCTTACTGTTTATTTATTTATGTATTCTTTTATCTTTCATTCCAGGTCAAGTTAAAATGTTTTTTAGGCAAAATTTAAATCCTGTTGAAGCCTTTCAGATTGCATCAACAGTATTTTTAAGACACACCAAGCTAAACTTTATTTTTATACCTTATCTTACTTTTCCTCTGTGTATCAAAGAGCACAGGTAGTATCCACCAGGATGCTAATCAAGGTTTCAAGCAAGACTTAGAGCTCGAGCAGTGCTTAACTTCATAAAGGCAGGTTGTGAGATAGAAAAAGTTTTCCCTTCACAAAAAAAGACTCTAGAGGTAAATAAAGGTGAAAGGAGAGTAGAAAAAGTTAGGTTGGAAATTATACAGACACATACACATATTCCTACTGATACAAGTTTCATTGTTTGTCGCCTTGAAGTGGTGCAGCAGTCAATGACTGATCCAAGAACTTTTGGAGTGCTTCATCTTAAACTTATTCATTCAAACATTTATTCCTACAGCACTGATGAGAATAACGACCTTCTACAAATGTTTTCTTGCATTCTTGTCTTGATGCAGAGCCAATCAGTGATCTTAACATGTTGTTACCACAGTCTGTCTCTCATTAGGTCAATGCTGGGATAGAAGTCTACTTAGAGCAGAGTGACATTTATTTTATTGAGTTTAACATTCTGAGATTACAGAACTTCCTCACTTCCCAGGCCCATTGCCACCCCGTTCTCTTTCAGTGACCTCCAGCTGAAACTAAATGTATACTGTGCATGCATTCAGTCTGCACACAAACACAGCTCTACACTCACAAAGGCAAGGTTGCATGCAGTAAACAATATTTAACCAGACAGAATATCACATGTGGAATCCACATGTGTTGATCTGGTGATTATCTGAAAGATTGTAGTACACACACACAAACTGCCCTGGCACATTTAGGCAACCAGCTTCTCTATGGTATGCCTGAAATGCCAACACAGGGCATATGGAGAAAAAAAAAAGTTGGTACGCAAATGCAGTGCTTTAATATACATTTGCAGATGCACCTGATGGCACCATTCGTACAAGTCTGTATTTATTGTTTAGTAGAGCTGGCATCCAGGACGATCGTGCTCCCTCCTTCTTTCGCCTTGTCGCATTTGTCTGTTCCTATCTGCCTCACAGCCTCCTCTACCTCCCCCACACGATGCCTGGGGAGTGATTAAATCTGTGTACGCCTGTCTACGAGCCAGAGAGATTGGCATGCATGCACACACAAATGCATACACAAACACAAACTCCAAAACAGCCGCCTTTACTGTGACACAGCACAGAACCAAAGACGCATGTATTTAACTACATTTTATTGATCCCTAACATCCCCCAGTCTATTATAAGTGTAAACTGCCCGCTAATGCTCTGCCATACATAGATTGCCTGTAGCAGCTAACTTGCTTGTCAAAGCTAACCCTGAGTGACAAAGCTTCACATTTACCTTTCCAGGCAGCTTTCTACTGTTAAAAAGTAAACTTTTAAAGATCATCTATAGATATTCTCATGCTTTGAATGTTTATACTATGATCGCACAGCAGAAGGTTGTTTTTTTTTCCTTTATAAGCTTTACTGCAGGGATAACCCACTGTAAGCGAGTGGTGAAGCACCCCTAACCGTGCATATTTGTGCACGTGCATACATGCATGGCAGCCCGTCTTCATGATGAGTGACTCCTAGGCTGATTAAAGAGAACTCTTTTTCTCCATAATGAACACAGGAGATCCATCAGCCATTGCCTTTGAGGAACATCAGCCGCATCAGGAGATAAAGTGTCTGTGATCTCTCGGATTTCAACCAGTGTTGATTAACTTGGCAGCATATTAAGTGGAAAGGTATTGAGCTGAACTTAACAGCAAAACACACATCACAGAGAGTTTGTCTTTTAGGCGCTGCTATGAGGTAGGATTTGCATATCCGAGTTAAGTTAAAGTGCTTATTTCTGAAATCGAAGTAAATATGATTAAGGTTTTTCCGGTCAGCCTGTAAGGTCAGAGTATTATCAGGCTTATGCCTTCTCAGCTTTAATCATGCAAAAGTAATGTGCTCCTACTTTAACATTTGCTCTAAGTTTACCCAATTAATGAAAACGTGCCTATGGTTTTCATTTTTAGAGTTGAAAACAGAAAGCTAATGCCATGTATGAGCCTTTAACCGTCATACTCTTATAATTAAATACAGTTGCTTGCAAGTGTTAGATGTTAGAAAGTGAAAAAAACAAAACAAAACAAAAAAAAAAAACAAAGTGGAATAAATATATTCCAAAAAAGCTATAAGAAATTACATTTTTATCTTGTCACAAACTTACATAGAATTAAGCCTACATGTAAAACACTATTTGTGGCAGAGAGGTAGCATAGCACATCACCATGAATGCAGCATTTGCTCAGCAAAGCAATGGTGGCAGTAACATGCTGTGGGAATGTTTTTTTTTCCCCCAACAGAAACAGGCAAACTGTTCAGAGTTTATATCGCAATAGACCGTGACTAATAGTGGGAAGCCCTGGGAAAAAGAAAAAACAAAACAAAAGCATTACCAGCGGGTGATGCTTTTGTTTAAAAACTCTACCTTCCAGCAAGACTATGATCCTGAGCATACAGTCAGATATGGATGCAAGGGAAAGTTTAAAATGAAGGCAAATTAATGTGTTCACATGTTCAAGTCAGATCGTGTAACTAATTTAAATTGATAATTCCAATCTATACACAATAGTACAAGGATGAAAGTAAGTAAAGGAAACAACACTGTATCCATTAAATTATATCCCATTCCCATGCCATACCTATAGCCATCTATGGGCCTCACCACGGGGTATAAAAGCTTAATAACTGTATAATTAAACATTTTGCTCATCATAGCAATATGAGAAAGTTGTTTCATCTGCAAAAAAAATTGGCAATCTTATCTAATTAAAGATGATCCAGGGCCTTTAATCTTAGGCCAAGAGCCTGTAAAGTGTCTCTACGGAGGTTTCAGCTAAAACTGCCCCGTCAGATTTGAACACCAATTTCTCTTCAATGTTTTGTAAATGCATACGAACTCGCTCAGTCTTCAGATAGTCATCTGAGGCACATGTTACAAACCTTTTTTGTTTTTTGCAGTACATTTCCTAAGGCTCAATTTAATCTCCTTTATCTTTGCTGATAAAGGCCAGACAGCTAAGAAATGTTCTAGATATGTCTGATGGTCCCCAGACTTCCAGAAGGCCAATGTTATAAGCTTAAAAAAATGCAGGGATGGCAAATTGGGATTCGGTGTAAATGTACAAAGGTAAACTTCAATAAGGCAGCGTGGGGACTAGTCCTGCTCTTTTATCATTTATTGGCCAGTGCTCTCACAGCCTGCTGGGAGATGTCCCACTTATTCCGCCATACACACCCTGCCACGTAGGTGAATCCTCCTAATACGGGATAGGCCCCTGCCTCTCCAGCAGGCTGCTGCCTGATCTGATATCAGGCCAGTGGGACGGATGGCTCGTATTTTCAATCCAACTTCATTTCTCTGAAGGTCCTCATCTTGCCTGCCCTGAACCCAGGGACACGTTGATAGAGAAAAGTTCCTCAAATCTGATTCAGAACTAAATGGAAAAGCATGAGGAGAAAATCAGTCTCTGTGCTGGCTCATATTTCATCTCCAAATAGAAGTGTGGCAAGCTGTCCTATTTTGAAGTTGTGAGAGAATTTTTGAGACGTAAAAGGCATTCAAATGTCTCCAAGTCAATTTCATCCGTCTTCTCCTCTAGTCAGTCATGGGTTGTCGCTCCCCTTCTATCGCAAGTAATTTGTTTCCTCATGTTTACAACATCAGACATGGCTTTTGATTACGCATTTTGTGTTTGGGAATGAACTCATCACTTCAGCTATAGATGGCATTGAACTGTTTTAAGTGGTGAAAACAGGCCTCTTGTCAAGATATTTCTGATCTTTAAGCAAAGTGAATGACTTAGTCTGACCCATGGGACGTCGAATGGGACGTTACATGTTGAATAGTGTATATCCAAATTCCCTTTTTCAGTCTTGTCTTGATGTGCCTGCATTTGCCTTTGTTAGAAGGTTTTGCACTGACACTTTCACCCTGGATTAAAATCTTAATTAACTTGAGTGTCAACCTATATTGCATTAGTTGAAAAGCCAAAACAGGGGGACTGAGAAAAAGAGCAGATTGCTTAACATAGGATCATACCGATTGGACCCAGGGTTACCGCAAAGGGCACCATAGTGTGGCTGTGCTGCTTTGTGTGTCTCTCATCTCGATGCTCTTTGTGTGTCTCTCCATCTTTGTGATGGGCCTTCATCAAGAACATGCTAAGGCTTTGAAAAGCTTTGCTTGAATACATGAGATCATGACCTCATGTTAAGAGGTTGCCATGGTCAGAAAGTTAAGATTTCCTCCAGTTTTGTTTTGAAGGTTGAATAGAGAAGATGAATGCTTTCCAACAACTGCTCTAAAACCAAAGACACTAGGGAGTCTTTGGGGTTGAGCTGTCTGGGTCACCTTCACAGCAGAAATGACAAGAAAGTCTGATCAAAGACTGACCATTCGCCACCGGGAAGCTTTAGTCTGGCCCTCTCCGATTCTTTTGACCTTTAGCCATGAATCATGAGTGTTTATGTGTCAACAAAGGCAATAGATGCCTCCAATAGTCTTTTTCTTTGTTTCCCCTTCATCCATTGAAGTCTTTCCAGTGAAGTTTGATGAGGTTTTGAAGGCACGGTTGATTTGGCGTTCGTAGCAATGGAAACCAAGATTTAAAGGCGATTTAGATGAAGAAACAAAAGCTTTTTGCTATTTTAACATTTTGGTTGCACATCTCTGGGGAACAGTCTAAAGCAGGTTGCCTTATGGGGGAACTATGCTGCAGCCATCTGGTAACGACAATTTGACGCGCTGTAGACACCGATGCCACAAAGACAGTTCTCACACCAGATGCCTTTATCTCTACGGCTTTGTTTACTCATCAGTTTGAAATGCAATTTGAACTTAAGCAGCATAAATAGTTCAATAATCTGAGGACAAAGCAAGTGTGTCTCCCATCCAAGTTTGACAGTTGTGTTAAAGCATTCAGTTTAATATTTTTCCTACTAGGGGCTTCAAACTGGCCTACTAAATACTGCTATATTTCAGTATGTAAAATATTTATTCCCTTGTAATAGTAATAATAATTGTACTTAATTGTTTCCTTTGCTATATTTGCATTTAACTGGAATTAGCCCTTTGATGCACAAATTAGGATAAACTCTTTTAAGATTGTTTTTATGTTATCTGTCAGTGTAACCAAATAGCACAAAATCCAGCTCCCACACCAGAGCATGTTCTTTTTGAGCTTCCAGATATCTAACGGTTTGCTTTTGTTTCCTCTTGAGTTTTGTTAGCTGGCAAATCTTTGCTTCCTCAACATCTTTAGCTGCTCCAGCATCCATAGCTCTACTGCCTTTGAGTTTTGTACATCCCAATTCTTACAACCCTGAGTGATATTCACAGCAAATGGACCTACCATCATCCTCATTTGACTTACATTTCTGATTTCTTACTTTACTTGTTCCTTTTTGTGCTTATAAAGTAATTCTAAGAACAGTGGACATATTTTCAAGAACAATTTGCATGTCTGATGAAAATAAGCAGTGATGGTTATTGTCCACGATTATGATTATTGCTATGTTGCCAAAACGTTGTAACAGGTGGAGTTGCTCTTAGTTGTTAACTAATGATACCAACATTGTTTTTACTTGTGAGAATCTCACATTATAGAAAGACTGGCAAGATATTCTCAAAGTGCTGTGTATTTTTAACTGACTTTTGTATGTGCATTTGAATTTTTTATGCAGTAGAAGGTGATGTATTAATTGGTTCACTACAACGAAGTGCTTTGCGTACAATCAACAATCACACACAGAAGAAAATGGTTTTTGAATAGCTGTCCTCTATGGTGACTACCATGCATCAAAAGGCATAAATGAACATCTGAAAACTCATACCAGGATAGCCTTTTTTTGCATTTTACCCCATTACCATCCTTTGTATTGCCATCAGCACCATGGTTGCTTCCCCTTTATTCTAATAAAAGTGAATGTCTTTGCATATGAAATCGGCATTAATGCACTTTTGAGGTCAACTTGCACTATTTGATAAAACAAGCTCCAGTGAGTTGGGGGTTGTTTTGGGTCCACAAGCACAGGAAAGATTTATTGTCTGCTCTTTGCTTGCGCCACTGCTCCTCGTTACTGGCCAACTCTGACCCCATCTTGCCAACACCACAGAGATGCTTATTCTCAATAGATAACAAGTGAGTGAATAGGTTTTATTCATTGTGGAGTGTTACAGTGCCCAGAGTGGTGCACTGGCCTGCCTTGACACAGAGTACTGCCGGGAGTGTTGGGTATGAGGGGCAGAGAGGGAAACAGAGAGACATCTGCTATGGTCACCCACCCAGCAATACCCTATTATACCAGAAGCCAATGCTACCCTGTAGTTTTGCTCATCCCATTTCCCTGTATGAGTGAGTGTGTGTTGAACGGAGTAGAGATGGGAGGTGGAGGAGCACACACAAGTAAGGGGTTGTTTGCCATATGGCCTCCTTGCACTGAGAGAGAGAGCAGAAAACGGAGTGCGAACTCCAGTTAAAACACAAACTACTGTGAAAAGGGACATTTTTCTGAGACAAACTGCTCATGTTGTGTGATGATCTGACCTTATTCCATTCCACTTCAGGGTTTTTTTTTCAGAACATGCAAATATTTTCCTGCTAAATTGGAATCTGGAACAATATAAGGTGCTACAAGTTTGCATGATTGAATTAAAACCAAGTGGTAAACAGCTTAAATACATTCAGTGAGAAAATAATAAACAAAATAGTTCTACACTGAGTTCTAGTCAGATTAAATCATTTATGTGATTATTTGGTAACACTTTATTTGAAGGGGGTTGAATAAGACTGACATGACACTGTCATAAACGTGACATAGCACATGTCATGAACATCAATAAGTCTTCATGAATATTTATGACTGTTATCATAAAGCGTCATTTGGTAAATAATGACACTTTTAATACAAAGTTGACATTATTCAAAATGTCTTTGTTATGACAACTTGACATTAACCAGGAAATCATTACTGTTTAAACTTTACCTTTAATAACATAAAGTTACCTAATTTTTAAAGTGCAATCAGTAATACTTTTATAACAAATTTATATCAGTAATGATTTCTTGGTTAAAGTTAAGTTGTCATAACAAAGACATTTTGAATAATGTCAACTTTGTATTAAGTGTCACAATTTACCGAATGACGCTTTATGACAACAGTCATAAATATTCATGAAGGCTCATTCATGTTCATGACAGGTGTTTATGACAGTGTCATGTCAGTCTTATTCAACCCCCTTCAAATAAAGTGTTACCGATTATTTACATTATACACTATAGTGGACGTAGTTAATAGAAACAAAAGCATTTTTAAGATCTCTTCTTCTAAGTCTTCAAAGTCCTTGTCTTGTTCATTATATAGTTCTATCAAGACAACAGTAAAATGTAATGACCTTCTCAAGTTACTTAAATGGCACTGTTCTTTTCTTGATTAAGGTTTTAAAGTGGATGTTTTGGCCAGATAGTGATCCTAAGTGGCAGAAAATGTGTCTAACATAAAGTAACTGAGAATGAAACAAGAAGAGGCAGAAAGAATAAAATGGGAGAATGGTAGTTTTGTAATTCTTTTTATCTTTAATTTCTTTTTTTATTTTGGGGACTTTTATTTAAGGATCTCAAGATTCTCCCAAATTGGAGTAGAAGATTTTTTTTAGAGAGAGATGGCTATGTAGGAGAAAGTATTGGATCCAAGTAATAGTAAGAGAGCATGCTTCTTGGTAAGCTTAACAGAAAATGATCCTTGCTATGGCAAATTTTAAATTCGACTCGGTGGAATCTGTGGTTTGCAGCATCCACATTTTTACTTGTGACATTTCAGGGCAGAGTATTAATCTTCTCACCAATACTGAAATTTGGCATCTTACTTTTGCTTGTGTTGTGCATCATAGGAACATTTGGCAAAAGAATGGAAAAGTATACAGTAAACTTACCTTTGATGCGTGAAGCTTAACATAGGTACAATTTGTTTGGGTCATGAATAGCATGATTAAACTTACACGGTGTTATAAAAAAAATATTTAAACTATATTCTACATGAGTCCTCTGAATACCAGAAGAGCTATATATATCTTCCAGTGGGTTTGTGGTTTTTTCCTAATAAGAACACACCTGAACAACTTCCAAAAGGATGTTTCTAGGAGGCACTTCGATCAGACACCTCAAATGACTCCTTTTATTTGAAGGAATACTGGCTCTATTTTGAGCTCCCCGGAAATAAGGGAGTTCCTCAATTTGTCTCAAATGCTAAGTCCAATCATCTTGCCGAGGAAACTCATTGCTAACTCTTTTACCCAGGATGTTCGTTCAATTAGATCCATAATTCACCACCATAAGCAAGATTTGGACCATGTATTGGTAAACCAAGAATCTTACCATTTGACTCTTTCCCATGACAGATCTGAGCAACACCTACATACTTTAAGATGAGACCTGTGTCGATTTTCTTCTCCATACTACCGCCATTCATGAGCAAGACCCCAAGATCTTTTAAGTTCTCTGCTTGACTCCAATTCCCTGAAGGAGTAATCTACACTTTTCTGGTAGGGAACCATAGCCTCAGACTTAGAGTAGCTGACCCTGACACTGGCCATTTTGCACTTGGGTTGTGAATTGCGACAATCCGTGGTGAAATTCAAGGTCTGAAAACATCATGTAAACCACATCATCTGCACAACTTACAAGGGAACGCTGTCTGGTGTCTGGTTTGGATGATTTACCCTCCTTTTCATTGAGATCCTGTCCGCTAACACCATGAACAGAATCCTTTACATTCATTTTTCAGTGATTCAAAATCTTATATAGTTCAAGTCATTTATTCTACTTTGAATCTCTAAAGTGGCCCTAATCATAATCTAAGAGCAAATTGAAGAAGTTAAGCGGAAGTTAGCTCTACAAGAGAAATATAACTTGTTCTTTGAAACATGAATTATATTGTAAAATTACATGACATGCTTACACGTCCTTTCACATATTTCTGAGTTATTGCCCTGCAAAGTTGTTGATGTCATTGTACTTCATAAAAATCTCTAGATGATAGAAAGGATCAGAGCAATTTTCAAAGTGATATTTCAAACATATTGTTAAAGCACTCACTCACCAGGACAGTCTTACAAGTGTGACAGAAGACTGAACTCAAATTTAAGCCTCAAACATCATGAAATGCAACACTTGGTGCCACAGTGCAACAGATAACACTTTGACTGTAGAAAGATCAAAGCAAAGGACAAACACACGAGGGATATTTCATCTTTTTTTTTGAAAGCAGTAAGGTGAAAGAAGATGCAAGGAGATTCAGTGGGGAGAAAGTTACAAACAAGGAGAAAGAGATCCATTCAAAGTCGGAGAAACCAATGATGCTGCTCGTGCACGGGGATTGCCACACCCACTGAGCAGCCGGGGGGCTCTGGAGTGAAGGAAGGTTTTCATCCGTTTTATCTCTTCCGCTGTCTTTTGCTTCTTTCTCTTTTTGAGGTTACACAGAGCATGTCTCCTTTTTCCCCTTTCCCCTTCTTCAGTGAGGCAGAGATCTTAATCGCCCCTGACCGTAATCTTCCAGAGTGAAATGCTTTTGTTCAATAGACAAAAAGGAGCTTATAGATGCTGCACCCTGCAAGGCCATATCACCATAGGGTTATCCTCTGGTAAAACGGGAGAGGTGTACTATGTGTGTATATGTGTGAGTGTCACATGTAGACTGTGGACAACATCCTATTTTAGATAATGTGATCTGTTGCTGGACTATAAAAGCGTGTTTGACACCTGAGTAAGTCAGTTTGTGAAGGTAGAAAACTTACTGTTTTACCAACGAAACACGTGAAAAGCTGTGATCTTAGATGAAGACTTTGCTGGCTTATCTTGAGGCAGCATGTGCTGTAGATGGTGCTGCAATGTTCATTGTTGTGTCTGCCTTGAAAAGCTAAATATATACTTAGTTTGAAGGTTTGTAAACTATGATGAGTTGACATATGACAGTTTAGACCAGTTGTAAAGCTGTGTCTTTTCTTTAAATTTGACAATTTTGTATTTTTTAATATGTTTTTTTCTGCATCTATATTGTTCTTTTGTAGAAAAAAACTATCCATCTCCTGAATTGAGCAAACTAAAAGTGACACTATATGTTATTTGCAAAGAGAACTGCAATCATAGAGAGATCATTTTTGTGGCCACAGCCAATCCCACTTAAAGTCACCCTTTTTTCTCCATCTGTAAGTCTTTCTTGCGTTTTGTTTTTTTCTCCCTCTTTTCCTCTATTATTTCACTTTCGACATGCCTTGGTTCTTTATTTTTTTGCCTCTCTCTGTCATCTCATTTTATTCTGGTTGCATTTGTCACTTTCTCCTTCTCTGTCGCGGTCTTTTCTTGTTCTTTTGTCTCACTGTCACTTTCATTCCAAGGAACATGTTTTGTATTTTTTGTCGGTTCCCTCTTCTCTTTTTCTCTTCACATGCACACACAAACAGATAATAAGTATGTGCTTTTTAAAGTGAAAGGACTATATTTTTTCTGAAGTGTCCTGACACATATGTTGTGAATTGGTGGTCTTTAAATGAACAGCATAGAATTCAGTATTTTTTTTAAATTGCACAAAAGAATGAAATTTACATTTTCATTTAAATGCATAACAATCTCAAAGCTAAGAGCTCAGAGTTAATGATCAAGCTTAAGATATGAATACGTATCAGGCAAACCATCGTAACCACTGATAGTTCATATGAAAAATATGCATAACCTTTTCATAATGGCAACTACTGTTGGGTGTGATGTATTAAGCAGGAAGTAAATATTTTGACCTCCAAGTTGAATAATTTTAAACAGAAATAGACGAATATAAAGATTTGATCAAGTTTGACAAGGCCTCATTTTTTGGGTGAGCATAGGATAAAAAAAACAACAAAAACTTCTAAATTTGTGGGGTGTTTCCAGTCTGTAGTGGTCAAGATATATCAAAACTGGTTTGTGTTTTAGCAGATTAATGCACCCTTAAAACAAAAATGTTAATATAATTTGGGGAGTACAAGAAATCTAGAGGTGTTGACGTGGTTTTCAAATTCCCCAGATATTAGTATCTGTAGAATGTGCTGGACAAACAAGTCTGTTCACATAAACTCAGGACTTAAAGGATCTGCTAATAACAGCCTAGTGCCAGATACCACTGCACAGCTTCAAGGCTTTAGTCTGGTGATGTCCATGTGGCCATACGTTGTTAGGCAGGTGGTCATAATGTTATATCTGCTCAGTGTTGACAGGTCTGTGTAGGTGAACTGTAACATTGTGAGAAATTATCCCAAACAATTTGAGAACTCCTTATCTCAGTGTACATGTTGTGTCTTTAAACATGCAAGCTTGAAAAATTTGGCTAAATGCTTATGGATTAGTATGAGATGGGTAACACAGAGCAAAAACAATATGCTTATTCCCGTTCTGAAATGAAATTCCTATGTAAAATTGACCATTGGGAATATTCCCGCCTATGGATTGGCATTTGTTTAAATGTGAGCTTATTGGTGTCCGACACATTTTGCTTTGTCCAGTGCTTTAAAATGTACGGGGGAAAATTCATTCTTATACTCTCTTCAGGTTAAATGTACATCGTCCCTCCGTGTTACTTCTTTGTTGCTCATTCTCGTTGTCCTTGTCCCTGAACACTGTGGATTGACAAATTAGATAGAATCTCATCAGGCGTAAATAATGACAGCTATCTGTAAATAGTGCTGGAGCAGGAGAGCAACAGATGCTGCTCCTGGTGAAGGAGAAAAAGACTGCTCTCCTCCACTGAGCCTGCTCTCCGCATGCTGCCACTCACGTATTTGGCTCCCATTAACACTGATCTATATTAATTCCTTAGAAAAAAACGGGGCTGAATAAGAAAGTTGATTAAGGAAATGAAAATCTATTCTGCTGCGCCAAAGCTCAATGTGTTCCAGTCTGTTTCACACTGTGGGATTTTTAAACCTTAAAGGCTATCCAGTTAGTCACAGACCAACGAAGCAAAGCCGGGTTACAATGTTTATTTATCCATCTACTTATTCTTTTTTTTAAACATTTCCCCTATCCCACCTAATATATTGGTAGACAGAGATGCAAAGAGAGCGACACTTGTCTTTTTGCTGCAGCTGCAGATAAAAAATTCAAGCCTCTTATGTAAATTTCTAAAAGCAAGTCTTGTCTCAAATAGAGGAAGTGTACAAAAACTCAGTGAGCTACAGTAGTTTGCTAAAATGTACCTGGCATTCATCAATACTTGGAATGAAAGCTAACGCCCTCCCATGTCCGCTGAGGCTTGTATCCAGTCATTGATTTCTGGCCAGGCGTTTGCTCACCCCAGCCAAGGCCCAAATGTAATTTAAGTGCTGTGTGGCGACGTGTTTGTAGCATAAAACCTTACATGGTGTGGTCAACAGCCTCAGGCAATGAGTGAGCTCTAAAGTGGCAAACAGCAGTGAGACGTATTTCCTCTTCCAGCTCACCTTGCGCCTCCTCGTCAAATTAAACGATAGAGACTGGAGGGCTTTCTGCGGGCCTTCAGCAAGCTTTCACCCCTCCAACTCTAAGAGGATGAGGCAGGCCGATGACAAACACTCACCGCACAGCTCACACATGACAGGGGGGGAAAAATAATAAAAATAAAACACTTCAATTATTCCATATAAAATGGCATCAGCTCTCGACCCTGTACTCCAGGAAATTAAATTTCAAAATGGACCTCAGCTATGGCTGCAAAACAAAGCCATCTGATGATTGAGGGAGGATTTTAATAATTCCAGATTTTCTACATTGGTGTGCAGAAGTATGGGAATTTGTTCATTGCAATGTAAAAAATATAACAAAATGTGACAAAGAAAACATTACATTTTTTTGTTTGGTGTTGAAACCTGATATTTACACACACCATAAAAATACCGTCGTTTTCCTCAATGTCATTTAAGTAACTGACTTAAGCTTTTTCTGTTAAGTCAGTTAAAATAGCCACCTGATTTTTATTTGATGAATGAGCATGAATATATTTTTTTGGATGTTTTCTTAGCTTTCTTGGAATTTCAGTAGTCGTATATTCCCTAAAATTGCCCCTTAAACAGCATGACTTGAGTCAAATATTTTTGTTATTATTTCACAATACTACTTACAATAACTTGAGGGTTGGTTGGCCGATTCCTCCTGACATAACTGATGGAACCAAATCAAGTTTGTACGCCACCTTGCTCACACAAAACATTTTCAGCTTTCCTAATGGAACTGAGATGATGGTTGCACAATGATCCCTCCAAAAAACAAATTTTGTTGTCATCAAGCCATTTGTAACTAATTTGGTGGCATTATTAGGATGGTTGTCTACTTGGAGGACACACTCACTCAAGCTAGGCTGGCTGATGTCTCAAGATGTTGCATCAATTTTTTTTTCACATAATGACAAAAAATTTAATTGTTTCTCTGTGTGCAATTGCAAACTAGTCTGATTTTTTTATGTTACTTTCAGAATAAAGACTTTTTATGCATGAGTTCACATGAGTAAGCAGGACAGACTCTTACCAGATTTTGTCAACATATTCTAAAAGTCTTGTACTTTAATTCTGGGGGAAATATATACTTTCTGAGTAGATATTCTCATAGTGATTTTTTTTTAACTGATTGTTTGAACAGATGAACATGTTACTTTCAGACATCTGAGTCCTCTGAACTTGTTGTCATGTTAAATATTTGATTTTGGGTTGTAGTGTATGAGTGCAAGACAAGATGCTGTTGTGTGATACGGCTACTTAAACACCCAAAATGTCACAACAGATTACAAAGCTTTTGGCGACAGACATTAATACTAAATGTATGCTGACATAAGCTGCAAAGACAATATGTTGTGTCAGAAAGCAACATAGACACAGACATGATAAAAAATATTACACTCTTTGTTCAAGTGCTTTGACATCCACCCAGAGAACATCGCCGGCTTCTGCATCCAGTGCCTCAGCTGGGAAAATAATTGCTCCGGGAGGTTGATGGACTGTCAGGAGTCACACGAGCTTGTTTCCTCTGTTCTCCTTTCTTTCCCCCTCGCCTGGCGACGCAGACAGACGCCACGGAAGCACCTTGTGTTCGCCATGTACAGAGATAAACTGCATATTGCATTCTGTTTCAAGTGTTACAAATCTCTTGCAATAATATAATAAAAGATGTATTATTCATTGCTTCTGCAGTGATTGAACTCAGGAATGAAATATGCATAGGGCGCGCATGCTATTTCAAAAAGCCAACATTTGACGGCGGGCGATGAGCGAACATCACCTCGTGTCTCTGTTGTCATCAAATGTCGAAGACAGGAGATTAGTTGTGTGAGGACAGTGCGGGGTAGTTTTGGGGGCCACTTCATGGGCTGGCAAAATGAGTGAAATGTTTCGAGAGGAATATGAGAGAGGGATCCAGGTGAAAATAAGAATAAATTTTCAATCTTCTGTGATGAGAATCCATTTGTGGTCCCCAGGTGTGACAAACAAAAGGCTGGATGTGTTGTTCCAAATCCACATAACTGGTTTAGCTTTATTTCCCGCTGAGATGGGGTGCATGGGGAGTGTGGGATTAGGGTGTTGGGGTGCCAACTGAGTCATTTCGCTGCCTGTTCTCTGCAGAGGGTATAATTGCAGACCTTAAAACATACCAATTCTGTTTTGGTATGTGGGAAGAGCTCGAGGGGGGAGGTTAGAAATTATCAGTCACTTTGGTTTAAAAACATTTGCGTGCAGCATATTAGACTGAGATGTTTGTGACACCGTAGTATGATTGCATTATTTGCAAATAGTACATTAAAGAAACGGGGAAAAATCTGTTGTTGCATTCCAGGAAACCTCATCACAACAGCGCATATTTACGAGGTGGTGCAAAATGTGGTATATTTTTAGAGAACATATTGTATTTTATGTTAGTGATTTCCAAGTGGTTTTCTATTGGCCTGGGGGCCTGTGTGACTGAGTAATAGACATAGTAATGGCTTCATCCTTGCCTGCCTAAATTTGTTTTCCATCTTTGTGACTTGCAAACACCAAAATGAAAAAAAAAAAAGAAAAAAAAATAGGCAACAAATGATAAACAGCATCTGCCCAATTACTCTTACTTTGTGTTCAGAAATATATATATTTTTGTTATTAAGATGTGTCCCTGCTCTGCATTGACAACACCTTGCCACAGAAACAAAAGGCATTTACATTTCCTCAGGCTGGCAGTGAGGCACAAGGCACATTCATTTAGCTCATTTTCCTCCTGAAGCCATGGAAGGCCCTGACCCGGAGCTTCTCTGTTAGCACATTAGAAACTGTATAGCATTGCATCGGTGCCTGTCATTCACAAACACCTTGCATAATCAACACAAACAAGCCCTGAATCCTACCCCACACACAGACACATGCAGGAAGCCAGGCAAGATGAAGCTGGGGCATTGATTTTATAATGATGCCCTGGCTGCTTCCAGCCATGGAGGAATTGGAGCTGGCTGTGTTGAACTCTTGGTGTGTGGAGAGTTTTTTGGATCAGAGCCCCATTGGTTGGTGGGAGCGTCTAGTCCGGTGGAGAGGATGGGCTACAGACGTGTGCAGGCGGTCGATCCAAAGCATGTAGAACACAGAGAGGCAGCCGTGCCCAACTTTGCTGAGGCACCGGGAGCCAAACGTCCCTTCCTCAGCACACACAGACCTGCAACTGCCAATCAAAGCAGCCTCCGGCACTGCCACTGCCTTGTGCGCATAAATTAGCATGTATTTGCATAAGAATTCACTCGTTTAGCAGACCCACTTGGCTCTCCCCCAAATGGCATTTTCTAACTCCCCTTCCGTCTACCACTTTTCCTCTTCTTATCCTTTTACAAGCACCAATAAGAGATAGAAAATAATCTGTTAACCCTTTTCATACCTAACCCCTCTTGACACAAATTACACGTGCATATGCATGTTTGTTTTGGATTGCAAATTAGAACATTTAACCAACAAATGATTTAGAAAACAAGCAAACAAACACAGACAGACTTACTTCAGTATTGCTTTGTGTGAACCATTGTAGAACCAGCTCCCCAACGTTTGAGCTAGCACTCTGCATCAACCTAATAACCTGCAACTTCAAAATGAACTGCGCTTCAAATGTGCAGCACAGCTGACTTGTCACATGGGATTCACCAGCATAGCTACATTATTTAGCAACAGGTTTTAAAAGCCTATTTAATATGTTTCAGCCCAAAGGGGGAACTAGAACATGTGCATCCTTTCTAAGTTACATATCAAAATAGAACAATTCTTCTGATCAGAAGTGATTGTAAGGAAGCTTAGAGAGACAATAAAAATAATGATTTTTAAATTAATTTATTTGTTTTTTGTTCCATGATGATCCATCAGTCATAGCAGAAGAAAGAAGATACTGTAGCTATTAAAAAGAGTTACCAATTGTCCTTTCTATGAGTTACTGGAGTCAATGCATGAGCATAATAACATTGTAAATTTCTGACAAAGTCTGCTTTTTCAGTGTCTCAAGCATCCTTAACAGCTGGTATATTTGAAGGATAATCTGGAAAGTTGCCTATAGTTGCTAACTTCTTTGCTTTTACATATGGTGCTGCTTTCAAGCTAGCAGGAGGCTCTTGGTGAGAGCATTCAAAAAAAAAAAACATCTCACTTGCATGATTACAATCAGTTTATGTGTTTATTTCGGTACGCATAGCAATCACCTCGCCTTAAACATGGCTCACATAAAAATGTCTGGGTACAGCTCTTTGCTCTAAAAATAAAGGAAGAACAGCATCATGGCAATGTGGTACACACAGATGTTTCAGAGGGATGAGCTCTTAAGCCACCCATGCAGTTTCACATTTAGGAGAGGATGAGCTTGCTGTACGCTCCAAGGTCTAACGTACCACAGACATACAGAGCTGTGCAATAGCTGCATGGTTTAAGTGTTTTTTTGCTGTGAGTTTGTGTTGCAGGGCAACACAAAGTCGTGCATTATTGGGAAGTGGAAGAGAAACGGTACACGATTTTCAAATTATTTTTTACAAATTTGAAGAGTGAACGATGTGTAACCCGCAATTAGTCAATTAGTCAAGACTTTTATTTTTGCGGACTCACTTCCTGTTTTGCCCCAAACTTGCCAACTTATTTAAAGCCCCGCCTCCAGCGCACAGTTTGAACTTCATCACCTGTTCCACTGTGATTGTGGCTGGCTTTTTGGCATCTTCCTGACAATTCATCAAAATCTTTGCATCCACTGATTTGATCCTTTGAACTGTTGGCGGTTGTTACCTGGCCCGTCACCGGGATTGCAACAGCTGATCGCCCCACTCTCTTCCCAAAGGGCGGGGTTTTTTTCTCTTGATAGATCAGATCCTCTACTGGATCTAAGGATGGCGAGCTAAGGAAAAAGGACAAAAACTTTATGATCTTGGAATTTATTTATTTTGAGTTAATTTGTCTCTCATTGTGCATTTGTAATTGTCTGTTGTTTTTTTTCCCCAAATCACTAATATATACACCAAAACTAAAACCATTGCTTCGTGTCTTCATTCACACCTCAGGCTCCTTAAAGAACCATCTTCTGATGCTGCTCTTGTAGCCGCAGTTAGCTGCAAAGCCCATAACTGTTACAGATGCGAATGTATTCCACAGCCACCTGACTCTGTGCATAAGTACTTTTTGCAGCTGCAGGAGCCTTGGGGGTATACCTCTACCTGATTTGTCTTGCCAAAGATTCTCATTGGGATTTGGGTTTGGACTTTGACAGAGTGATTTCTTTAAGCTAATCCTTTGCATTGCTTTATGTTTAGGGTAATTTTCATGGTAAAATTTAAAATTCTACCCTAGGCTAGCCTCTGACATTTTTCCTTTTTGATATGCACAATATGTAACTCCACCCGTCTTTCTTTCTTTACTCTGACCAGTTCCTTTGTCTTTGCTGATAAACTGCGTTCCTATCGCTTTGTATCACCATGTGGTAACTGTGTTTCATTATGTTGTGGCATGATGGTGCGTTGCACTTTGCAGATTGACCAACATGTTTTTGTATCTGACTGGAGGACCTTTTTCTACATTTTTCAAATGTTCTTCAGATGAGGCCAGTCAGGTGGGCCATGACTGGCCTCATCTGGGCTGTGGATCTTCGCAGCTCCTCCAGCGTGAGTATGGGCCTATGAGTTACCTTAGATGGACGAGCATGTCTTGACAGGTTTCCAACTGTTCTTTTTTAATTGCTGAAGCAATTGAACTGTGGTCTATGACATGTTCAAAGCCTAGATCATTCTGCCATTCTTTGATTTCTCCACAATGTTTTTCGAGACATAACTGGTGGGTTCTTTGGTCTTCATGATGTTGCTTGTTCACTATTGTCCTTTAACAAACCTCTAAGGCCTTTTACAGCAGCTGTGTTTAAGAATGAAATACACATACATAGGTGAAGGAATTTCATTTGGAAGTATCAAATTAAGAGTATTTGCAAGTTTGAGATTTTCTTTACAAATCAAACTCTGAAAGTGTGATTAGGAGATATATAAAATATTTTCTATATTCATTGGACTTCACAATCATGTCTGGCTCATAAAGTTCCAATAAAACACACTGAATTTTCTGCTTGTACTATGACAAAATATGGATTAATTCAAAGGATACAAATGCTTTCGCAAGATACTGTATATGTGATTAAATGTGACAAGCAAGTAGTAACACACAATGGGCTTTTAAATTCGTCATGTTTGTCCCTGGAGGATTACTGGCAGATTACGGCTCAGTTTGCATGTATGTATGCATGCGTGTATGTGTAATTTTACATCTAAATAGCTCAAACTCCAGGAGGTTGTACAGTCGCTCTGGGGACTGTTCTCTCTCCTTATGATCCCCTGCTGGTCCAGGCAAACGACTGAGCTTCTTGTCACCATCTCCAACCTGTGCTTCCTTCCCTGCATCATATCTAACTCAAACACACACATACACACACACGCACACACACAAAAAGAAGCGCACATACCCGAGGGGCTAAGGCTGCCCTGTCTCATCCCATTTCGTCAGTTCCTTTGATCCCTCACCCTCCCAAAAATACACTTTACCCCCTCCCCTCCTGTCAGCGTTAACTTCCTACCATGCTATTTAAGCTTCCTTGTCTGCCTGGAGCGTCCAGAGCTTTGACGCTAGCTACTGCTGTCTCCTAATGGCAGAACAGGCTGGGGGGTGTCAGGCAACAGGAGCACCACAGAAGGCCCTGAGGTACACTACGAGATAAGGATGGCTCATTACTGGCGAGGAAGGGTTAATGTTCACAAGCGGCTTCGAAAGGCCCCTCCCAGACCGTTGTTGCTTGTTATGAAAGTTAATGATGTCAGTGGAGGCCCTGCTTGTTGATTAGTCAAATGGAGGACTAATAGAAGCACGTGAGCGTGATTAATGAAGGAAGGGGGGTATTTCAAAGACGAGGCCGCGCCACGTCCGTCCTGGGTGGTCCCAGGTGAAGCGTGTCTCCAGACAACACTGCAGGGCACCTTATCAGCTGGTCGCACTATCCTCCATGCCACCCCG
Source organism: Poecilia formosa (assembly GCF_000485575.1). NCBI lineage: Eukaryota > Metazoa > Chordata > Actinopteri > Cyprinodontiformes > Poeciliidae > Poecilia > Poecilia formosa. The sequence continues at coordinate 2,663,114 of NW_006799985.1, read as the reverse complement.
ATAGCATGACCTGACATCGCATGCCACGAAACCCACTTCAGCACCGAGACAGGCCAGCCATTGTGGACAGGCCTAATTAGCTGTCACAGCAGGTGGAGCAGGGAGCAGGGACACTCTGTGGTCTGCTCCCTGACAGCAAGGGTCCCCACAGATCTTCCACAGACGCTGGAGCACACATGCACATGTGTGCTTACATGTCTGTTTATAACTGTGGGGGCATGCTTTTAAATAGAGACAGAATTGTGAAGGGTATGTCAGGATGTAGTGCACATATAGTCCCACATTGACAAGCAGAAAGGAGATTACTCCATTGACAATGTGCATAAGAAAAAAGAAAACAAAAACAAACAACAGGTAGGTGTGAGTCTGCAAGTCTCTGTTCAGAAAACTTTAATTACCTTTCAGTTAACTCTTTGCCAGTGAGAGCTTTGACAGAATGGAGAGGCACTGGACTACCACAGTGAAGAACATTAAAAAACATAAAAAAATACAGGATAGGTCACAGGAGAGAAAAATTCAAAATGTATAATGCATACATTGAAAACACACAGGGTTCCTGTGATCAAATAAGTCCTAATGCATACAAAACTAAAAAACAAAGCTCCAAAGCAATCCTCCCTGTCAGAGATATAGCTTGAAGCAGATGTTTGTTTGATATAAAGAGCACTTGAATTCGATGTAATGTCTGTCGCAGGAACCACAAATAGTGAAGACGGAGAAGTAAATAAGCAATTTTGGCTGCAAAAATGTTTTCTCTTGGTAGATCTGTGAGCATAAACAATCATTCAGCCTTTCTCTCTCCTAATAATGGGCCATTTACACGCATTCCCTGCATCATTGGACCCCTGTCACCTCCCTCCCACCACAATACGTTGCTTAGTGTGTTTTCCTTCAAACCCCCACGGAGTTTGTCCCTCTTTTTTAGCTTTGTGGATGGAGGGAAGATACGGTGCATTCTGATGCTCTCCTATGCATGCTGTTTGAGTCGTTACTGATATCTACCCTGAACACACATTGCAAGCATGCACACACAGTAAAAGACACGCACTGTAGCTCAACACACTCCCCTAGTTTAATCTATTACCATTTTTATGTGGCTCAAATATTCAGGCTGTTAACCAATGCATCATTATGAGGCTTATAACTGCAACAGCCAAAGGATTTATAGGCTTAAATAAATTATGTGATACAATAGTGCAAATTTTATGAGCTGAAACTTTGCAAATATTTTTAAGCAATACCAATAAAAGACAAATAACCCGAAAAGATGTGAGAAAGGGATTTCTCCCCGCACTGTTAAAGGCTGGTTTTAACAGTGTCACACTCTTCATATTGTACTTTATGTTTACATTTATCTTACACACATTTAACTTGAATACAATTTGTACATCATGTTTTATTTTTTATGCCTTGATATTTTTTTTTCCTGTTCATGTGTTTTAATGTGTCTTAAATCCCTTACTCTTATACATACTAACGTGTGTTGATGGGAGTTGTTTCAGCAAAACTCATAAAACAACACACCCAGTGATGTATAGTGCATTTTTAAACTCATACGTTTCACACTTGGTCACTATACATCATGTTCGATGTTATGTGAGTAGGTCTATTTGATCCCATTTGGCAGATGGATCCAATCGTCCACACTGATATTGGGTTCTGACACAAAGCAAGCTGACGACAGGCTCATTGATGATGATGAGTTCTGTTCTATTGCACTGAGATCCAGTCCAATTTCAAAAGCAAATTCAGCCATTCATCTTACAAATAATTGTGGCACTTTATCAATTGCTCCCAGTCTTTTATCTATCACTTCGATTGATGTGATCATTTTCCCAAACAGCCTTCTTTGCTAACAGCATCTTGGAACACAATTGTAGGGCCTTTGTGTGTGTGCGTGTGTGTGTGTGTGCATGCGTGCGCTTGTGTGTGTGTGTGTGTGTGTGTGTGTGTGTGTGCTGGTATAGGTCTAAAGGCATTCAGATGCTGAGCTGCCACTACATCCACATATGTGTGTATAACTGGTGTTGCATCGAAAGTAATCAAATATTTTATAACATTTATATTTTCTTGTTTGTGATGGCTAAAGTACATTTGAGTGTGGAATAGGAGTCTGCTTACATTAAAATAATTCATCTTCAATTTTAACATTATTAGCATTTGCTTTCTTTGTTTGTTGCACTTGTTTTATTCATGAGCTCCTTCTTTACATTATTAAAACGACTATAAGTTTGAGTATGAATGTCAGGAGGTTTATAAATCTGTTGTTTTTTTTTTGTCTGTGTTCAGTACAATCAGTCCAGTGTTTTATATCTTAATATAAATGTATAATTACATTGTACAATTTTATTACGGCTATTTATTAGTTTTTATGTCAGTACTGAGAATCATTAAAGATTTATTTCCTAACAGTTATATTTGAGTGACACATTACATGGTAATGTTTAGACAGTAAAAATTTATGATTTTCAATTCAAGAAAATAAATATATACAAAATATTGTTAAATGTGAACTTAGAGGACACACTTTTGGTTCTGAACCTGTAACAGGGTTCTGACCATGATGCTGCTGACCATGAGATATTTTGGAAGTGACTGGAGAGCTGGAGTCGGGTTGTCCGGAACTGTACCGTACTTTACTGGTCTTGAGTTCTTTGCTAAAGTATAGTGGCTTCTTTGTGTCAATGGGTAACTTTTCAGAGTACAGAAATCACATGGTTGGCTCCACAAGGTTCTATTTGGTGACCCTTTCATTTAATATCTATATCCTCCCGCTAGCTCAGATTATAACAAGTCAAAAACTTAGTTACCTTAACTATGCAGGTGATACACGGAGCTACAGTATAGTACAATATTAAGAATAACAACTTTTTTTTTTCACTTTTCTTTAAATTTCAAAGTTCACATAAATTGCCTTTAAAAAAATATGGCTTGGGTCAAAAATTTTTGTATTCTTTCTCTAGATTTATGCAATATTTGCTGAAATTTAAGGTCAACCCTCCTAACTGGATTAATGCTACTGTCAGGTTTTTGACAGCCTTGGTTGTACCTTTTTCCAAACAAAATTGGGTTTCACATTGGCCTCTGAGAAACCAGGTGCAGGGAAGCACAAAAGTAACGGGTAGTAGATGGATGATAAAAACAATTTATTTAAAGAAGAAACACAAGTTACCACAGTGCAGGGAACCCGGTGATAACCAAAAGAGTAAAGAAACAGGAGAAGGTTTGACAAAACTGAAAGACAGATAAAAACTCACAGTTGATTAAGAGCACTGACACTAAACACCGGAAGTCTAGAAAATAATAACATCCAGGTTTATTGCACTGAACAGGATTCAACTGAAGAACTTAGAAAGCCAGCTCTTTAATCCAAGAGGTTGAAATGATCAAAATCAAAATCTTTAAGATAAACTCTAAAATCGGAAACAAAAAAGAAAAAAAAACTGTCACTAACCAACGATTGGCATTGTATCATTCGATCTGATCAAATATTAAAGAAAATAAAATAGTATGAAATCACAATACTGTAACACTCCTTTCATACCTGGAGACAGTGGGTCAATGTGTTCTAGTAAGAACTGTACCATTTTTGCTGCTCGGTGTTTTAGCAGATCAGTATTTTTATTCCCCAATTGTTCTGTAATTTCTCTCAGGTGACTCCTCATCAGCACAGTATTGTGTATGAGCTGCAGCACAGACCCGACCGGCAGGTACGAGTGGAGCAAAGCGGGACACACATTCATAAATCTGACAGATGAATTGTGTCATTACCTTCCCACTTATTATTATTCTCTTGCATTTCTTTGCACTGCGTGCCACTTTAACTGTTTCCACACGCTGGGTCCAAAACATTTGTACTGTGGCCTTGCAGAAAGACAGGTGCTCCCGGGGAGGTGCTGAGTTATTGTTGCCTTTTCTGTTCTGGCTTTTTGTTTGTCTGCTTGAGCCCGAGCATTGGACTTGTTGTGCTTTGTTGCATGCACTGAAAGCAGTGTGCACTATTATAAACTCAGATGGTTTTGATTTTTTACAGGTTTCATTCACTGTAAGCAAAAACACAGGTGATGCTACGGGGGAAACCTTGGATTAATAGGGACGCGAACAGTGGAGGTGGGGGTTGTCCTGCTGTTTTGGTGGTGTTTGTATTGGGGCTTGTGTCATGTCATGGGACGGTGGATGTTAGCTGGTGACCTACGGTTCTCAGGGACGTTATAGTTCTGGTGTTTATCTTTCTGTGGCTGCTGCAGCTTCCAGGAGCTAAGACTACCTGGCCTTTGCTGCTTTTCTCAACTCCAGGTGAAAAACTAGTTACACACGCAACTACTCTTCTGTAAAGTGACATCATCTGTTAACTTCTTTTCTTTCTAGCTGCACATTAAGATCAGACTTACTTCAGAAGAGGTGGGACGTTGTGGATGCCAATCATTGTGTGCACTCTGTCCCATGATGGAGGCTAAACCGCTGCCACAAGTTGGCCCTGCTGTTCTCGTTAGTTTTCAGAGAGTTTTTTTTATTTTCCCAGGAGTAGAAGAACCTTCCAATTTAATTTAGGAAGGTTGCACTTTCAGAAGTGCAGCCTACAAAATTAATAATTTTAGAATCCAGTAACTTTATGTAAGTGCATGTATTTAATATAGTGATTTTGGGCTACTGGGCCAAGTCCAAAATATGATATTTCCACTATCGGGTTAATGCTCAGATATTCAAGGTTTTCTTCTGCCTTGAATGCATAGTCTCATTTGTGAATCTCATGCGGTGAGAAAGTCTCAAAAGTCGAATGCACAGGCAAGCTGATCCATGCGCCGATCCGTCCACAGCTGCTGTACGTATATTTGCTGATTTCTATGTGTAGCATATTACTACTTGTGCAGTTTGAAACCTGTGAATTTGAGAAACTGCAGATTTGTGAATGTTGAGGTACACATTTATGCAGTATGTCATACACATTTCTGCTTGCAGTATGTTTATAAATCCTGTTATACGCGTTATGAATGTTTTTGATACTAATTTGACTCTGTATAAATGTGCCCAACTAATTTCAGCATCCACATTCCTAATTTCTAACCCATTGTTTTTTTTGTTTTTTTTTAAGAAGTTACATGAATGATCAGGGCTTTGTGAAACACTTGAAAGCTTGAACCAATCGAATATTTATTCAATAAATTTGCACCAAAAAGGGTTATTGAATTAAAATGATTCCTTTTTTGTTCGATAGACAGTTTTCGATTAAAATGTGATTAACTGTGATTAATAAATTATACAACCTGGAATTAACTTAATTAAAAATTTGAATTGAGTCCCGCCACTGAGAATAAGATAAAGCACATCAATCAGACCACCTACCTGTGCTGTCTAAGTCACTGTAGATGAAAGTGGCTGCCATAAACATAAGAATGTGTCAAACTAGTCACAGTTGATTGCTGTTCACTTCTGCATCCAGTCACTTTGTCCTCTCTTCACTCACAAACACTGTAGGTGCTGAAATGATCAAAGAGATGGCGAAGCATTTGTTTAGTTTTTGAACTACTGGTCCCGATCTGATGAGACATTCTTCAAAAGTTTAACATCTGACAGCTTGAATCATGTTGGAATGACATTTCTAAATCAATAAGGAATGCTGCAGATGGTAACGGATGGTAAGATACTGAAAAATGAGTCATTCCTTTAATGGATGGGCTAAGAGAGAGAGAGAAAAAAAGCCTTACTGAAGTTATAAATGTTTAAGAATACACTGGATTAGAAATCATTTCCAAAATATATCTGGCAACCAGAAAGCGAAGCTAAGTTTTTTTTTTTTTTTTCACATAAAATTTATAAATTCTGTGGCATTATGAACCTGTGATTTATAAATGGCATAAATACATTTATAATGGCTTCTTTAAAAGTTGACAAACTTTGTCAGAACAGAGTTGGAATATTTTAGGAGCAGATCCTCCTTTGTGTTTTATTTCAATTGGTTGGTTATCAGGATCCACTCATGTTTGTTAAACTTGCATATCATTTCTTTGAAAATATGTTAGATTTAACTTGGTAAATTATGAAAGTGGAACTTTTTAAATCGACAAAAAAAAAAAAAAAAAAGATTCTTATTTTTATCAGAACAACCAAAATAAGAACAACAATTTGCAGACTGGGTCTTATTTCCCTTTTCCTCTCATTGTTTGTTGTTCCTTTACTCTCTTCAGATCTTTTAAACATTGCAAATGCACAAACGAACACACACACACACACCCTCACACACACATGCACACACTGAATGCCCCGGTATAGTGTCCCTGCAGCCCATGAAAGAGAAAGAGAGGAGCTCTCGCCTCACAAGAACAGACCTCATAAAACTCCCTGTCACTTTGACTAATTTGTTAGTCTTGTCTCACTGTGTCGAATTGTCACCCCCTCCTTCCTCTAACCCACCTCTAGACTGATTCACCTTGCCTTTTTTTCCACCCTCTTCACTTTCACAGGAAGAGGAAGGAGGGAAATAGGGAGGAAAAGATGGGGGGCAATAAATGTAATATAGTGCACTGGCCATTGGTTTCAGTGATCTACACAGCCGTCCATCCACAGTAAGAGGAAGAACAGAGGCTTTATGGAGCAGAAGATAAAACACGAAGGCTCGATCTCTCATCAACTGTCTGTCTTTGTAAGGCCCGTGCTGTCTCCTCGCTGCAGGAGGCCTGTTAGGTACAGATTGGTAAGAAATAAATATAGAATCAGAGAATAAGACTGTTATTGATGCAGGCTGGGCTACAGTCCCCAAGACGTGATTGGGGTGGACCAGGCTAAGCAGGGTGCGGTGTTAAAAATTGATTCAGATGTTCGGCTGAGCCTCTCAGAGGACCAAGGAGTCAATACGAGATACATAGAGATAAATTTAATTAAAAAATACTCCATGGGGGGATCAATTGCCAGGTAATTATGGAAAACGGGACGGAGATTAGAGACCAACACAAACAGAGGAGCATCACAACGGGGATTACTCTGTCAACTGGATATTAGCAACTTTTTATTCTATTTCTTTATTCATTTAATGGTTTATTTTCTTTTTCTTTTTTTAAGTGTTTGCTACACCTCCCCCTTTTTCCAAGCCGACAATGAATATGTAATCTTTAAATAGGAGCTCTGGCTTATAGAGCTAAAAATAGACACCATCTCACTGTCAGCAACCCTCGGCTGAGCTGTCAGCACCCCTTCTCACTCTTCCTCACAGTGAGGCAGACACAGCGCTCCTTCATGTGTTTTCGGGGGAGACAGGCAGCGTGTGATCACTCCAGCTCAAAGCCATCCCCACCAACATGCGCAGGGGGCCCAACCTCTCCTGTCTCTGTAGTCTCATAGGGAGGCCGCTGTGAATTTGCACACCAATTTGAGGGGAAGACTGATTCCCACCGTGCTGGCCCTGTTTCCCCTTCCAGACAGAAGTGATGGGCAGGATGTCCTGACGTGTGAGCGTTGGGTGATGGAGACAGTAATTTGGCCTGCTACAGTGTGTGGGGATCTGAGAGCTACTTTTTCAGTGATATAAGTCAACCGTGAGATGGTTCAGTTTCTAACTAAAACTTTTAATTTTGTGTGTGAATCAAGAAAAAGAAAAAAAACCGAACAGAAGTACAGAATTTTCTTTTGAATGTACATGCTATATATCACACATTAGCAAAGCAGTGTTGGAAGTTCTGTCACTTTTTTTTTATGAAGCTGGCATTTTTTCTTTTGCTAGAATTTAGAGGCACTTCATTGCAGAAATAGAGGTCAAAGGACCTATTACTGGCTTGAGAATGATTTCTGTGTTTCAAAGCAGTTTATCCAGACACCCAGAAAGATAAACCCCTCTTCAAACTGCCTCTGGCCGATCATAAATCCTCAGTTGAGGTCGGCTTGTCCGGAACATGTTACCTTTCATAAATGAAACTGAAATCATCACATCTGAGTCAGACATCTGATGGGAATCCAGTTGTTAGGTCCAGTTCTGGATAAAGCTAAATTTGAAGTTTATAGTTTCCAAAAAAACAAAAAAAACAAAAAAAAAACTATTTTCATTCACATCAAATAATTTATGTTTAATTAGTTTTTTCTTTAAATGATGTAGATCACAGTTTTGTAGCCGTTTGCTTTGCTCACATTAACTATATTTTAATGTGTTTTATTTCTCAAGAAATGTGCTTTCATTGAGAACACATTTCATGTGCTTTCTAAATGTTGCAAAGACCTTTGCAACATTTAGAACTCCATTAGCATGAAGTTAATGTTCCTGTTAACTCCATGCTTTTAAATGAAGGTGGTGTTTATCTTAATCCTGAATCTCATGCAGATATATTAAATAAGTTTTTTTTTTGTTTTCTTTGTATAGAAACATCCGTCATCTGTTGCTGTCACTGTCTGCTTAAAACGGATGACACAAGTCATTTGTCTCATTGAGCAGATAATGATTCATAACCCCATTTTTCCAAGAATATCACAATTAACCTATAATATTTTCAACCTCTAGTAAAATGTAAAGTCACAGCTGTGCATGAAAAAAAAAAATGTCTTGGAGAACATGAGGATGATGCAAGAAAGCCTGTGCTGATTTTTTTATTTTATTGTATTGTCTTATGCTGGATTCAGTCTACAACAATGAGCTACTTATTACAGCATTGAAGAAACATAATTTGGAATTTTTATTCATTTTGTGGATTTTTCAATTCAATTACATTCACTTTGTTTATATCGTATCAATTCCCACGCAATCCAATTATGACCTTTTTCTCCAGTTCCATCTATGTATGCCAATTATACATTAATTTGATTCAATCTTGTTTATTATTTTGAAATTTGTTCAAACATAGTTTGATGCAGATTAAAATGACAAATTGCTCAAATCCATAGATTCATACAGTCAAATTCAAGTTCATCAAACATTTCCGATTAGTAAAATGTCTGTCTGAGAGGAGCGACAGATTGCATTGAATCTTCACTTCGACCTGCTGCTTCATCCTCGGTAAGCATGTTGAAACGTGCTTACTCATGTCACTCATGCTTAGTCACGTTAGACTCCCTTTTAGCATAACCAGGCTCTGCTAACTGCATTAACAGGCTGCCAGATGAGAACAGTGAAAAGAAGCGGGGAGAAACATGAACATTCTGGGAAGGTGTGCTTAATGTGCAAAAGAAAACAACGAGCCAACAAAGCTAATTGCAGCAATGACGTGTGGAGAGCCTGTAAGTCCAACCAAGGGGTTTTATCAATTCTTTGCAAAATCAGAAGAGAGGTGGAGCTGTTTTGAGTTCAACAATCTAGCATGTGGAGGAAATATTAATCTATTCAGGATATTCACAACATGTTTGCATATGGTAGCGATATTGGGTATTCTTATTTTTAATGTTATTGCTACCATATTCAAGTCACATTTTTGTAAATGTAATAGCAGGAGAGCATACATTATGTGCACTGTATACATAGTAGATAAGACTTGTGAAACTAAAGCTGTACATTTTTTTCAAAATGTCCAAAAAATGTGTTGAACACTGTTTTAGTTGTTAATCAAATTATGTATGCTATAGTGTCAATTTTACGTGATGGCAGAATGCTACCTCTGTTTTTCCAAATATTATTGAAATAAACAATTGAGAAGGACATATCTTCATCTAAGTGAAAGCTATTTAGTTAAGAAGAAAAATGTTGAATTGTTTGCTGGATTACACAGGAAACAGCTAAAAAGGCTCTTTGTGTTCTAGAAATCTAGTCACACTCAGTGTTCTTTGTTGAGTGTTTAATCAGGTGCTTTCTCTGCAAAATTCCACTCCAGAACATCCCATGTTTGCATGTTTGGTTTTTTGTTTTTTTTGTGGCGTCAATTTGCATACTCTTTTCCAGTTCCCACAATTGAACAGTTAATCATGGGTGTATTTTCTCAGTTTTCTAGTTGAGTTCACAACAAGGAGCAATAAAAACAAAGAATTTCAAATTGTTGATCAAGTAATTTTTTTAGAACTTAAGTTTATTGTGTTCAGCTCTTTCTTCTGTCACATGCTCGATAATTTTACCCATCCAGAAACAGCAAGGCATAAGAATTGCAGTCAGTTGAGGCATTAAGTGGATCAAAATCACTCGTGCTTTTTGTGACAACTTTTCCTCTAATTTGAGTCGTTCATCTTGCTTGCTTTGTGAGCCGTGCTATTCACAGATCACACTCAAACGCAGTCCAATAGTGTCCTTGTCTACCTTTCACTTTGATACTCTGTGTCAACCAGAGAGGCTAGACAAACGCTCAAAAGGGAAATATGCACAGGAAAAACACCTGAGTGTTACCTCTGAAACTTGAACGCTGTCTTTTCTTGGGAACCGTAAGCAAGTTCTTCTCTTCCACACAAGTGATTCTTTCTCCCTCCGTGACTGCTGCTGACTTTTATTCATCATAGTCGAATGAAAGATATAGATTTGCCCCTGGAGATTAGATGAAAGAAAAAAAAATGTATAGACATAAAGGAAACAGAGCATGAAGAGGGGGAAATATAGAGAGTTGGATATGGGGTAAAGAGAAAAAAAAAAGAAGAAAACAGGAAAAAGAGAAATGGCCTCTGTAAGTGCAGCAGCACAGACGCACAGACTTGTGAGTTGGCCTGCAAGACAGCATGAGCTGCCTATTTGTCAGCATTGATCAACCCATTAAGGGGCTGTGGTGGGAAGCATATTGGTTTTGGGGGCCAAAGGGACATCGAGAGACAAAGATAAAGCAAAAAAATTTGGTGTACGGTGCAGGGTGGGGTTGGGGGGTTGAACTTTCGGGCAACACACATCTGCAGGATGATAAGAAGTCTGTTGTCTTCATCCACATCATTTCTGTTGTTAAATTTGCTGTGAGCAGTTGTAAGGTGGTTGATGTCATTTGTCTCAAAGCATCTCTGGAGGCCATGATGTATGTTGTCTCTGCTCCTTGTCAATGCAGTACTAATAAGAAGCTAGCTGGTGTCTCATAAATAGAATGTCACTTGTCATTTTCCTCAGTGTGTGTGTTTGTGTGTGTGCATAGGTGTGTGTGTGTGTGCACACAAAGAGTGGGTGGTAGGTCTTGGCCCAAGGGGAAAGCAGGCAGCCTCTTCGCCCAGCCTCTGATGAATTCATATAATTAACTCTGCCTTGATCTGTTGGCTAATCCTGCACTCAGTAATAAGGGATTAAAATGTCACCTAAGCCACCTGCTGTTATTGAGCCCCAAGACTTTTGTGCCTCTGTGTGTGTTGCAGTACGTCGGAGGAAAAAAAAAAAAGGAAGAGAGAAAGACGATAAAAGTAAAGTGAACTTAAAAATGTTTGTGCAGCAACCTCACTTGTTAGAAGCATTCCAGCTGTCCGCTCAATAAAATGTTTGCAGAGGAGGCTACGGAGCTGCTCAGAGAAGCATCTGTACTCCAGCCATATGCATGCATGTGAGTGCTATTTACAGGTGCACAGTTGGGCATAAAGCTCAACGCCATAATTTGGCAGGAAGCTGAAGTTGTAGTAGATTCGCTCTGAAAACGTCGACAGAATCTTGAAAAAGGGGCATAAAAGTAGGACAAACTGGATAGTGGGAGTTAAGTTTTTTTTTTTGCCTCCTTATCACCTCCTTGGACCAAGTAAAGAAAAAAATAGTGTGGAAGAGAATTGCCAATTGGTTGGCAAACAGCCTGCAGACCAACGACCTAGCTGCCATGTCTGCCTGCTGGCTACCTCCACTTTGTTGCTTAGCAACTCCAAGTGTACTTTGGGGTTAGTAAATGACTCTTGTTGCTGCAGTGGCTCAGGGGCTACTAATGAAGCCTTCTGACCAGTCACTGCCGTTTAAGACCTGGAAGCAGAATGATCACAGGACAGGGATTTTGGGAGCGTCATAAATCTCTTATAATATTCATTTTCTGCCCCCACTTCAAACTGCTATGACTACATATAAAAATGTAAGCATGAAATCTTGTAACCCCCCCAATAGTCTGTGATTCTCACTCCGTTTCTGTCTGACTGCTATGAATTCCTCCTCGGACCTTATTTTAGATTTTTTAGATTTACATGTAAGCATAATCCGTGCATTATTGAAAATAGACATAATAAAAGCCCCTCCAAAGAAACAGTAAACACACATTTGTATTTTTTTTTAAATGTTTTTCCAATAGCTTTCAGCTCAGTAAGTGACATAATTTAAGCATTTAAGCAATTCTGTATTACAAAGATAATGTCATTATGGTGCAATTTCATGTTTTCCTTCAAATATAATTTCTTTATTAGTAAAGACGTAGTAGTCACACTGAACACAATACAGAACGTGACTGATTTTTCATGTCAATTAAAACCGAAGCTGTTTTTATATTTTCCTTTTTGCAATGAATGTTACATTTTAAAAGCATGTTTTAGCTTGATTTAAGAAATTGAATATTACATGTTCACTGCTGACCAAAGAATAGAAAAAATACAAATTTGTAAGTAATTTGTATTTTTATTGACACAAACCAAACAATTAAGAAAACATTACTTTTACGAACCATTACACCCCAGTACAGTAGCTTCAAACAAAGGCACATTTTACATTCAGGTCTTCACTCTGTTTGTCTGAAGATGGAGACAATCATTCACCAAAAAAAAAAAAAAAAACATCAGAATGGCTTAACTGGTGATCAAATTGTGAGAAGGGGTGTACAACATGAGAAAGTTTAATTAACTTTTCTGTTGAAAAGTTATGAATTGGTCCTTCTGTTGTCAACTCAGTTATTTATACATTTATGACCTACTTTTCAGCGGATATTAATACTACACAATACCTTTTTTCTGTACAAATCTTTCTTCACTAGCCATTGATAATGTGTTTGTTTTCTTGACAAACTTTCCTCTAGCGTTAATGCGTAATGCCAGGGTAGTGCAATACGTCACCATGTACATAGCCATGTCCATGCATGTCTGGCATCCTGGGTCTATATTTTTGCCATGTTTCCAGTTCATGTCAAGTGTTGTCAAATGCTGTGTTGCCTGAAGGCACAACATCCACAACGTTGCCCTGCAGCTGACTGATCTGAGTGGGCACTGTTACCGGGAGAAAACCTGGTCGAAATGTCTAGTTAGAAAGACAGACTCACTAAAGCCTGAAGTACAAAGAAAAACAATGCCAGATTTGATATGTGAAGGCACGCTTTGTGAGCTGCATCTTATGGTATGACTCTAAACTTTAAAACTGTTTTTGTCTTGAAACTCTATCGAGAAAGAACCTATCGAGGCTTTATTTTTTATGTTCGCTTCCAAACATTTTGGGCTCACTTCTACATCAAATTTTCTCAAAGCTTGTTGATCTCCTTCCTACTGTTAACCTTTCAGAAAGTGTTTTATAGCTGTGCTGCACCTAGACTCTCAATAGCTCCAGGGAGAAAAAAGATGGCCACACCAGGTAGAACAGACTGACCATGCCGTTGCCTTAATGGGTGTGAGGTGCAGAAGGGCGTAGAGAGACGAGCCAGACTAAGTGCAGAAGAAATTGTGGAGGGTCAGGGATGAGCAGACTGTAGTTGGTGACTGTAAGTCTGGACCCAGTAGTGGACAGAAGAGCAAGGGCCAGTCAGAAAAGACCACTCCCAGTGAGGCTGGGAGGAGCTGATGTAATGATATTAATCTCCAAGTGCCATCTGATATCCAGCTTGGCTCTGTCATTGAAAAGTGCTAATTCTGCTGAACTGTGAGGGGAATTCAGGCTCTCTGGAGACTTTGTCCTGGATTAATTAAAGACACTGGCATTGAGCTTTGCCCAGATTTATCTGTTTTTCATCATTGTCACCATTTAATTCCTGTGCTTAGGACACAATGCAGAGCAGATGTGGGACACTGACACCAGAAACGCTGCCATTTGATTTTTTTTTTTTCTTTGCACTTTGTATATATTGTAGTTACCTCCTGTTGTGTTTGGTTAAACTGGAATTTCCTTTCTCTTCCTTTTTGCTTCTCCAGATGAACCGACCCATTCAGGTGAAGCCAGCCGACAGCGAAGGACGGGGAGGTAATTAACCTTCGTCTAGTCTCTGGTGAACAACCCCTAAAAAAAAAAAACACTTGCAGACAAACGCACAAGTACTCTGCTATAGCACTCATGCAATCCTTAATATTCTGCTCTCACCTTAGACACACACTGGGAGTTAGTAGAGTTCCCCATAATATAGGTCACTTGCTTCTATTGACTTCCCATCTGCACCAGCAGAGGAGCTGTCTCAAGTTCACAGCCATAGAAAAAACTTCTGAGGCAAAGCAGAAAGGGACACAAAGTGAAAGCGAAAAGAAACAAAAGAATGTAGCAAAAAAAAAAAGAAGAAAAAATGCAGGACCTCCACAAGGCTATGTCTACAGCCATAGCCTACTCCAGAGAGGGATAGATACTCAAAGACACTGAAAAGTATAAACGCATTCCTATGGACACTATTGATTTAGGGATGCTGTAGATACTGTGCTAGCACAACTAAGTGACCATCAGACCATCAGTACTCAGTGTATCTATGCTTACTCTTTATGTGCATAAAAAATAAGTATGTGGTCTACCTAGCAAATAAAAGTATAATTGCAGACAACCACTGTAAACCTAAGAGGTTTAGGTTTCAAAACAATAAATTATACCAATTTCTTTTTAAAACATTGTATGTTCTTAAAAAAAACATTCCAATTGTCATTCTCAATTTAAGCTTGTTTGACATATGTTATGCTTGTGGAAAATATTGGCAGAAAAAAATACAGTACCTTGCAAAAGTATTCATTCCATTTTTTCTGAATTTTTCAAATTATACATATGAATTTCAATTTGTTTTTCTGTGATTGGAGGGACTGCATCTGTAAAAATCATCTTTCAAACCTTGCCACAAATTCTCAATTAGAAGTTTCAACTATGTCCAGGAAACTTTAAAACATGAAAATACTTTAATATAAAAGCTTAAATTTAACTCTTATTGCATATTTAGACTTTTTGTCTTGCAAGAATTTCAACATCTACCCATGACTTCTTACAGCCTCAAACATGTTATCATTCCAGATCTGCCCTGTTCCATACTTTGTTGAATAAAAAAAGCACTAGCATGAGCTTTCTACCTCCTTGTTTCACTGTGATGATGTGTGTGTGCGCGTGTGCGTGGGTGCATGTGTGTGTGCGTGCGTGCGTGCATTAGGATGATGTAGTTTCCTGTGACGCATAGCGTTTTGCATGTGGACACTTTACACTTTGGGCTCATCTGACCGGAGCACTTTTTTTTCACTTGCTATCAAGGACTGTTACAGAAGTGGGTACTTTGACTAAATTGTTGTAACAACTGAATATGATCTGATCTAAACTATTCCATTGCAGTTCTGGTTGTACATGGGATTGCACTGATATTGGCATCTTCCATCTTAACTCTGACAGGCTTTCTTTTCCCTGCTGAAGAAAAGGATCACAATGGCATGATGCTGCGAGTGCCGTGTTTTACCACAGGAATTGTATGTTTAGAATGATGTGAAGTAAAAAAATTCAGATTTGAGTATGTTTCAAGAGAGCACCATCTTCATGTTCACTGTGTCCCCTATATGGCTTGTTGCAAACTAGAAACATGACTTGTTGAGGCACTTTCAGCATTTTTTTTTATGTTGCCTCACCAGATTTGTGAAGTGTATGACTAATAATTTTCATGAGACTGACTTAAGTCATTGATCTCTGCAGGTCCTCTAAAGACCACCCACTCTGTTTTCTGATTAATACTGTCCTTGGTAGACCTGTCTGTTTAGGTTGACAGTCATGCTGTTGTAGATTTGCTGTTTTGCAAACCTATTAAGTTCCCTTTTCTATTTCCAATGATGGACACAGCATCCACGATGCTATGTGGATGTTGAGGATGAGCACTGTGAGATTTTTTAAATCATTTCATATTGTTTACAAACTAACCCTGCTTTAAACTTCTCCACAACTTTATCCTCGGCCTGTCTTGTGTGTTCCCTTGTCTATATGGTGCTGTTCAGCAATGTTCTCCAACAAACACGATGCCTTCACAGAACAGCTGGATTTGTACCAAAAAGAAAAAAAAGAAAGAAAAAAAAGATACACGTGTGGGCTCTATTTACTGATTGGGTAAGCACTGTAGGCAGCTGGCTGCACTGGAATGTAAACTGAGGTGTCTGATGGGAATAAATACATATGTCAACCACAGTTTTAAGATTTTTATTTCTAGTATAGAATAATGAAATGAAAAGATATAGCAATAGTATAATTTTTAAATTAACCAATGAATTATCTTTACCACATTTACAGACCTTATTTTGGTTAACACATTATTTGCTGTATGATTTCGGTAAAGTCTGTAGAAAAATAGCATGTTTACATGATGACTTTAGGTAATCACATAGTAATCTATGGCCATCTATTACAGATGGTTTGCAGTAAGATTACTGCAACTTCTTGATAAACACATTAAACAAAACTGTGGTGGACCGCTATGTTATTTAAAGCTTCAATCTTGTTAAATTATGCAAGTCGACTTTGACTCTGTTCTGAATCTGTTGCATGGCCTCCTTCCTGTATTTATAGTCTGACTGACACTGTGATTGACTTGATCATTCTGAAGCCCTTTGTGACTAACATAACTGAGGTTAATGTGGATTAAACCAGCTAAAAATTCACATGGGTTGAATTGGATCTTATTGCATCGTTCTGTGTAAGCCCTGTGATTTCATTTTAAAATGGTGCTTTAGACTGCCTGGGTCATATTAGTCTCAGCCACTTTGTTGATTTATGTGGTCAAGTGTGAATGAGATGGTTCATTTCCTTTGCCACACACACCCCAATGTAGATCTTATTTTTGTCATGGCGACACTTTAATTAACGGCCATCTAAAAACAGGCAAAGTCTGACCGACAAGGCCTGGGAGAGAGCCAATCAGCATTCTCACCAAGATAAATTGGATCTCTGGGCTTACGAGGGGAGGATGGATTGGGTCCCAGTATCAATTACTGCCCCTTTTTTGAGAGAAAGAGAAAGGAGATGAACAGGCAGCGTGAATGAAATACAGAGGGTTCTTTCATTGGCACAACTCCCGCTAGTCTGTCAGATGAACTTTCTATATAGGAGGACAGGATAGGACAGAGCGCAGAATGAAATAAGACCGAGCAGACAGGCCCCAACAGAGATATTGAGCGTTAATGGCAACAGGAAGTCAGCAGACAAGGCAGAAGAGGTAAACCACAGTCACAGCTGACAATGAAATGAGATTTACTATGAAGGCTTGTGGTTAAAAGAAAATAGACAGCCCAGCGAGGTTTGACTAAGGGAGAAAAAGTATATCGGGATTCATCTTTGGAAAGCTGGTGACCAGTCAGGCACCAGTCCCAGTGGAACCACAAGGCTGTCAAACCTGAGGCTGAACCAGGACATTTGCACCTCTAGAAGAGAGTCACATTTATCACTACAAAGACATCAGCAATTATCTGTCATGGAAAGCTGTGCAGGGTCTCGATTACGTGCCTGTGCAGGTATTAGGGCCCATTACTCCATTTCGACGCTCCAGTAGCCCCTCTTTTGTTCACTCTGCCCCTGCGAGACACCGTTTCTCTGGGGATATGGGAGTGTCAGGATAAGAAGTAAAACCGGTGCTCATAAAATGGTGGGGAGGATGGAGGGGAGAGCTGGCAGCTCACAATCCTGCTACTCGGCTGCCATTGTGGATCACAGGGCTGATTCTCCGGCTGTCTATTTCAATGACTCACGTCTTGCTTCATTTTTCTCCTTGGATTTACAAGACAGAATGGAGCACAGGAGAGAAGCCCTGCAGCTCTTAAATCTATTTCTGTCCCTTGAGTCAATTGACCTCTTCCCCACAAATACCATTTCTACCAGTTTTTCTGTATCACTCTGGCATTTTTATTTATAATTTCACCTCAGAGATACTTAGAGAAACTTACTAAAGTAGTCCTTTGAATGGTGCTCTAAGGGCATAGGAGAACCTGCGTCTTAAATCATGTTTGTTACTGTACAGAACAATCAGAAAAGATCAAAAGGAAACATTTCTTGTTTCACTAGCTTCTCCTAGTTTCCTTTCTTGCTGCCTTTTGTACTTAATGTTTATCCCAGTCCAAACAGGGAAGGTAGACCGAGTGATACAGAAAGGAGTCAGGATTCAGCACAAGGGCCACGGAGCAATGCAAAAGAGTGAACGATGAAAGACAGAAAGAGCGAGAAGGCAAGAGACGACAGGATGAGAAAGTTAACGGAGGGTGATGGAGGCAGCTGAGTGAATCTCAGCAGTAAATCATCTCAGAGCCGCCCCATCCCTATCTCCACCTCGCCAGGAATCTTTTTCCCCCTGACCTTGTCTGCTGCTGTGTCTGAGAAGAAAAGATGGGGCAAGATTATCTATGATTGGAGATGGCCATTATCTAAACACAATCTTGGAGCCAGGTCCCACTCCTCATACCACTGCTATGCGACTGGAGACCACACTGATGAGAAAGATGATGGGTCAGCCAGCCACACTCTCCGTTTTTATTAACTTTGATAAGATGTTTTCAACACTGCCCTGAAATGCAATCCCTATCAGGATTGACTTTTTCCACAATGCGCCTCTCAGCATATTTGTCTGTATGGTTTTCTTACCTTGTTTTATTAGTTAACCACTCTTTGATTTGATTTGGCACTCATACCAGGAACATTTCAGTGTTTACATGTGATACCCAACAGCCCGAGGGAAACCTTTTTAATAGCTCATTCTTGTCCTTTGGCTGACTGGTTGAAGGGAGTCTTTATGAGAGTGTCATGTTTGTCCCTGCCAACCTACTGCCCTTCAGAAAGTTGACCTCAGTTGGGCAGCGAAGAAATTGGCTGGACCTTAAGATGCTACGCAGAGTGCTGCCATGCCATCCTTCAGCAGGCTGGGAGGAGTGAAGGCTGCTGGCTGTCTCACTTTGCAGGCCGCATGCAGGGGCTGACTGGGGGCATTTCACACCCCAAGAGGCGAGCACACCACTTTACATGCAAATGAGGCCAAGAGATCCCTCTGTGCCTCTGGACACAGTTGTGTAAAAATTATGAGGAACTCTGAAAGTTTTTGTTTATGCTGCAATTTTTGCCAAGTTAAGAAGAGACATGATGACAGAGAATGCATGAGCTTCCATAATAGTTTTGAAGGTTTTCACTTAAATATTTAAGCTCTATGATTGAGTTCTGCTTAAAAATAAAAATGTTTAATAAAATGTAATGAAGAAAGGAGTTAATATTTAGGTTTAAGCCACATAAATGATTCTGTTGGGTTTTGGCCCTCTGTATGAAAATCCATCTAGCAGAAATTGTGACAATCTGAGTGTTTTTCCACTATAGTACATAATCCCATTCTTTATGGCAGTGTCAGTTAAAGAATTGCATGAGAGAGTTTTAGTGTAGATTATTCGTTATTTGATTGTTAGTTGGATGGAAGTCAAATATTAATTATAGTTTAACGTTGGGTTTATAGTAAGCTGACTGTGTTGTAGTTTTATGGTATATGGCACTTTGTCCATGTTCCATGTTGCACTTAATCGGCATTCAGAAATATGCCCAAACTTACTATATGTAGAACCTTTGATCACTGTCTTTGCTCCAAAATTATTTCAGAGGATATAAATATTCTAAGTACAAAGGCAGATTTGGATTTGACATCACATTTCCAACTTCAAACAGCTTTCTAGGGTATTTTGCGACAGGGCTGTTTAACCATTTTGTTACATTAAAATTTGCCTTTGAGATATTTGTTTAATTTCATAATTTTGTTTGCATTTGCCTGAATTCTGATGTGTTAGGCTCAGACAACAAACTTATCCATTTAGATTTATGGATTAAAAGCACCTGACTAGGTAAAGGAAAACATTATAGTATGCCTTAACAAAATCCCTTTTTTTTGTATTTCTGTTTTCTTTTTATTTAGCAAACAGAACTGTATTTATTCTGTGTATTTATTGATCATGACTTGTGTATATTATGTGCAGTCAAACAGGACTTAACCTCCCGCCAGACCCCTAAAGAAAAACAACAAAAAAACTGAAGTGGATGTGCAAAAGTAAGATTATACTGTTAAATTTCTGCACTTTTTTTTAGGTTAAAAAATACTAATTGTTCAAAATGTGGTGATGACTCCAGGGTAGAAACCTCCTCCCATTGGACTGTATTTGCATGGTTCCTTTCTGCTGGTGGCATCACAGCCTCAATTGTAACCTCTAGCAAATGGTGCAGGAAAGATACTAATGTACTGTAAACACCAGCAGCTAACATTTCCAACAGGACTAAGTCTAAAACATTGAAACAAGATGACTTTCTTGTTTGAATGTGAAGGAGATGCTGAGCTACTTCTGTAAACGTGGATTTGAGACAAAAAATAAGTGTGCCAGGTCCAAATTGGCATCACTGATAGGCTCACATGTTGAACTTAGAGAAAAAAAAAAACAAAAACATTAGCATTCTCTTTTGAATCTGTTTTGTATCCAATTCCCATGTGTTCCAGGATGCTTGGTAGATTTTTAATGCATATAATTACAATTAATTATTCTTTATCTATGGATCTTCATCATGTCTATTTTTGTTCTTCTCTGGCTAATCTAATTACAAGTTTGTGTTAACAGATGTGACACGCTCACTGAATGGATTTTGTGGCTGTCAAAATGAAGAAAGAAAATACAGCATACTTCTTGTAACAATACTATTTGATATTTCTCTGTTTTTAATGTTAAAACACCGATTTCTTGGGTAATGTCCAAATTCAGTCTTGGGTATGAATTTGGTCCCACCCACTTCTTAAGACTCTTCTTAAGATCATCGAAGATCATCAATAATTAGACCATAATTTTAATGTTGTTCTTTTTCCCCCTCAGACATGGTTTATTATAGAGCCCCACAGAGTTGTGGCACAAGCTTCTGCTGTGTGATAAAATATTTTGAGAAGTCTAACAGCTTGTAATATTGTGTAACGGTTTATAGTGCAAAGATGGAAGAAATTTGTGAAGCACAAGTGATAAAGCCTCATTTAGTGCTACAGAATTCATCTGGTGCATACAAGTCACTAAGTAGCTATGAGTTTAGAGAATTTACAGAAGAAGGAAAAAAGCTAATTTGAAATGGGATAGCAAAGGAATCAGGATTTTTGAATTTGACTGTGTTTGTCAACCCCTTGTTAAAAGTCATTTTACAAAATACAGTGGCTTTCACGAGTGTACACCTTTTGAAGGAAATTTTGAGATGCTGACTTTATTATGGCAAATATTCTGTGCAATAAACAGACATAAAACGATTTTCAACAGCTTAGTACAGCAATCTGGTTGTGTAAGTGTGTTAACTAGTGAACTAACTAAGTCGGCCTTAAATTATAAACGTCCACAGCAGATACTCAGATATTTATTAATATAGCTACAATTTCAAGAGGGCTCCCAAATGCCTATCTGCTGAGGTTTTCCGGGGGTCAAACAGTTTTTTGACCCCCAGAAACAGGCCGGAGGTCAAAACAGGCCAGTAAACCAAGACTAAATTTTATTTAAAACAAATGGGTCATTAGGGAGATTTTGAGAACATTGCATCTCCAAATAACTTTGGAGAAAAGATTTACTTTTTATAGGAATGTCCTACATCAGGGGTCTGCGACCTGTGGGTCAGAAGCCGCAGGTTGCACACAAAAGATTGATGCTTTTCTCACTAGAATTAAGTGCTACCACTTGTGTGCGTGCACATTGTGTGCATGTGTGTGAGCTTGACTTTGACTTGTGGCAGGCCTCCCAGGCAGCAGCGTACCGGCATTGGGTATTCTAATGAGTCTTTCAGAAGCATAATATCTTTGTTGTGCTGCCTAGAACATTACTCCACATTTGAAATGTACCCAGCGGTCTAGTATGCATTTTCTATCATTGGATGCAGCTGTCCGTGCTTTGTGAACACTTGCTGCAACCAAGCTTCCCGACTATCCTGCCTGAGGCCAATAACTGATAGAACTATGTGAAAAAAAGGAAGTAAATATTTACTGTGACGATGGGGCAGCAGAATTGCTCTTTAAAGAGAATATACCCATTATTGGCAAGCAGCAGCTGAAGCTATTTTTTTTTTAGAATTTGCTTTAGAGCAACTGATTCTTTCCTTGAGGAGACCGAAAAAGGAAAAGTTTCCTAACAAAATTAAAAAGAAAGCAAAAAGAGAGCAAAAGAGAAACAAAAGGAAAAGAAAGCAAAATAAAAGAACAATCTATATGCATATACTGTAGTCTACAACACAAGTAGCACTTTATTCCATTGAGAGAAGCATCAATCTTGACAGCATATGGCGTCTGTGCAAAATCCATTAATTTTTAATATACCGGGTGCTGAAATGAAAAGGCTTCCTGAGACAAGCAATTGTCAGATGTCAGTAGTGTTTTGATAACTTTTTTGATCTCCCTTTTTATTTGCATTCATAAAATGGGGGTGTCCACATGACACCTCAGTTTGGACATGGCTGAAGACTGACACGGAACCATTTTCCACACAATTGCCTCCACCTTCAGTCTGGAGAATAGAAAGTGGGGGTGGAAAGAGGCAGAAGGAGACGTATAGATGACAGTGCCCATGGATGTGTATTGGCTGCTGCCTGAAAATAAAAATCTACAGTTTCATCATCAACATTCTCTAGGCATTGTGGCACACTTTATCATTTTTATGGATAATATAAAAGTATTTGTTGACAGGAAACCTGATGTATGTGTATAATATCAATGTCATATTACTTTGAAAAGACATATAATAGAATACACCCATCTAAACATCGATTCTTTAATGGAGTTTGAGTTTAAAAGACTCGAGCCAGGCTTTAACCACATGCTCAGACATTATTGTTTTAAAGAAGTGTTATTGTTTGAAGAGCAGATTACAAAGGTCTCTTCAGCGCGGAGGACAAAAGTGCTATAAAGCTCAAATGTTCTCCAGCTCTGCGTTTAAGCTCTGTTTGAGGGATAAAATGAGCCCTCCTCAATGCGAGCTAAGCACGAAGAGGTCAAACATTCGACTCAATGAATTTCGTCTTGCTTCTGTATCCTCAGTGAGCTCCATAGGAAGGTCCTCACCCCTCTTAATGCAAATACATGACTCTACTTCAGAAAAGAGTCCTTTATTTCCCCACTTTTGATAGAATACTTATTGGTCCTGTTTGAAGTCATCAAATCTTTTTTTTTTTTTTTTTTTTGCTGGGGGTGTACTACAGACTATTTATTCATATTCATAAAATGGCAATTTAAAGCTTATGAATCGCCACTGGAGACAAGAGGGAACATGGAAAATACTATACGAGCTTCTTAGGAGGCAGGTGCAAAGTGGACTAATTAATAGCAATCTATATACTGGCCGGGGCATGCAGAGGGCCAACTGAGACTCTCTCAGGTCCGGCAATGAAAAGATACCAGCTCCAAATTCATTTTCTCACTGTAGCTCTCCCAAAGGAAGGCGGCAAAGTACACTCACACTTCCTTTAATGCATTCACTGGGGTGTGATTTATTTCTGCGTTTGCCAGCGCATTTGGAAAGTTCATTACCTTGCTCATGGCTTGTTAATTAGCCTTGTAAAGCTGCCATTACATCCTCTCAGGCCAGGACTCAGATGAGACTTTTGTCCCAAAACATTAACATTGTGCAGAAGGCGTGTAAAGGTGCACTATACCCATTTAGGTTGTAATGTGTACATCTTGGTAAAAACATGAACATGAACATGAACCTTTGAAACCATGGGTGGTGTTCAAGGTTTTTTTTTTTTTTTTTACTCCTCTCCCACCCGTTTACTTTTTATCAGAAAGACTTTCCACTAACGCATAAAAATGCTGCTAGGTATTAATTTTCTTGACAGTCTTTGCCGAATCCTGTTCAAAATGGCAGGCTGTCGAGATCTCCTAGGGGTTTCTTAAACACTGACGTTCCAAAAGGAGAGCGGCAGTATTAGCCTCTGCTTGTGGGCTGGCGAAATCATTTTGCGGGAGACAAAACTACAGGAATATACACTGACACTTTTGGAACAATCACAGTCTATGGAGAAGTTAATTTGTGCTGCCAAGTGGTGGATATGAGTTTTTATTAGAACATTATAGAAACGGAAAATGAGACAATTTCACTACAAAATTACTGGTTCTTTATTTTTAGAACAGCTGCATCTAATGGGGCCTGGCAGGTACAGGAGGTGTCACATCTGTTGAGGCCCAGGTGATGCTCCAGCCCTCTGCTCCTCCCCACTCCTTGCCCGCTTCCCACCAGTCAAATGACTCACGATGAAGATCAACAGTGTCATTTCTAATAAACTCTTCTTCCTCTTCCTGCCACTTTCACTCAGTCCTGTTCATAGGTTCTTGCTAGTAGCCATTTCGTTTCACAACACAGTGAAATAGGAGATGCATAATGTAAAAGATGTGAAGAAGATGAATGCTCTGTCTAATGCCAAGGCACTGGTAGGATTAATTGGAATATTGCAGCTCCCTGACTGGTTGGGAATTTTGTGTTATATAGTCCATAGGTCTAAGTAAGAGTTCAGTGCTCTAGAACTGGAGAAGGATTTACTTTTCAAATAGATACTCATTTTACTCTCTCTAACCATTTGTTGATAATATAAACAATGAAGTAAATTTCACTCTTTATTGCAGATTTAAAAAAAAATGTTATAATAAACATTTCAAATTTAATACAACAGGGAAAAACAATTTGTTTGATAGAGATATGACTGTGTTGACCATTTTACCAGAAACTGCAAAGCAGTTTAATGTCAAAGTGTGTCCTTTATATTTGTACTTTAATATTTTGCAGTATGTGGAAAAAAATGCATATATACTGTATTTTTTTTTCTAAAAAAAACAAAAAAACAAGCATATCTCAAGATAATATGCCCATTGATTAATTCACTTATGACTATCAAAAACATAAGGGTATTATCTAAGTGCGAATTGGCTAATTTTATCTGAGAGTGAGAGATCCATGAGGCCTTCCCAGGGCTGCATCTTAGTTCCTATTGTTGTGCTAGTTTGTTTGTTTTGACTGTATTTGTCCCTTTATATGATTTAACCCAAATCATTTCACTGGCTGTGTGTTTCACGTGATTGTCCTTCTGCAAATTAACTTTTTCATTTGTCTTTTGCTGCTTCTAAAGTTTTCTTTCAAGATAGTTTTTTACTTAGTTTAGTCTTCCCATCAGCTCTGACCAGCTTCACTGTGGGAATTGTGTTTTTCATTTGATGAGCAGTGTTAGGTTTCCTTCACAGATGATGTATTGCATGTAGGTTAAAAAAGTTAAGTTTTAGGCCTATATGACCAAATTTTCATGCTTGCTGTGTCCTGAATATTGCTTGTAGCCAAGGACCTAATTTGTTTTTTGTTTTTTTATTTCAGCACAGGGTTTCATATTGCCACACTTCCATAAAGGCCAGATTTGTGTCATGCTGCTAATGCTCTTTTTTCCCCAGCGTGTCGGTTTAGGTTGGAGGCCATGTTTTGTTAGGCCAGGTTCTTGTTCAGAGCTGCGTAAAACTTCCCCACAGTCTAGTCCCTGAACTGTCTGGTGTGTTTCTTTCACTTCACGGTGTTGATTGTTCACTGATGTTCTCTATCAAACATTTGAGGCCTTCACAGAGCACTTAAATTCACAATGTGAACAAAATACACAAAAATCCTTACTATATAACTTCTGAAGGCAATTGCTAGAGCTGGATTTTACTCAGAAGTTTAACAGTAAAAAGGTTTTACTACATGTTCAAAGCACAATTTAAACCTTTTATTCGAAAATTACTGTGAAACAATCTATCCTTTTTCTTCAACTTTCATAACTCATGCACTACTTTTTGTTGATTTGTCAACAAACTATGAAAAAGCTCAAGCAGAATGAATACTTTTGCAAGGTGCCCTACGCTTGTATGAAAGCCATACAGATGTCTGTTAGCTTTTATTTTACATAACAACCTCCAAAACATGGCAGACTTTAAAAAAATCTGTTGTTCACCTTGTACATGAAGTTTGCTGTTGTTTATTATAATGCTTACTATTTGGGTGATAAAAATGTACATGTTGTTGTTGGATGTTTCCTCACCGACAATCAAAGAGCTTTTCTGCTCCTGCAAAATATTACCCTTCTCACTTTTGGGAGGAATCCGCAGCTCTCCCAACTTTGTCTGTATCAGACATCAATACATAAGACTTGAATAGATTAGTAGATGCAGGAATAAATCACCCCCATGCATAGATTGGGGGGATTGGGAGGGGAAGTGAAACGCTCGACAACAGTGAGATCAACAACAACAACAACAGCAGCAGCAGCAGCAACAACAACACAGCAGACTGCTGATAAAAAAAAAAGCCTCTGCAGAATGGTGCCATCAGCTCTAGCATTTCTTTCTTCTCTTCTTTTCCATCCACCCTCCTTCCCTTTCTCCTTCCCTTCTCCCAATCCAGAAGACAGGAAGCTGTTTGTAGGAATGCTCGGCAAGCAACAGAGCGAGGACGATGTCCGGCGGCTGTTCGAGACCTTCGGCCAGATTGAGGAGTGCACCGTCCTTCGAGGGCCTGATGGGGCCAGTAAGGGTCAGAGCCCACACGCCTCCCCCTCTTTCTCTTCCTCGCTTATCTTTCTTAATCCCTATCTATTTATCTTTTTTTATGTTCTTTGCATTTTCAGAGGTATTGTCTTCCTGTGCTGCATTCATCATCATTGTCTGCAATGCTCTCTGAATAACTCATCCTCCCCTTCAGCTACTCAGTTTTTTTTTTTTTTTTTCATATTCTGCCTTTTATGCGTCACACTTGCATTTCTATCATATCTCGTTGTCACCACACTCCGACACCTTCTTTCCCCCACTTTCTTTCGTTTGTATTGTTTTTCTCCATTTCATTTTCTCGCCCCATCCCCTGCTCCTTTCTCCCTCTTTTGGTATTTCATTCGTCATCTTTTCCGTTTGTTGTCTCTTGATCACAGTCGCTCGTCTCATCCTGGGCTTACACTCGCGTAGCAGCTTGTTTCTCTGCACCACCTCTCTTCCTGCTCTTCATGTTATCTGAAAAGTGGAGAGGTGTAATCATGTTTGTTTCCCACACTCCCATCATCCCTCCCCAGAGACTGTTATTGGACAATATTGTCCTACTGTAAATAAAGCACCTTTTCTGAGCTCTGCTGCTGTCACTCACTTCTTGACAAATTTGAGCTCGTGTCTGTGGCCTACATTGTAGTTAGGTAGTTTAAAGATAGTTTTAAAATATAGGATGAATTCCCAATTCTGACAAAATCTGAACTCCCATCTACAAAATCATTCCCATCTAGTGTTATTGCCAGTTCAACTTTAAAAAGATGTGTGGGAAGGCTCCTAACTGGTGAGGCACTGACTGCTCTGGAGTCAAATGTACAAATATACAAAATAATAAAAAAAAAAGTATATTTCAATTTTGATCTTAATTAAAACATTTAGTCGATTTAAAAACTTTCAGTTATTCTTTAATCAATTCAATACTGCTCAGCAATATAATTGCAAAAGAAGAGTATTTTGTATCAGGTCAAATTTAATTTTTCAAAAATGTAAATGTTTTTTTTTTTTTTGGCTGAGCTCTCAAGTGTTTGTTTTTTTACTAAAATTTAAAATCATGTCTGACCTTATCTTTATTTCTATATAAAATCCATCCTTCTCTGTGGATATCTTTGTGTCTCTGTTGTAAAAATCGTCCTTGTTCACCTTCATTTGTAAAAGTCTGGCTGTGTCGCTAATAGCCAAGGAGGAGTCGTGTATGTTTTCATCCCTTTCATGTGTAGAAGAAGAGCAGCATGGTATTTTCTGCCTCACCCTGTGCATTATTTCTGTTTATTTTTTTTTTACCGATCAGAGAGACTGAATATATCACACACATTCTTTGAATATATCAGACAGACTGGAGCGTCAAAATGTGTAGTTCATGTGTAATTAAATGTACTTTGGCATCATTAAGTCAGACATCGGGCATGCCCCAACTGCCTGCATCTGTCGGTGTGTGTGTGTGAGGCACAACTCAGCACTGCCTCACCTGAAATTATACAGAAAACAAATTTACAGAACAGTCAAGTGGACAAATTAAATCCTGTGTCATTTTTAGCATTTTACTTGTCATAACAGATGAGGCATTGACAGCACACAAGTGAGCAAGAACTAGCTCCGAGTTCATTTCAACCAGGTTAAGATGACTATTGACTTTGTCCATCTAAATGTCTGTAGCTAAGTTTATAACTCCAGCAGGAACTAGTTCTAAATCACTGAACGTTCAGTATTTTGTCTCAAAGGAAGCTTAAAAATAAATATGCATACCATGATGTCATTCACCAATTAACATCTTGATTTGTGACCTTGCCTCTATGAGAATATTTACATCTGATTAATTACTTTTCCTCTCTTTGCTCATTTAAACTTTTAGTGTGGGTGAATTAAATAACAGCTGCTCTCATTCACGTCTTTATTGCAGGGTCGTAATTTTTCACTGAAAATGGTCTATTAAGACCACTTTTACAATTCAGTCTACTTCTAAATAATACTGTTAGCGTTTCTCTTTGATCAAGTCCTAAATCTGTTTATGCACATCGGTTGACAAAGTCTTCACTCATGTAAGCTAAAGAAAAACCTATGTGTGCTGTTCTTTTGGCAGTGCTTACCTTCACAATGATTTAAGAGAAAAGTGACAGAACACTTTAAGCTGCTGCTTCAGTCCTTTCCTTTGCTTTTCCAGAGTTGCAAGCTAATTTCCACCAAGAATCGGCAAACCTGAACAACAGAACATTATCTTTCAGGTTGGATTACTTGGACATGTGCCTTTTGCTTATATTGTTAAATTTAACACATAGACAAAGGCATCATGGTTAAGTTTAAAGAAGAGGAGGGACATGCAAGACTGCCTGTGTGCTTAACACAAGCTCTCATGTTGCATCTGTTTTTTTACGAAAAGTTTCAAACATTGTTTTATTCATTCACTCCTTTTTATGTCAAGGTTAGTTATGCTCACTTCAAATTTGTCATGTGAAAAACCGTGTCATTCAGTTAAAAGTTAGAAAACAAGTTAGCGTCACCAATAAACACATTTATGCACAACAGTGGATTCTCAAGACACTGATCTGAATTTCCACCTGTTATTCTGTCTCCTAAATTAGATTTATTTATGTAGGTACAGCCTCTGAAAATGAGGGAGGGGAGGGCACATGAGGTGATGAAGTGTAAATTCTAGACGAAGCATGATTATACAAAATTGCACACCTGCATCGGTGCCTGCATCTGTTCATTTCACTGTCTGATCCCAGGTCTGTTGCTCTCTTTAGCCCATCCAGCCCGCCATCTTTTTTGCTTTGTGGCTTGTTTCTGTTTTTGCCGTCTTGCTCCTGCTTTCCCCCCCACTCCCTTTCTCTTTGTCTGTTCAGATGCCTCAAGCTGATTGACAGCATATAAACTAAAATAAAGCCCATGCGGCGGTGTCAGACAGGAACTAGTTTTCCTCCTTGTTTGTGCTTTCACTCATTTTCACCTTCCTGCACCTCACACCTCGACTCTTCTCTTCTTTCCTCACGTGCTGCGTCTTCCCTGGTTTAGTGTATGTTGATGTTATCACTGACTAGAGCACTGTTGCTTTTTCGAATTTCATTGTTATGAAACGAGGAGAGTAAAAGCTCGGTATTAGCTACGAATGCCACAATTGCACAGAGATTGCATACATAGGTATCTAGTTCTATCACTGCCCGTGCAACAGTCCCACGCAATCATTACCGGATGTTACGGCAAATTATTTTGCCAGCCGCCTCACTCAGGATGAGGTTCCCGTAATTTGAGTGAGACAGACCTTGAAATTGACAGCGCTATCTGTTCCACGGCTGAGGCTTTGTCCCTGTTGATGTAAATTTATGCTACTCAGAGGCTTTTCAGCACCCCTCTTCACCCAGTAAAAAGGCCGAGAAGTTTAACATCCATCTCTCTATGGTGCTGCTCCTCAAAGTACTTTCAAAGTGCAACACTTGCTGCCAGAGTTGAATAGAGCTCTGAATTGTCAGCAATAATAGAGAGATGGCTTTTAGGTCTATAATTAAGTTGTGTTATAAATGTCAGCCATCCAGAGGGATGGAATTCATGCATACATATTATTACCCCGGGAATTCAAAAGGCAGCGCAGATTCTCTCACTTGAAAGCAATACAATTTCTTCCCCCCACCCCCAAACGCGCTCTGAACCACCAAATACCAAAACTTCAATGTGCACTATAATTTATGAGGTCAGAGCACTTCTAGATCTTTTGAAATATTGTGCACTTTGTCCCCTAACATTGTTTATTTATTTAAATTTTAGCAGAAAATGCATAGTTGTGGCACTGTCTTTTGATGAGAAATTGGAGGACATTATACATTCAACATGGTATTCCATTTATTGTGTGAGCCAAGCCTGGCAGTTCTGTTTGGCCTCAGTTGCTGGCATCACTTGAACATCAGCACAATATATAGTAGCCTTGTAAAGAAACCAAGAGCGAAGTTACTTTTCCTTTAAAGGATCAAATATATTTTTTTTTAGCTAAATCAAATCCCCATGTTTTATCTCTGCTGCAAAGGTTAAATGTGTTTGTTGGAGAAGGTCTTCAAAGAGAGCATTAAAGTCAAATGGTACACAGTAGCCTGATGCATTTCAGTTGGACAAATGAAGACCTTTCCTGCCTCTACCCGGAGGGGTGTTCGAGTGAAGTAAAAAGGGTGCTGGAGTGCTGTGACAGAATCAAAGGCTTCTTTGACTCTTCTGTTTGCCTCTGTAGATCTCTACAGCTTTGAGGGCATTTCCCAGCGTAGAAAACACATGGCCTTTACCACTCACCATGTTTCCACATGCAGTGATTTAAAAACGTTCACCAATAAATGCATGTCATTTGTGTTTTCACACAAAATTAATTATTTGTTGTGGTGTTTAGAAAATCAAATGCTGACCCTATGATATAATATCTCAGAGTGATAATCCTGAATATACCTAAGAATAAAATAACTAAAATAAATTTGAACTCCTTCATCTACGCAGAATATATATTTGAATATGTATATTGACATTTTGCAAGCATGGATATTTTTATATCAAACAAGGGCTGAACCCAGGGAAAGCCTTTGGTTCTAGATCACTGGCTCCAATTAAATTCATGCAAAGTAAGTAAAATCAAAACTTACTTTGATTTTACACATTTCATTTTCTCAGTGTTTCAAGTCACTAGTTGCTGTTGTTTTTAGTGTTCTCCCAGATTCAGGTGCATCTCTGTACATTAAATGAACAAAAACTAATATATTTTAGTCCTTTAATTAAAAAAGTGAAATTCTACTACAAAAGAGTCTGGGTGTTTGATGAAAAGTTCTTAAGGCCTTGACTGCAGCGGGAATCAGAGCTCGAAGAGTCACTGCACACCGGCATGTTTGGAAAATGAGCAATAAGCTGCATTCCATGTTTTAAGCTACTAATGAACCAGAAATATCAGATTGCTTAACTTGAAAAAGGAAGAACTGTTCTTTTTTTGTCAAAAGTCTTCTTTTTGGCTGAAAGTCCATTTTACATTTCTTTTTTTTTTTCAAGATCCCTGAGCCCGGAGGGGCAGAGAAGTAGAGAATCCAACTTGCTTGAGGTCCAGGGTGAAGTGTCAGTCAGTGATGAAATGTCATTTCCTGGTGTTTGTCCAAAAGCCCAAATCCAGCCCAGCTGTCTTCCAGGAAATTTTAGAACACCTCATCCTTCCTTCTGCTGCCAGGCTACATAGAGATGCTAATTTCATGTTCCAGCTGGTCTTGGCAAAAGTACCACTGGCAAAAGTACCAATATCTGATTTAGTGACCATAGTATAAGGTTGCTTGACAGGCCAGAAAACTAGTCTGACCTGAACTGGTCCAAAATCTATGTAGCATTTCAATAAGATCATAAGACAGAAGTAATGATGTAAATTTGCTGAAGTCCACCTTTAAACCCACCTGGGCTTTTTAAAAACCTCAGCACTGCCACAGGATAATCACACTGATGCTGTAAGTCAAGCACAAGGAGACTTAACCAAGTACTGATACATCTTATATTAACTATAAGCCAAAACCATCAAGGTAAGAAAAGTAAACCCTAAGAATATGCAATTTCCGAGTGTTTAATTTTTTGAATTGATTTACTGAAACCTTTATAATGGCATTCTAATTTATTGAGATCCATCTTCTGAATCATGCTGTCACAATGTATATTTATTCAGTCTTACCAAAGACTATAATCAGCTTGAAATATACTTATATCATCTAACTACAGTCCAGAATTATTCAAAGCCTGGTCCCTTGTGGTCAACCACTTCTGTTCAGTTGTATTTTTCTGCCTCAGCTAAGCAACACCTTTAAGATGATTTGAATCCTCTATAAAACTCACCTAATTCTTTCCCCTGTGAGGAGAGAGACGATTAGAAAGGCAGATCTGAATAGTATGCCTTTGCATAATCTGTTTTATGAGTGACTTTGCACAAATCCCACTCTGTAAATATTGAACAGATAAATAATGACAGACACGCTAAGACAGTAAATGCTCTGGCTTCAGGTTTTAAAGCCGACAGGGGTCAAAACAGAAATGGACAGAAAGAAGAATGTCCCAGGCAGCTAATGCCTTCTTTGTAGTAACACTGATTTAACACAAAACACAAATGATAGAATATGTTAACAAGTCAGGAAAGCAAATGATAGCATAAAGTCAGTGGTGATGAATAGTGTTTTCTCTATGCAATTCAAAGCCATTTTACTGACGTGCCCATCTCTTTGTGTGTGTACAGGCTGTGCCTTTGTCAAGTTCTCGAGCCACGCAGAAGCGCAAGCCGCCATCAACAGTTTGCATGGTGGACAAACTATGCCTGTAAGTACCAGAGTCTGTGCTGGCTCTGCATTACAAACCTTCCACTTTTTTCCCCAGATAATGCAATGTCACCAACCTGTCTGTGCTAATTGTTTTCTCTGTGGTTCTGAGGATAGCACTTCCAAAAACCTAAGCCTACAGTCCATTCAATGCAAAAACAAATTGGCAATGGGCAAATTTTCCTCTGCCTGCACTCTCCCTCAGCAGGTGGAATACATATTTTCAAAATGCAATAGAATCTTTGTCCTTCTATTCCTTTGGAAAGTCAAACACTGTGGCAAGAAAAACATTCAAATGTGTAACAAATACCCTCTGCACACACATATTTGTGGTCACCATAGTTACTCAAACCACATCATGAGCCAAGATTCAAACACATTTTACCAATGTGTTATTGCCAGAGTCAGCATCTGGTGCTTTAAAATAAACAGCAGGAGGCCCTATATCTGTTTTCCTCCTGTGGTCCAAGATATTTTCTGGCAAAAAAATAACATTTACATCAAAATCTTGAAGGGAGATGAGTGCTGCATGCTACAAAAGGATTTCTGAATGTGATTTGGTTGTCACTGAGCAAATCATAGTTTGATTGTAAAGCCAGGACATGGGGTGATTTTGTGGAATGCTAGCAGGACAGAAATGATTTTTGGCAGACAATTAGTTCTGATATCAGAGATTTGTTTTATTTGTGGGGACAAAATAGAGAAAATTGTTAAAAAGCTTAAAAATGCCCATTTTCTACTACTCATTATTGATGAAATTAGCTGTTTAGGAAAGGATTTTAGGTGGGATTCTGTTCAGCGAAATTGTGCAGTCAGTGTCTTACCAGCAGCAAATAAGCCTCAAGCATCTGCTTGAAAATATACAAAATTTAATGATGACATGGGATTCTTTTCTAAGAATCATAAACAATTATAAAACATGACATTTCAGAATATAGAACTAATAAACAAAATACACTGTAAAATTATTAATGTAATGTGAAGTAATGGTTAAAGTAGGACTAGGATTTTTTTGTTTTTATTAATCAATAGAAGAATAAATATGCTTAAAAAATGGCCATTTAGTCTAACTGTGAAGTAGTAGATATCTTGTGTTTTGCATGCAAGTGAATGCAGCACATAATGATCTATGTAGCGCTTATCCACTCTCACTTATTTGAGCAGTGACAGGAAGCAGGTGGAGAGAATAGAAGGCAAAACGTTTATGATGATGTTATATAATTAAATGATGAATGACAGAATTGCAAGTCAAGTTGAATAATGGTTTTGAAAGTGGACAGAGGTAAATATTACAAAATCTAAAGTCAAAGAATATCTGAGGGGAAACAATACACCTGAGGAAGAGAGAGAGAAAAACAGCTGAAAATGGGTAGCTGTTGTTACTTTATGTTGTTTGCTGTATTGCTTTTTTTGGTTAATCATGCTAAATTCAGACTGGAGGGACATGATAATGACATTTCCACTAAAAGTTATTTACTGTTAAGAGTGGCAAAGACGGAGCTTAAATGCTTATGTAGAACTAAATTACATAAATTATGTTCTGTTGATTTTGTGTTATTTTTTTCTCAACATACTTACATGTAAAGTATTAAGTGTAAAGCTGCTGATTTTGTGGCACTTTGGCATTTTAAATTCTTTACAATTGGATGAACTATACAGGAACAGATGAATTGGGCAGCTCTGCACACCTGCTGGCACAACTGCTGACATGGGCGACATCTGGGTCAATTGTCCCAGACCCCAGGTCTCCCTAACTATTAGTCCATGGGTGAGAATATATATTTTTTTCTAAAATAGGCATATTTGTGAAGAACAACACAGGTCTAATATGTGAGCTACAAAAACAAAAGTAATTTTTCATTCAAATATTCTCCCTGCAAGTGTCTTTGCAGCAATGATCTGTGACAAACCCAAAAATCGTTGGGCCTCTGACACAACTTTTGATGTTGAGTTCATTAAGCTGCTCCAGAAAGTATAAAATGCACGTTGCGGTAAAAGAAAATAATGTACTTCTACTTTAAATTTTTACTATATTTTGCAGAACTTGAAGTGCACTTTATTTTCTCTATAATGTTATCCTAATCACCTGACTGTTATCTCCCCATTCTTTAGCTGTCAGCAAGTCAAGAGTAAAATTTACAGACGTCTTTGTTTATGTGTGGATGGCTCACCTGTTTATGTGACCATGGTTTACAATACACAATATGTAGTTTGAGGATAAACAGAAAAATATTATTTATCAATATTAATATTGACAAACTTTAAACTAAATAGCTAGTTAGAGGGTCCAGGACAATGGCTTATTTCTTTTATTTTAACTCCAATCTAACATTTCTCATAGCTCTATGACTCTAAATTGCTGCTGTCAGATATGCATTAGTTATTTACAAGAAAGTGTGTTAATATTTAGAATGAAATGAAATGAAGTGTCAGAGAAACAAGTTAAAATTAAGACAAAAAGAAAAAGAAAATATCATAATAAAAAATTAAAACTTTAATTCATATTCTTTATCATTTTTAATGTTGCTTGCCTCACATTGTCTACTCAGTGGATTTCATCAGTTTGTTGTTTCTCTGCTTTTCTAGAAAAGTGGTTTTGGTGTCAAACACTTTACGTGTTTTGAGGGGGTAGTTTATCCTGCAGTCCTGCTGTTATTTTAACTCTACATTGCATAAAATCCTTTATTTTGTTCTGTTAAGCTGGGATAACAAACAGTCTCAATCTTATAAAGATGTTCAGATTTGCCATTGTACTTTTCATGATGGCTGCAATATTTTATGCTTAACAATAAATATATGCTTATCACCTGTTGGGAGGTATTTAACTTGACAACTTATTCGCTGCTTCTGCATTAATACCAACCCACACAACCTGTCTACCCATTTTAAAACTGTTGTGGTTTATATATTGGCTTCTATTGCACATTCTGGGAATAGTTTCAACCACACAGCATACAGCAATAAATATATAATTAAATACATCTGAATAGTTTGTAATAAAGGAAGAGACGATTAAGGGCTTCACAGAAGTCAAAACTTCTTTCAGCTACATAGTAAAAATGTCTTGGTGACATCTCATCAAAGCCAAATTACTACCAGTGACAGTATGGCCCCTGTCACGGGGCCACTTTTTGTTAAAGAATATTAAAACATTTAAAACACTTAAAAGTACAGAGGCTCCATTACAGAGACTACAGGGAGAGTTAACAAGGGAGTCAATAATGTTAAAAAGCACCCTAGAGTTAGGATGGATCTCCAAAATGAGGTCAGATTAATAAGCCTCTTTGCTTCCTCAACTGCGTTTTGATATTATAGTGTTGGGTCTCTGATGATAATAGGGAGATTTGCACTTTATAAGCCCTTCAATACCTTTTGGTTATTCTACAGTTATTCATCAATGCAATCAATTCCAGATTTAACCCACAGATAACTTTGGCTTGTATTCAGATGAACTTCATTCTAAATTCCTACTGAGAAACCATTTTTGTTTTTTTTCTTGTCTTTCAGAACATATTGTTACAATAGCAGAATTTGCTTCGTAAACATAAGTTGAGTTTGCATGGAAGTGGAGAAACTCCACTGACTTTGAACAAACCTTTATGTATGAACTTGGGAACTTGTTCTCATATTACCACATTAAAATCAACTACCTGAACTGTATTTCATTGGGGTTTCATGTGATAGACCAATACAAAATTGTAGATAACTGTAATGTAGAAGAGATATGACGTCTAGTTTAAAATTGGAAAAATAAATTAAAACATCTGGGTAGGTGTGTTCACCCCCCTATTCATAAATAAAAAACAGTCCAAGTTGCATTAAGAATTTGTTTAATTAGGAAGTAGAGCATTTTTATTTAAGCAACACATTGTCCTTTAAACATACCACCAGAGTTCCAATTAAATAGTTAACAGATCAAACCTTGGTAATGTGCTAGAGTTGATGCATTAATACAGTTAAATATACAAACATCATAAGCCTAATGTTACACAGGAAGTATTGCTTTGTTAAACTTTTTTTTTCTCCTTTTGCTTAATGAAGACTGCAAAAATCAATTTTTATAATTTTCGTAATTTACTGAGCACCTCTCTGCCAGTGCTGAGTGTCCATTGGTTACTACAGCACACAGCTGGACACACAGGAGCATCCCCTTTTTCTGGCAAGCGTTTGCTCCTCCACACACTTCACTGATGTTCCCGAAATAAATATTTACGGATGCTTCCTGGCAGCCAGATCGGGTCCTTGGAGCCAGATGTGCCGGAGTTTTCACCTCTTTTTTGATGCTGCCTCACTTTGCATTACACTAAAACAGAGAGTGAAACATTTAAGTGGTACAGTCAAAAAGTGAACTAATAGCCATGGAAAAGTTACTTTGCTAGAACTTCATCTAAAGACAGGTGTCTTTCCATTTAGATTTAAGCAAAGTCTAAATACAATTTTTTTCATCAAATAAACTTGTTGGCTTAATCCTTAGAAGGCAATTGGAATTGCATTTGGCAGAGTTACATTACTAATTTATAAGAGGCCACGT
Source organism: Poecilia formosa (assembly GCF_000485575.1). Classification (NCBI taxonomy): domain Eukaryota; kingdom Metazoa; phylum Chordata; class Actinopteri; order Cyprinodontiformes; family Poeciliidae; genus Poecilia; species Poecilia formosa. The sequence goes on along the minus strand of NW_006799985.1, from coordinate 2,625,771 downwards.
TTTGCAGCCTTGCACAAGGAATTTGGCGAATGCTCATGGCTCACATCCACTTTATATTTCTTAACTTGTATTGTAGCTAACACACAGTATTTTAGAGCACTGGGTCACCTAAAATGTTGAAGTTAACATATGGATTCTCAAACAGACCTACACTGCATCAAGAGACAGCCAAAAGTTTATAAATAATCTACAGTAAATTATCCATAGCTCTCTCCATCTATCCTTGCACCTGTTATCTTCATCTCACCAAATCCAACTTTCACTCAGATTAATTGGCAAGGTGGTCATTAGTATCCAGCGAAAGCTTTGGACGCAATGGGAGATGCAGTTAATTTGGATAATATCACTGCCACATGTCGTCAACAACAGACTAACAGGAGGCAGGATTCGAAGAGTGGGCTGCTCTGCACACCGCCTGGTGCCAGCTGCGAGGTCTGAATGAACCTTGAACAAAGAGTTGTCTCTCACTCTGTCTCTCTTTCCCTCTTAATGTTCTCACAGCAACATCTGTGTTACCTGGCTCACACACATACTATAAATAATGCTGCAAGTGAAACACAGTGGCCCTCCGTGAAAAGCTTTAATGAAGCTTAAGGGCACTGGCAGTCACCAATAGGGCACACACTGATAGATTGGGTCATAGCTTTAATTGAAGTTTATTGTGGGTTTCAGGTGCTTTGAAATGTAACCCAAAGGGTGATTGAGCACAGAGCAGGCCCTCTCATGAGTTCAGCTGTTAAATTGCTGTAAGACTGCGAACACACAGGTGGCAGAACTTCAAAATGGCAAACCCAGGGGTAAGCACGCAGTAACCAGCAAATTGCACACATTGTCGTGTTCGGTGTTGCAGCGTGGCTGACAGGGCTTCAGGAGTTTGTTGGTGTTGGCTCGTGTGTTGTAGAGTTGTGGTGTAATGAGGGATGTATCGGAGATATATTTGGTCTGACTCATTGTCCTGCACAGTGGTAGCCGTGGATATAGAAAGTAGATCCAGACCAAGTCAGCTTTCCCTCTGCTAATGAGAGATGTTCTTCCCATGAGGCTTTTAGAGATGCAGTGAGGGTCAGAGAGCTGAATATGAGGCCCTCATGGGGGGTTAGCTAATTACCAAACAAACTTGTTATAGTGTGTTCAATTATTTTTTTCATCTCAGTTGATGAATTTAGGTTCTTAGATCTGTAAAAAGCAGACGAGTGTCGAGGTCTTACTAGTTATTTAATTGTAGATTTTACACTGAATGCCACTGAGACGAAGTAAATAGGTGATATTTTGTGCTTTTGTATTCATTTCCCTTCATTGGCCCAGCTTGTTATTGGTATTGTAAGCCTCTGAGAAGGACAGAAAAAAAGTGTCAGTTTACCTGTTTTTAGACACTTCACCACAGTGTCTTTCTATCACAGTAATGCAGAGATAAAAGCATTATCCCATTTCTCCGCTGCAGTTGAGTTCTAATCCCTCAATTACCATTGTGCATTTTCCCCTTCTGCGCATTATGTCCCCTATACAAAATCCAATATAGGAGATTTTCCGAAGTCAAGTGTGTTGTTCAAAAAATTTGATTAGTTTTTGAACCTGTGACAAATTCCTTAGTTGTACCTGTCAAAAGTGATGGCTCCCTGTTGGCCCTTATCAAATTTGGAGAATTCATTTTCTCTCCAGGTATTGGAGTCATGCTGCGGGAGGTTATTATTCTGTTTGTTTGTCAGCTCATGATTTTCTGCAGCCAGCGAGGAGCGGCTGGTTTGTATCCATTGCTTGTTTGACAGCACCTGTTCCTTCATTACCTGGCCACGCACTTCTTTTTCTTTAAGTGGTTTGGAACGTTTGATCTTTTACAAGGTTCTGCAACCTGTGACTCGGGACCGCATGTGGCACTTTGGGCTCTACGCCGTGGTCAATTACTTCGGTCAGGAATTATTTTAATATCAGCATTGTGTTTTTTTTTATACAGTGCAATAAAAAAGGACAAATTTTTACGATTCTCGAGTGTGGTTTGATGAAACATCAAACTTCTATTTTCTAAGAAGCAAGGTCAAATTTGCTCTGAAAAGGTTGCTGACCTTATAGCAAAATTGTTTGTATCATGCTGGTCTGATTTCACCTTAAGTCTAGTTTGTAGTCCTTATATGTGAGATCTTTTTTGTCGTAGTTGAGGTGAAAAGGGTAAAATCTGCAGAGACGATTGTACCAGTTTAGAATATTTGCCAAAAAACATTCAGAGCGGGTCTGTTTCAGTGCTGAGACAGAGCTCTCTGTTGGAAGGAAGCAGGCTCAGCCAGACTTTCTTCATCTGGAGTCACGGTGCAGTGACTACAGACAGCCTCAGGCTTTCACTGTCACAATACTCATAATGCATTCTTCATGAGGTATTAAAAGAATATAAGAATACACAGATACACAAGGCAAAGAATGAGTGAATTTAAATGCCACGCCTCTGTGCTGTGGGCAGGCTTGAGCAACAACGCTGCAGGAAGATGTTTGCACACTGCCAACCTCATTAAATCTCACTGTCCAGTTCCTTAAACCACACCACAAAGCTGAGAAAGCATAGAAAAAAAAAGGTCAGGAGGTGGAATGAAATGAAATTAGAAGGGGAAAACCAGTGCCGTTAACACTGCCATATTCAAGTATTGATTTAACTAATTAAAATGGCACCAAGGGAGAAGCAGCAGATGGGTCTCCTCTGGCCTGAGGTGGGGTGCTGGCTGGCTCTGATATGTTCCCATCTGAGATGTGCTGTCCTGGGGGTCTCTGCTGATGCTTTCCATCATTCCCGACTCTTCTTCATAGTTATCTGCAGCCAAAACATTCCCTCTGTAGTGCTGAACGACTGTTCGTGAGACTTAGTTTGGGTAACTTGCAAAAACTCTCAACAAGAGTTGGTTTTCTACATTAGCATATGCATATTTATCACTTTCATGCAGAATTTATTAGATTATGACAGCTGGAAATGTGGTGCATGGAGGGTTATGATGTAAACAAATCACTTTTATCAGAGAACTGTGAAAAATCAATGCGTGGGGATGTATGTTTGCAGGGTGTGTGTATGCATGCAAGGTCAGGTTTTGACTTGTTATTAACAAAAGATGCAAAAATGACATGATTTTTAAAATACCATGACATTAGTAATAATAATAAAGCAGTAACATCTTGAAGTATTAAAGCTTAACCATCAAATTAGATACTGTTTAGTGTACCTGTAACATTTTGTCTAAACAAACTTTTATTTTAAGAATTTACTAATGGACTTCCATCAGTTTGGTCTCTTTGCGCTTTAGTGCTTGTATTCTGCAAAAGAAACAGGTGTACTCCATAAAAGTTGTCTTCTGTCCATTCCTATGTACCCTGCAGTTGTCTGACATTTTTAATTTCCAAGCATCAAAAAATACTGAAATTTTAATCAAAACGAGCATTTGCTCTGACCTTGTCAGGATGAGGCTTTTTTTCTTCTTCTTTTTTTGTGAATCAGACTTGTGATTATGGGGTCCTCTCCTCTTACAGTGCCTTTGCTTTTATGATCTTACTAATCATATCCTCACTGCCCCCCTAGCTGTTTCTGTCCTTCTGTCCTGGTGGTACTCCATGCTCTTTCCCAGCATGCATTGCCTGTAATTAAATAGAAGCCTGGTCCTCTTGACAGTGTCTGTAGCTGCTTTTTGTGCCTGGTAGCCTCATCATCCTCTCTTGTTCCTTCTATATCTGTCTTTCACTCACACGTAGACTCACTTCCCCCCACTTTGTCCAAATGAGCAACTGATTCTGGTCTGTGTCTTTCAAATGATTTAATTGGATGCAAACTCAGGAGCACGGACATCAATACGGAACTATATCTGCCATAAGGAAGAGCCATTAGTCAATACTTCGCCCTCTACATGCCGAAGGCTTTTGTCAGACCTAATTACCCGATACTATATTCAGTGAAGCTTTACCAGTGGGGGACTGGCACTCCTGTGGGATCTGGTTAGGATCACAGTTCACTCCCAGTGTATACAGTGGAGTTGGAAAGTTCACAAAAGCAAAGAGCACTCACTGTTCTCTTCCGATGAAAGATGACAGCTAAGTGACTACACAAATACAAGGTGCATATTCATTTCCCTTTGTCCCTTTGGTTTAAAGATATATTAGATCTTAAAGCTAGACTATAACGTAAACTGCAAATCAAATGAGAGATGCCTATCCCAGCTGTCAGCTAATGAAAAATGAGATTTACACTTTATAATGCAATGCACCACTTTTCCTTTAAATCACCTATGCTTTGTCAATCTTGAGTATATTCATGTATTTACTAACTTTCGGATGCAGAAAAACACTTTAAATATGATAACATGTACTTCATTAAGTTTGAAGTAGAGAAAATAGATTTCTAGCTAATCATCCTAATTAATACTACCTGCAAAACTGATATTAGCTTTCTGAAGATGGCCAACGTTAGTATTTATTACATTCATTAGACATAAAATACCTTGTGAAAGTATTCATACTCCTTTAAATGTTCAATTTATGATTTCATGTGACAGATCAATAAAACAACTAAAACAAGTGAAAGGGAACTTATATGCAGTTTTGACATTTGTTTTGCAAATCAACCTTTGAAAAGTATTCTGAATGTGTTTGTCTTTAATTTGACACACATTAAAAGCAAATTACTTTCAGAAATAACCCAATTAGTCAATGATGTAGTGTGTATTTGCACTGGTGTACCTCTGAAATGAGAGATTGTAGAACCAATTTCACAATAATACAGCTCAGGCTCTGTGGTCCAAAAAATGTTATATCAACCCCACTACAAGATGCTGGCAAAAGTGGGTAAGAAATTGTCATTATCCACAGTAAAATGTGTGTTTTATTGAAGATATGCATCTCAATACACAGGTGAACTCTATTTACTATTTGGACCATTCTGATGGCCATACGTTGAATTTCAGACTAAACAGCATTGAATGCACACAACACATTTCTGACTTTTATCCATAAAAGCTCTGCTATTTTTCTTCCATTGCTTTGTGTTGGTCTATTGAATAAATCTCAATAAAATACCATGAAGTTTGTTGCTTCGACATGACAAAATCTGAAACTCATTCAATGTCGTTGGGTACTTTTGCAAGACACTGTGCCATTTGAATGAATTGAAGTGATACACATTTTTAATATGATAGTCTTAAAAGCCTTGGTTACATATTTCATTAACCTTGTAAACTGAATGTGTGCCCACAGGGTGCCTCGTCCAGCCTGGTGGTCAAATTTGCAGACACTGATAAGGAGAGGACCCTGCGCAGAATGCACCAGATGGCGGGCCAGCTCGGCATCTTCAGTCCCATGACCATCCAGTTTGGGGCCTATGGCGCCTACTCTCATGCTGTAAGTCTCAGCCCAGCGGGAGAGGAGACGGTGAGCTTTAAAGAAAGACAAAAAAATGTTGTTGATCTGAGTTTTGAAATCATCCTCTTTCCCACTAGGCATGTGACACTCCCTATGAACCGTTTCATAGGATGTTAAAAGATTTCAAGATTTCTTTAACTTCGAAAGTAAAAAGAAAAAAAAAAATGAAGTGTTTACTTTTACGTTGATTTATTTTCCCACTTTCTTTACCTAATGAGTTTGACGTATTTTTTCTCTGTATTTTAAATTACATGTGTCATGATTGCAAACCAATGCTGCGTATACTGTTCAATTTAAATTCATCTTTCACATTCCTGTGTTTACTGAACTGTTGGAGAATTTAAACTGCTAACTTCAGCCTGCCTCTTTTAGATACACTTTTCTGCTCAAGAAGAGGTGCATTTTATTACAGAGAAGAGACCCGATCACCCCTTACGCCCTTTTCTGTCAGCCCAGCCCACCCCTATTTCATATTCACACATGAAAGTCACAGCCTGAGTTAGGAGTCTGTGAGATTTTACACTCACACAGTAGCTAACAACTCATGCTGACAGGTGAGAATCGCCCACTCGCACACTATCTCTCAAACTCTGCGGCTGCAACCACCCCCCTCTTTTTTTTTCCCATATACATTGCAATCATATGGATATACATAGAATTCAGCATCTCTATCACTTTACATAACTTTTATCTTCCTTCCATGTAATGAGCAGAAAACCAGAATGGCCTTAGAGTAGCCAGCAAGCAAAGCTGCAAGGCAAAACAGATCGTTCTGTTCAAGAACAAGGCATGGGCCAAGCAAACAGATATGTGAGAGTAAACATGCTCTGATCCTGCAGCGATTTCACCCTCCTTTTCTTTTCTGTCCTTCCCTTCATCCCTCTCACCACTCGCCTCTCCCCCTACTGCTCTTTAATCCTACAGCAGATGATGCAACAGCAAGCAGCCCTGATGGCAGCAACACAAGGGTCCTACCTGAACCCCATGGCAGCCATTGCTGCCGCGCAAATGCAGCAAATGGCAGCTTTCAATGTCAATGGCCTGGTGGCTACTCCTATGACACCGTCCTCAGGTATGCACCAACATTTAACATCACCTGGCACAAGTCATGCTCAGTCAGGGGAGTCTTGTCCATATCTCGTGACTGCTGGGAAACATTTGTTGATTGGATGATTTGCATAAGTTATACCTTTATATATTTCTTCAAGAATTTTAGCTGTTGCTGTTGTTCTTTTAATTCAGTTAGTTTCAGATTAGTTTATTTATTTAGCATTAAGCTATAAGAAATGTCATTTCAAGAGATGGAACTAACTCATCAAGAGATATAAATTCAGGTCAAATCAGTACTCTCCAATCATACATCTAATTGACTTACATACATTACAGTTGAATCTAAGTTTTAAAATAATGCAGCCAAATGCAACTTTGAATTTCTTCAGTGCTCTGTCCAATTAAGCTGGATTTTTCTGGATGAATTTCATCCGGGCCAATCAGCATACAGAAGGAGTTGTGAATAATGACAGTGGTTTTCTGTGTTGTTTTACTTTGCTATTTGGCAGTAGCAGAGGAAGAAGGAATTAAGTTATTCAGTCTGAGCTGGTCACACTTCTAAATTTTAAACAATTAAAGCCGCAGCAGGAGGAATGTTCAAGACATTTTATTGGTGGCAGAGAAGTCCTAGCCCTTCATCCCATGCAGTGTAGGATCCTTGTCTACAGTGCATACAATTTCACCAAAGTTATTGCGTGATCGAGTTGGAGCATTTTGACATATATCGAAAACTTTGACCGTTGCGCACACCTGTCTGCCGGATGTCCGCTTTGAGTATTCTTTGAGTAAGTGTGAAAATCTACGAAGTGAAGTACGCCTTAGTGTCTGGAAACTTTTAGGATTACCAAAAGTTATGTCATCAATTTTGTCAATTATACAGTTTTTTATTTATTGAGATTGTTACAATTTGAGACTGATTTAACGTCAGAAAATATGAAATCAAACGTTGCGTATATTTTTTGCATAGTGTATTTAAATAAATCGTTAAAACTGTATATCTGCAACAACTAGCTGCAGGTTGAAAGAATAGAAAACACAAAAAAAAAACACAGAAGCAGTGGTTCAGGAGTGCTTTCTGTGAGGAGGGGAAAAAAAAAAAACTTCACTCACAGAAAAGTTCACAGAGCTAATGGCAGCAGTTGCTCAATTACTGGTTTTATCTAAGGGTGAAACACAGCTAAGCAAAGAAGAGCTAAGCCAGTAATACTATCTATGAAATGAAAAATAAAGCACACATTGTTAGTTCTTTTTGGATCTAAGCTCTGTTTTGCTGTAAAAACAGGCACTGCAAGTACTAAATTAAAGGAAGCAGAAGCTTGTGGTGAGAGAGGCTTGGTGATAGAAGATGTAGAGTAAACCCGTACAGCATTGGCAGCCACATTATAGTTTCTACTTCCTTTCCGTACACACATTATGTTTCCGTTATTCCTCTGCCTGTCACGTTCTCCTCCTGTGTCTCTGATGTTGTGTGTTTTCTGGGAACACAGCCAATCCAATAACTTGGCATGCAGAGTCCTTGGCTTATACAATATAATAGCAAAGATTTGTGTGAGATAATCCCGGACCCCAGTCTGAACTATCTTTTTGGCCCTTGTCATAAGGAGCTTTGAAGGCTTGACACTAAGTAGGCAGGATGCCTGAAGGCAAGGCTGTTGCAAATGTATTATATAAAGTGGCTTGATGCTGTACCTGGCATTTGTAATCCACAAGGCCTACATATTCTTACTAATACCTATCAAAGATAATCCTACATGACTTAAATGCCCTTCACCTAGTTAAGAGAAAAAAATAACATTTTGTCAGCACAAAAGGCCACTGGCAAGGTGACAGGCTGGGCTGAGAAGAAGAAAGCACAAACCCTTATTTTCAGCACTAAGGTGCATCGTAGCAAATTAGAGTGTTATGGAAAAGTTTATTTCAGTAACTTCATTCAAAAAGTGAAACTCATATATGACATAGATTTGTTGTCATACATGCATGTAACAACATGCATGTGTGCTTATTTCTTTTATTTTTAATGGTGATAGTTTATAGCAAATGAAAACCTAAATTTACGTTTCTAGGAAAATTACAATATTACATACAACAAAAATGTGTTATTGCCATGCCTGATGTTGACTGCTGACATGATATGATAAATCTATGGAAAACTCCATACATTATATTTAAATGTATGGAGTTTCACCTGCAATATACATTTTGGCATCCTCTCAAAATAAAAACGCCTTAGATTAGATTTCTGACAAATTTCATGTCTCCCCTTCCTTTGGCAAACATTTGTTAAAAAAAAAAAGAAAATACAACACATCTTTATTGGGAATTTCAAGCAACACATTTAGAAACAGGTAGCAAAGTTGAGAAAATGTGCATTCACCCCACAGGCTTCTGCAGTCAACTTTCCATGATAACATCAGCATCTACTTGCAGGCACCAGCACACCCCCAGGCATTTCTGCTACAGCCGTGCCAAGCATAGCCACACCTATTGGGGTCAACGGATTCAGTGCTCTCCCGCCTCAAAGCAATGGCCAGCCTACATCGGAGCCCATCTACACCAATGGTATCCATCCTTACCCAGGTGAGTTATATCAGATTTATGTAAATAAAAGGAAAGGCGTATTTACGTAGCTAATAATGCTGAAGTCTGCTGCTTCATTTGCCACAGTGTTACCCGTTTCTTCTGATCCGTAAATGCTTCAGTGTGATTGCATTGTACTTGATCTGATAAAAAGGATCACCTGTTTGCCACAAAATAAAATCTATATGTAATGAGTGACAAATTGAATCTCTTCATTTTGACGCGATGTTAGAAGTCTCTTAATTTCACTTTTCTCTTTTTTATTATTTGAACAGAAGTATTTAAGGCTCCATCAACTGTGTCTTTGGCATATTTCTGAGAAGTCTGGCCCAGTATCATGATAAATCCATCAGTTCATCCATCAGTCAATTATGGTTAATTTGATGTGCCTCAGCCTGTCCTCAGCCTCTTAATGTTGCCTGGGACGGATTTCTGAAGAACTGACAGACATTCACTCCCCATCTTTGCATTATGCAAAGGCAGCTGCAATCGTAATGAACTACAAAGTGGTTTGTTTGGCACATTGTTAATATTTGATGCAAACATCTGGGGCAAGCAGGCATTTTGAAGAACTCAAAGATATGACAACCCAAATTGCTGTCACTCCCTGTGTGATCCCACCTCCTGGCGGGTCTCTGGTTTGGCCGGTTTCTGTCTCACTCTTTAACGTGATCTCTATGTCTTGCTGTCCTTCCTCTCTTTGACTGTTTTGCTTCTGTTTCCTTCGAAGTCACCCTTCACTCTCGTACTCGCTTTTCATCTCTCTGCAGCACAGAGTCCAACGGTGACCGACCCTCTCCAACAGGCTTATGCTGGCGTCCAGCACTACGCAGGTGATCCAACTCTCCTACCTTCTCTACTTTCTCACTTTCTCCATCTGTCTGTTTCCCTCTCTTTGCTCCATTTTTTGGTTGGTCACTCCGTTTGGCGCCGTGACAGGAAGAGATGACCAGATGACTGAGTATTTTCCTCTTCAATTAGGATGATAGCAAAAGGATTTTATTTGACTTACATTTGTGTCTCACATAATCTTTCATTTACATTGTCTCTCTTTTATTGTTCGTATCTATGTTCAGTTGAACTCCACCTCACTCCCTCTTTTGCCATTTTTTTTTTATGTAGTGATCCACCAGACAAATGAGCCCTAGCTCCCAGTCATAATGCAATTTATTTATGCAATGACTTGAGGACCCGAATGAACAATAGAATAATGATTCGAGTTTTGTTGTGTCAAATATGAAAATGGAGATGTGAAGAATTCCACTCTGGTTCTCCCTTTGCAACAGCAGCCTACCCTGCCGCCTATGCGCCAATCAGCCAAGCGTTCCCCCAGCAACCGACCATCATTCCCCAGCAACAGAGGGAAGGTAAGAGCGAGCAAGCGCGCCCACCCAAGATAAAAGGTGATAATTGCCATGTTCCATTCTAATGTAGCTTCACTGCTTTGAATTAGTGAGGGAGGGGAAAAAGCTGGCTGGGGAAAATGTGAGAAAAAGGCTCCCCATTTAAAGAGAAGAACATTAGCACTGAGATGGAAAGTTACTCTGTCATTATTCAAAAAACTGCACTAATTCAAACTCACAGTGTTGGGCTGCTTAATCAGTCCATTACAATGTGTTTAAGTGGTTATAAATATTCATCAGATTAATTAGCTGCATGCATAATCATTTATTACTATTCCTTGTGTAATGTGCACTCTTTTGCCACTGCATAAGACGTAATAAACCATAGGATATACTTTGATGGTAAATCACTCTTTTTGATGCCATTCGTCAGTCTTAATTATTCAACTGTATGATTAAATGAGACAGCATAGAGTGGGATGAATATTCATGGTGAGGAGAAATTGAGTGTTTTCAGGATTGCTTGAAGAAAAAGTTGTTAGTGGTGAGAATATGTTCAAGGTTCACAGTTTTACATAAAGTGCGTCGCTGTACTTGCTGCAGTAATTTCAGTTTTGTTTTTTGTTTTTTTTATTTCATGAAAATTTCTCTAAAACTAAAACAGAGTTTTATACTTCAGCAAGAAAGATAGAAGTCTGCTGGCCCTCACACAGACACAGCCACCGTCATGGCCTCACAGAGCGAGCTATTCTTGGCTTAGCCAGTGGCCTGTCTGAGTTCTAGCCTCCACTGGGTTTTGGCTGCTGTCCCAGCCTGTCTCAGTCCACTGCCACATCTTCCTCCCTGTCATTTAGCAAGATACATCTGAACCTGCACAGAAACACTCAAATCTCAGCTTCTGTCTTGCACTGAACAGTTACAGCTTCACATCAGTTTGTGTTTTTTGCATGAGTCACCAAAGGGATCCTTCCAAGTCTCAAGCTCTGAATTTAACAACAAACCCCACTAAAAATATTTGCCAAACTGTCCTTGGTGTCATGTTGTTACAGATATATTTTTACATAGATTAATGTGTAAATAATGATTCATGCAGCAAAAGAGATTTTTTTTTTTATTTCAACATGGAAAGTTGCATACAAGATAAATGTTCTATAATAATAATTCTATAATCATAGAAATGTTATATATATATATATATATATATAAATTTTTATGTTGAGCCGTTTTTAAAGCAGAAATGTCTCACTGAAGATGGCGGAATAGTGGTATATTCACAAAATGAAACAATTTCAATTGAAACCATTATCAGAAAAGTTGAGAGAAGAAAAATACTGGAAGAATTACTGAGGTCAAGACAAAATCAAATTGAGGCAAATGTGAAAATGAAACCCAATGAAATTCATTACTAAAGAAGATGAAACAATCATTCTTCTTTCCGACCAGATTTAAAAGGACCCTTGAAAATGTAAAAGTGGAAAAACTCTGAAGGATAATGATATTTCTAAACATAATCCAAAGTATTAAAATATATAAATAATCTTATGTACAAATTTTTTTTTAACACAAACACTGCAACTTTCTCTGGACTAAATGTTTGTTTTTCAGGGGTTTTTTTTAGCTACTCTGCATCTCTGAATGCATGCTCCTAGTACATGGTTATTTGTTTCATCTGTTCCGTCCTCATCTGATAGTTACAGCTTTACACTTCATGTGAATAGAAAATTGCTTTTCAAGACATTCAGTTACAAATTGTAAACACAGATAACTTTACAGAAGGCATAAATGTTTAAGAAAAGACAGCGAGAAGTGGCCTTTCAATTTCAAAACAAAGTGTGTCATGTTTTCGAGGCTAATATAAGGACCTACACGTTAGAGGAAATAACTTCATCTTCTGTTAAAAAAAGCACAATTCTGCAAACTTCTCTGTCTTTCCGTGTGTGTGTGTGTGTGTGTGCGTGTGTGTGTGTGTGCGTGCCCTTTATCATGCTGAGGCATAGCGGCACTAGAGCCAGCTACCACGGCAGCCCTCTTATCAGCCTTCTCACCAGACCCAGTCTCATCTCGTCATGCTATCACCCTGAGCAATGAGACAGGAGAGAAACTTAGACAAGCAGCCAGCTCCAAGCTTACTGTCCCTGAGTCCATCAAGTTGGTCTCGCTCCCTCCTTTCCCCCCCCCTCTGTGTCCATGGCTGGCTTTCGTGATCTTTCTCTCCCTCTCTCTGTTTCCCTCCAGTTCATTCCTGCCTTTATCCAGATTGGCCAGTATAAATGTGGCAGCTGGGTAGATGAGTGTGGAGGGATGGGGAGAGATTGGAAGACAGTCCTACTGTCACACAGTAATTGGAGCAAAAACTTGGCTTATGTCTTAATGTGTGCTCTGCCTCCTCTCTGTGTTTCTCCATGTCTCAGTGCTTCACTCTCCCAATAACTGTCTCAGCTTTTCTCTCTCAATCAACCCCTGGTGTTTCTGCTTTTTCTCCTTATTTCTCTTTTTGTGCTGTCATGCAGTGGCTTTCAGAAGTCAACATACTGCTGTTGAAAAAGATTATTTTGTGATTTAAAAACATTACATCATGAATCATGTCAAAAATTCTTCCAAGTTTAATGTGACATGTATCCTAAATTATTCAAAAAAAAAAAAGAATCTGTGAGGAAAACAACATTAAAAAGCTGTAATAACTTTGTTGTATAATACAAAGGTACCAGTCAGTAGAAGAATACAAACATCTGTGATTCACAACACATACTGTTTGAAAGCACTTGACAAAAAGAAAGTACATTCAAAAGTTTTCTATTTAAGGAAACCAAGCAGATTGCATCAAGTTTCTGAGTTGCAGCATTCACTCCTTCTGGCAATTCCTCATTCTGAGGATACATATAGTGACAACGGAAAGGAAAAGGAAAACCGGCTTTTAAAGGAAGAAACCTCCAGCAGAACCAGGAGTTTGCTACCCCTTACCATGTCAAGAAAAACCATCTACAGAAGTCAGAGGTTTCCCAAATGTAAACTGCAGCCACATAAAATAGGTGTTTTAACAGGCTTATATGTCAGATTAACTTAGATATGTTACATAGATAAATTAGACCCAAGTCCAGAGAGTCTAAAATACCAGACAAACTGTGGAAAACAGCACCATTTGTATACAAACACTATTATGCTATCATACTTGCATCACCATCCATACAATATAACAAATCAGCAATAGAAAAGGTTTATCAGATGCAAAGTTGTGGAGTGACCTAACCAGTGACCAGAACTAACTAATTTTTGGATTACCTGATAATTTGGATTTGGAAAACTTTTGCATCTTAGACGTGGAATGGTTACAGGCTAAATAATGTAATTGATTTAGCAGGTAATAATTAATTGAACAGGAAATAATTACAGCACACAGACAGAATCAGGTTAATTGTGAACACAATATATTGTGGCCTTTTTTATGTTTCCTTCTGACAAGACAGAAACAATAAAAGGGGGGAAGAAAGGTTATGTTCGTGGGGTAATATGTGCATTTTTATGTACAGTCATAATAAACATGTTGGTGAAATTAAAATATTACTTTAACTGTACTTGTATGTATGTATGAACACTTTTGGGCGTAACTGATTGCCATTTTAAAAGCAGAGGAAGTTTGTATAATAATTTATCATGATTTTTTTATTTTTTTTTTACCTCACAAATCCACAGAATTTTAGTAGAGGTATGTCAATTTTTAAGATGTAGCATATGTTATTACCAGCATATTTCCTTATGAACTGATCAGATACACAGGAAGTGTATAGCTCACTTTCAGGAAATGCCAGTGGCCATACTGTTATTAATCTATTAAACAGCAGCCTTCTATATGTTATTCAACTGGATTACACATAAACATAATTGGAATATTAACATAAATTGAGGTTTAACATGTAATCATTACATTTTTGTCTTGGTCATTTTGCAGATATATTTTTCCCACCTGTGCTGTTAGAGTCAGTCCATCTCTCACTGGGCATCTCCTGTTTATGCCTCTGTATAATCCTCCTGCTGTAATTCTCTCATCACCAGGGCCGGAAGGTTGCAACCTGTTTATTTATCACCTGCCCCAGGAGTTTGGAGATGCTGAGCTCATGCAAATGTTCCTTCCTTTCGGCAACGTCATCTCTGCCAAAGTCTTTGTGGACCGAGCCACCAATCAGAGCAAATGCTTTGGTGAGTCAAAAAGACACAATGACTGGATGAAAATAATAAACCGGGGTTGTTGTTGTTGTTTTTTTTGTTTTCATGAAATCACAGAGTTGCTGCATTTTGTGCTCTTCTCTAAAGATGCATCCTATAGCTTTTACACAAGGCAGCCACAGAAGGGATGTCTGTAAGCATTAAGTTAAACTTTGATTCTCTCAGTATCAAAGTTCAAACAACAGTTTAAAAGCAGTGCTATATGTAGATGTGTGCACAGATGGAGAGTGGGAGAAATTTAAAGCAATGCTTACTAATGCATCACATGAAGGGAAACCAAGCAGCATACTGTATGGTTGATAATTCAGATTAATAGCCAATGCAGAAAATAAGATCGACTTAAAAATCGTGTAAATCCCTGCAGACCTCTGCAGTATGTGGATTGCTCAACACAGAATTTGGTTAACACTCGGAAGTGCATCAAGCTAAAGCTAGGCAGCTCTAAGCCGCACTTAACAATTTAGTACATTATTAAGAGAAACGTCATCAAAGCCATTGGTGACTCTGGATGAGCACCAGAGATCGCCAGCTCAGGAGAGACAATCTGTCATGGGGAGAGCTATTTATTGACAAGCCAAGTGGCTGACACAGCAGCTCGGGTCAGACTAGACCAAAACTGAACACACCATCCCCACTAAAATGTGTCAGTGGTTGGGTCTTTCAATGGGGATGTTCTTTCTCAGGGAACCTCCTCAGACTGCACAGCATGGTGGATGGAACTAAATAGAGAACAATCCAGAGAGAAAACCTGTTAGTCGGAGAAAAGCCTTGACACTGGGACCTTTCAGTAGGACAAAAACCCTAAACGGACAGCCAAAGCCACAAAGGAAGGGCTTAGATCAGAGACGTGTAACAATAGCCTAGTCAAACTACAAACAGCATTTTCAAAGAAAACTGGTGGCAAGACCTAATAAAATAAATGACAAGAGACACTATCCATCTAGTTTGACTGAACTATTTTGCATGGAAGAACAGCCCACAATTTCAGTCCTAGATGTGCAAAGTTGATCGAGACATGATGTGGTGAAAGGAAATGGCTTTCAAATCATTATTGCAAGCAAAAGTCAGAAAAGTTTGCAGACATCTAGTTTCAACCCTCCTGAACCCCCTAAAGTTAAACCTTTGTCTTGGTGCATAAAGTCCAAGACAAAGGTTTGCATAACCTCAAAATGATACTACAGTTAGTGATTTTAACATGACAAGAGGTGGAAAGATTTGAACTGTTAGGAAGCTGGAATTTCTGCTCAAATTTTTCAACTAAATTTTATTTTATGGAGCAAATATTTAAGATTTGAACATTTTTTTCTCCAATATTATTGTTGTTGTTATGCAATTTCAAAGAAAAGCTAGACTGGATACCTTCTTGAAGTTTTCAGAGACTTTCCCCGACAGCCTCCAGCTGGGGGCCTCAGCAGCATATCCCATCCCCCTCCTCCTCTTTTGTTCCCTCTCCCACTCACTGAACCAGTTCATCTGGGTGGGGGTGGCACAGGTGGGAATCCATGGACTTAAAGAGATAATAATAGACTGGTGGGGAACTTGCTGTTGATTCAGTTGGACAGCAACACCCAGGAGACAACCAAAGGGAGAGAGAGTCTCCCATCATTGGCTTTCTATCAGTTTCTCTTCATCGTGGCATATCTGAAACTGTCTCTCTCTTCTTTCTCACCTTTCTCATCTGTCCATCTCAGGACAGGCTCTCTCTCTCATCCACTGCATGTGTTCTCCACTGAACATATGCCTCTCACTTACACTATCTGTCAGTCAACAAGGAAAGGGGCAAACAGGAGATGACCTCATCACTCCCACAATAGAGAGTAATTAAGATGTAAGCTGAACAAACGCTTATTTCAACTGGAAACTTCAATTCTCTCATTTATTTCTTTGAATAACAGAACCTTTGGAATATCTCAATTATTTCTTTGAATAAAAGTGCTTATCTTCTCAAATGCTGAATTATTGCATTCAAATCTTTACTTGCAAAACCTAGTTTCTCTGAAGCAGACGTGGAATAATTTCAAGATTGTGCAAGATGCTAAAAGGTGTTTATGAGAATGAGCAATCTGAACATGATTTTACAAAGAAATGTAGTGAAAGTTTTTAGGCTCTCAATACATGAGAAGCATCAGAGTCTGTTTAGACATCTTTCTAGTTGAGTACATCTATCTGTTTTGAGTATGAAGACTAAAATATGTGACATACATTTGGAAATAAGCACACTTGAGTCATTATTTTGTAAGCTCTTTATTACATTGAAAATAGCTCAAACTTACTTGGATAGGACTGGGAGCACTTGTGAAAGTTCAAGTCTTGACACATAATTGTTACTTGATTTAGGCCGTTCTTCAAGTGTGAATGTGCTTTAAACCTTCACGTTGTACCTTCAGCAGCACACATCAAGTATCTGTCTTGCTGGAAGGTGATCTGCTCCCCAGTCTTGTTCCTCTAACAGGGTTTCCACCAGATTTCCCCTGTTTTTAATGCAGTCCATCTTCCTAACATCTCCGACCAGCTTCCTGAAGAAAAGTATCCCGCATAATGAGAGATACTTTGATGTGCCAGTTTTCCTCCACTCAAAAATACTTAAAAACTAAATATTAAAAAATAATTGGGACACCCTACGACATTTAACATTACTGAAAAATGTAAATAATATAAACAACACTCCAAAATTATGGATAGATTGTAAAGTTTTCTATGAAATAAAAAACAGAGCAATTTCTGTTCAGAAGTATTTAGGGCACACCCACATTTAATTCCTCTTAAAACGGAAAAAAAAGAGGTTTGAAGACGCTTTGCTGCAGCAGAACCGAGTAAACTCACCATCATATAATCCATCATGGATTCTACATTTTTGTCACACAAAATCCCTGGAATTTACTTCTTATTTACCCCTTTCATTCCAAAGTTACTTTGAATTTTCATAACAACTATGTTGATTTTGTTTGAGTGTGCAAAGGTATCGCATGCTGGGTCTTTGACAGAAAAGAATATGAAAATGGACAGATCAAGAGTGTAATACTGCCACTGCAATGTGCACGTACTTTAAAGTTTGCTTCCTGCCTTTTGACCTTCAGATTTCTATCATTATTTTGTCACAAGGATATAAATGTAGAGTCTGCACATTCATTAAATTCAGGGATTGCAGGAGTGTGTGTGTGTAGGAGTGGGATCGCTACCAACTGACACGCCCTTTCCCTGCTCAGTTTGTTTAAAGGGTTTGTAAAGCAGCAGCCTTATCTCACCTACACTGACAAAAGCCTGCCCTCTACCCCCAAATTAAATTGGACCCATAGCGGTGTGATCAAATCAGCTGGCAGGCGGAAAATTCTGGCCGTCAATCACAGAGGTGTCTGATAAGAGGAGGCAAGGAGTCCCGGCGGGGGCAGCTGTTGGTTCACTCTGCCTCAGCACCTAAATGATAACTGCGAGCAGCAGGCACCTCCGTCCTACACACCTTGCTCCGAGCGTCTCATCACAACCCCGTGCCCTCTGCTCTTTACTCGGATAGATGCTCAGTCACACACACAAAATGAAGACGTATATTCACAGAGAGATGCGTTTCGTGTAAGGCTCAAACAATCCGGGTATAGCTGCTGCACATCTGGTTTGAGACATTTTTGTTGGATCTAATCTATTAAATATATAGATGTATATTTTTTTTCACCTCCTGGTAACAAATACCTCTTTTTCATTTGATTTCTAATATATCTGCTATTAGCCTTTGAGTTATTTTATGCAATCTTTTAAATTCAAAGACTTCCAATTAATCTACTAAAAAGTGAAACAAAGACCTATTGTTCTGTCATTGTTGAAAGTTCAAAAGGATTTTTTTTTTTTTGCTTTACTTTCATTTAACCTGTCCTGTGTTTTTTGTGTCTTCTCCCCTTCCTTTCTGTGTTCTCAATCCCCGTCCCTTGTCTCACCTTCTTTCTACTTTGTGGCCTTTTCGCAGGCTTTGTGAGTTTTGATAACCCGTCCAGTGCTCAGGCCGCTATCCAGGCTATGAATGGCTTCCAGATAGGCATGAAGAGGCTGAAGGTGCAGCTAAAGCGGCCAAAGGACGCCAACCGACCTTACTGACTCGTCTGCTGTCCATAAACAGGTGCGGTACCACTTATGGCGTAGCATACTATGGTACAATGACATTGCACTTAGTCATTTCTTGATTTACAACAGGAGCTGTCTCAAATTATCATGGGAACCATTCATTGCAAAGGATCTTTTATTTACTTTTTTGAGTGAGAAATTTTTGTCTTAGTAGCATTTAGTAATACGTTTTACCATTTTAATCATCTACATCTCATTGCCTCTAATCACTTGTTTCAGTTCACATCAGATGTGATAAAGTTTGGTAAAACTTAACTATTTCATTGAGATTTAACTTAATCTACGCACTGTTAAGACTCATGATATGACTGCAATACTTACATTGGAGGGTTTCCCTGCCAATGTCAAGCATCTTAAACTACTTTTACCTCCGTAAAGTTTAAGTCAATATATAATAGAATAGTAGAAACTGACACATTTATTTGAGCTATTAAATTCTGTTTACATATTCATAAGTATTCTTAGGCATTAAAATAAAATGCTAGTGACATCTAGTACCCCACTTCCCACTTCCAGCCTCACACCCATCCCATGACCCCAAAAGGATCTGTGAGTATAGACAATGGTTGGGTGGGTCATTATTAGCACATTTATTTTTGATACAATTGGAAATGTTGCATATTGTTTAGTTTAAGAATTGATCAACATTACAGGTTAGCTTAGTAGATCTTACTATTAGTTAAAAGCAAATATTAAATGTTAGATTAAAATTTGCCCCTCCGAATCAATAAATAAATAAATAAATACACATTTGAGATCTGAAGTTGCTCCTTGCTATCGTACATTTTCTACCTCAAAATCGACATGAGTGAAGACACAGCATCAACTTTGTCTAGAAGTTGACTCAAATGTAATGCCGAGCTATTTTGGGCGAAACATTTTTGCCAATTGGGATTTGTAACCTACAGCTAAACACTCCGAATCTCTTGCCAATGCTATGCCAATCAGTCAAAGTGAGAAAGCACAGCAATGTTGCCCCAGAGCTCCTTGTAGGTACAAATTTGATTTAATAAACCACAGAGAAAACACTTTTTTGTGTAACCTGATAAAAATCTCTAGAAGGTGTTTGTGTAAACATGAGCCTCTTAGAACTGAAGATTTTTTGGCATATTTGTAAAATGAAAACTTATGACATGAGACTGTTACCTTAGCAGTAATATTTTATGCATCACATTTATTTAATTATTTTTTTCCTTTGGCCAGTTATGGTTTTAATTTATACACAGGGCATTTGTTGAATATGTCCCTAAATGTTTTTAAATATTGTGTGAACATATTTCTGGTACTCCTGTGAAGTGCAACAGCAACTAAGGAATCATACTAAGCAGCACGGTTACCTTTCTGGGTGATCTTCTGGTTTTGCTTGCCGCCGTATATATCTTGATTACTTCACATTTTGATCCCAGAACATATGAGCTTTCATATATACCAATATAGACATGGCTTGCTCTTAGCACCAGGATCCCTGAATAGACTAATTTCACAGTGTCACAACTGATTCAAATAATCATCGCCCATCTGTTTACAAACCACAGCTGCCAAGCACAAAAATAATATAGATGCATGCTCTCAAATCCCAACTGGCAGGACTACTTTTCATTACAATAACATAAGCCTGGATTCAATCCCCCCATAAATGAATGCATGGTATTACCACTTGCTTGTTTTAGATGTGCCTCTTTAAAAGCCACAGGATGGCATATGCAGTACAAATGATGAATGCACCTTCTATCAGTTCCCTGACAGCATTTGAATGGAGCTATGGCCTGCTAATTGTGGAGAAGCTTTCAAAGCTGACACACAAAGAGGAAAAAAGATGGTAGGGTGAATTTGATTTATCACAGTCACAGGGACAAATGGTAAATATCCTGCGACTCTGCCGGATGACAGAGCAGTCATTAGGATATACTTTAAAAGTCACAAAGTAAATCCATTACCCACATTAACATTCCATCACTTAATCAGGAAGTGTGTTTGTGCCTGTTTGTGTGTATGTGTGTGTGTGTGAATATTTCAATGTCCTCCTTTGTCTTTCGTCCGGCTCAGTCCATTTCACTTTCTCTGAAGTTACCAGACCATTTCTGTAGCTGTAGTTTAGAAAAAAAAACAAACAAAAAAACAGCAAAACTGGCAACAAGCCAAGAAAAACACTGAGTCCATTTTTTATTTGTGTTTATTTTTTCAAAGTTTAAGGTTTTTAGTTTCTTAAAGGACAACAACGATTACAGGAACATCTCAAAAAATGTGAAAATTATTATAAGTTAATTAACTTTAAATATTAAAACACTATATATTCTAATAATACACCAAGAAATATATTCTAAGTGGTCATTGTTAAGCTAATAAAAACCAGGAAAATTGTTTGTTAAATTTTAAAAAGTACGTAAGACTAACAAAAAACATTTTAAGTACAGAAATACTATATTATGTTCAACATAATCAAGGAAAAGACTGCTGTGCAGTTATTTAGCAGACAACCACTGAGATCCTCCACAAGAAAAAAGCCAGAGAGATCACAAAAGCACCTTACTTGATCTAAGAGAAAGAAAGAGAGAACGATTTCTGTCCCAAGGTCCTCTCAGATTGAAAATTGTGCATTTCATTTAAAAATAAATGTAACGTAAGAGAGATCCACAGAATCAAATATACTTGAGGTCCATTTTAAGGTTCCCACTGTCAGTGATGAGTTTGGGAGCCATGTTCTTCTGGTGGCAGTTAATTGAATTTCATCCACTCCAAAGTCAGCACAGCTATCAACCAAGGAAATTGTAGAGGACTTCTTGCTTTCGTCTAATGAAAAGAGTAACAGAGATGCTGAAATCCTATTCCTGAAAGATATTGCACCTGTCCACACTGACAAAACCATCGATGCCTGATCTGATGGCCTTAATATCTCTGTGCTTGCCTGGTCAGCAAACTTCCCTGCCCTTAATCGTGTAGCTTCTCTACGGGGTTTAGGTCAATAGGAAGAAAAGAGACACCAGATCCAACAATGCAGAAGAGCCGAAGGCCGTTAGACAAACCTAAGCTTCCTTTACACCCACAAAGCCAAAGGGTGATCACCTCCAAGCCACCAAATGATTCAGCAATTCATGCAAAAGAAGCTTCTACCAAGTATTAAGTTCAGTTACCTTGTAATGCTTTTCATTTTTCTTTTAAAAACTTATTTTTTATCAGTCTTGCATAATATTTTACTTTCCTGAAAAACTTAATTTAGGGTTTTCATTAACTGCATGCCACAGTCATCAAAACTAACAAAAAAATAAGAAGCTTAAAATGCATCACCCTGTGTGTGAGAGGATTGAGTTTCCCTATTTCAATTTAATTATTTAAATTACTTTTTAACATTCTGATTTGCAGAGATGCACATCGACAAACAAAATATTGAAAAAGAGCAGTAACTTGTCTATATTGTTTTTTAATTCAGTTATTCCATAATCTCAATTGCTACAAATGCAAACTGCAAAATGCTTCTTTATAAAAAAAAAAAAACTTCAATATGTAGATAAGTACAGAGGCTGCTGTTTTCTCTGACTCTGACGATGTTGCTTTGAAGTTGAATTAAAAACAAGATCAGACAGCATTCTTCTCTTCTGGTCTCAGGAGCCTCGCTACTCTAAAATTCCATTCTGTGTCTTAAAGATAAACTTAATGCAAAAAAGCAGTGAAGCACTCACTGTACAGCCACCCTCACAGCAAACAATGCAAGGCAAATCCAATTACTGAAGACAGGACAAGTTTCTGAAATATGCATTTCTGCCTTTAGGGTTATCTTTGTGAATATAAACGTAAATTCAACCTCTTAACCTGCAAATGTTGTCAGTTTGGGAATGTTTTACCACCAGACAGAAGAACAAATAAAAACCTTTTTGATGTTCTGTGCTGAGCTGAATATCATTTGCTCTGTTGTACTGTCTGTTTTCTAGTTTAATGATCATAATGAATACATTTGATTTGACAGGCAAAATAAGTGAAATTGTGGCGCACAAACATACAGGGGGTTCTTTGAAATCTGACTCAAGGAAAAGAAAATCCCACTGTTTCTTTCTTTTTTTTTTCACCCCCACCAACCTGGCAACCTGACATGGCCAATCACAGTGTGAGGTGGCCTTTCTCCGCTATAGCCACACACCCCACCGACACCTGTCATGGGGCCAAGTTCCCACAGCTGTAAGTTGAACCCATGGTGTCATTTTCTTCTGGATGACGTCATGTGGTGGGACTGTGACTGCGTTGCATGACGTGGCGTTGGTTGACATCTCTAAACTCTATCTCTTTATATTCTGCCCTCCTTCCATATATATATTATATATATACTTTATATTGTACATTGGCAGTTTGTGGAGTGCGGTAGTCGATGAATTTCTTGGCTGGTACCTGTAAAATGACATGCTGACTGGTTGGTTTGTTGATTATAACTGGAAGTGGCCTTTAGCTCTTTGTGCCATTGTACCGTGTACCTTGTCCTCTTGTGGGGTTTGTGTGTATGGATGTACTGTACTTTTTATTTTTCTATCTCTTTGCATTCATGTCCACAGTGTCCTTCTTTCACAAAACCCTAAATTTAATTTTGCAAAAAGGACCTTTTTCTTCATCCACTCAACAGCTGTTTAGATGGGAAATACCCAGGGTGACCCTTCGTTCGCGTAACCGATTGCATTCCCTTTGTGTTTCGGTGAATGTTGACACTACACCTTTCTGTGCATTCCTTCTACACGGGGAATTCGTCTGCAAAACCATTTTGTTTGTCTAACATAAGAATAATTTCCTATTTATTTATTCATGAGGATGCAAAGCGAAAGAAATAAAAGAGATGAAGCAGACCTGTAGACCCACATAAACAAAATCAGTTCCCTTAAGATACTCTAAATGTTGACTGGTTATCATGCCACTTGAACTTTCATGTTGTCACTTCTCAACCACAGATCTTAAGGGATTTTTCTGCTAATCTGCATTGTATACCAACACAAATAAGTAACATAATTGTGAAGTGGAAATGAAATAGCAGATGGTTCTCAATATTTTTTTAATAAAAAATCTGGACTTGTGACATACTTTTTGATCAGCCTCCCTATGAGAAAACCACCTTTACTCCAAACCGCTGACATTATCAGATTTCTTCGAGTGTCAGTGAACATCAGTTTTCAAGTCTTGCCACAGACTCAGCACAGTTTAAATCTGAACTTTGAACCATTTCCAGCATGTACTACACACGTGTCCTTTGTGTGGATATGGTTTGATCGAAACCTCTCCATTGTGGCTGTAGTGACTTTAAAGGGTGATCGTTCAAATGACATATGTACATCTGCCCTCTCAGGTCTTTTGGAACCACTAAAAGATTTCTTTGAGAATTGCCCTCTTTTGTTCTAACTGACCAGAACATTTTCAGGTGCACCATGTTTTCGAAATGCTACATTTAAAGGCTGCGCATTGCGAAAATTTGATCAGATCTTGATCAGTTTATGATAATCAATGATCGGACATGTAAAAAACTGAAATGTAGGAGGTAGAACTAAAAATACATTAATCCCACTGTCATTTTGATAATATCTAAATCCTTTACGTCCTCAATAAAACAAACATGGCCACCCTGAATTTATACGATTTTTAATATTATAAGCAACGCTAAAAAGACTAATGCTGATCTGAGAGAATAAACTAAAATACACAGATGGAAGAACATAAAAAATAGATTAAAATTGACCACAAATAAATAAACTGGAATTGCACAGTACTAATAACAATCATGAACGGAAAGAAATGAAGTGAATGTAGCAAAACCTTACAAACATTAATAACAAACTAAGAAAACCAACACCAATCTAAACTGAAACACCCAAGTATGTGACACATTTCCTTCATTTTACACTTTACAACTTTTCAGTTTGTCTTTCACATAAAACCTTTAATAAAATATATTCAAGTTTGTCGTCACAACACAAAATATTACAGTTTCACGTGTATAAATGACATTGCGCTGTAGTTGTGTTTTTATATTTTTACCATGTCAACAGATAAACAAATTCCTATTTTCTGCTGTTCAAATGTCACACAACTTGACATGTGGAAAACTGACAGCAAACAGATTCACAATGAAAAAGGTCCTTTCTTTGCAAGTTGGTTTGTTGATGCACCCAAGGCCATCCTGAAAGGAGTCATCAAATTTCCCTTGCCCTGTTTCAGAAGAGCTGCAGGCGACTCACCCTCCTGTAGTTTTTCTATTCACTGAACTCAGTGGGAGGGTGGGGAAAGGGGTGCGCAAACAGTGAGAAATAAAGTTTTCTGGCCTCAACTCTGATGCTCAAGTATGAGGAGTCTTTTATGGTGCATTCTAAGAAGGTGGTAACATGCGGGTTTTAATATACCTTCTAAAGAAATAAAGAATTATTGTTTATGATCTGACACACTTGGTGTTTGAAATAGCCTTCAAGGAAGCTCTTTTCATGTGGAAAAATAGATCAATTTTAAAAACCGCTGTCTGTTTGATTTGTGCTACACATAAAGGTAGAAATGCCCTTATAACGTACAAAAGAATGCATCTGTAATTGGGATTGTTAGAGCCATATGTCACTAATGGCTGGGCTGGCTTTGTTACTCGCAACAAATAATTTTGAATCTAGGCCGTGTGTCAGAAAAAGCAGATCTATTATGAAACTGTAACAAGCTCATTTACAGAAATGGAAAGGTAGAACAAAGAGAGCACCCAGGCGTGTGTTCCCGTCAGAAAGTCAGACCCTTTCATGTTCATTCCCAGAGTGATTTGCTGTGATTTTGCTTCCTTTCTTCAAACTGCATCATAGTTCACAACATATTAGCCCTGATGGGCAGTAAACATATTCTTTTATATCCAAAGCTTAGCAGCTCCAACACATTCAGTACTGGTGCATGATGTCAATCCAACACATAGACAGGGAAGGGTTTCCAAATTAGAGGCCATTTGTTGACATGTTCACATTTCTTTTCTAACCATCGGTTTTCTGTCACTCTAATTATTACGCGGTTTTAACTCTCTTTAACACTTGTTTTCTCCTTTTTATCTCTCATGTTCTTTTGTAGTTTTTTTTTGTTTGTAGGGAATTAACAAAGAGATGAATGACAGCAATGTCTCAAGCAGCTTTTCTTTTCCGAGCAGTAAAAACCCAGTCAGTTTAAATTAGGCCTTCCTTGGATTAGTGCTGTCACAGTGTAGATGTCTGTTCCATATGGTTTTAACACAGATCTCCCACCCCACCTCTAGCCCACTTATTTCTGGCTGTGATTGACACACTGTTTTTTTTTTTTCTTCTTCTTCTTCCCGTCTGTTCCTCTCGCTGTTGGCTGTGCCTGTCAGTCTGTGTGATAACCAGGAGCCAGCAACCCTGAGCATGTTTGCTACAGCCTTCCTGAATCCACTCACCTTATTCTTTCCTGTCTCTTTCTCTTTTCCTCTCTCTGTGTCACAGGATGAAGGGCCACAACACCTTATTTCCACAAGTGCAGTAAAAGTACAAAGACTCCTCGTTCTGCTACATATCATGAAGAAAGGGTGGTCCCTTGATCCTCCTGGAAAGCCGCTGAAAGATTGGGTGACTGAAAGAAGGATCCCAGAGTTGTTGTTTTTTATTATCATTTTAGTTTTTTTCTTTCTTCGCAAATGCCTCTCTTTTCCCTTTTTTGCTTTGGCATCTGTGGAAGAAGATTTTTTGCAGAGACCAACTTTTTGCTGCTGTTTTTTAGACATGATGAAAAGAAAAAAAAAACTTTATAGACTCATTATGCTCAAAGCATGCATACTGACACAGGATACAGATAAACTCACTTAAAGAAATATAAAAAAAATAAAAATAAACCAAACATACAAGAAATTAAACAAGCTGCACTTAATGAATGAAAAACTAAAAAAAAAAAAAAACTCTGTACATGTATAAATACGTGCAAATGCCAACACAAGAACTGAAGCAAATCCATGCGTGTGTGCGTGCGCACACACACACACTAATATACACACACACACACACCAGCCTGCTGCCATTTTGGTTTTTGTGCCTACACAGGTGTTGTGCTCTGTGACAGGGCAAGCTCTGCATCGAAGTGGAAAAACAAGAAGAAGAAGAAAAGGAGAGGAGTGGGGAAATCCAGGATAATTTACATGCATCATTCCTTAGGAAATAGGGACCAAAGGACTAAATGCTTTTTAAAAGATTATAAATATATAAATATATAAATATATATTTAAAAACTCATACCTTGTAGCTGCAAGTATTTACTCATAGTGGAAAAAAAGAATCATTAAATCAATATCCAGTGGCTTACTGTAAGAACGAATAAAAGAAAATGGAAATAATGTATTAAAAAAAGACATGGAGTCGTAGTATAGGGGCTGATCTTTTGCTCTGGATGCTGATTTTAGCAGCAGGTTGTAGAATAGTGATGTAGACTAGAAAAAAAAGTGCATTTGCAAATTTTTGCTGTTGTTAAAACAAATCATTTAATTTCCCATTAAAAGTTGGTGAAAGAGGGAGTAACAAAAACATTTATCCATGCCTTTGGATGGCACATGTTCATTTTTTTTTCTTAGATGTAAAGGTAACAGCCACTGGATATCCCACTCATCATGATGTATAAGGCACTGTACTCTCTGACAGCTAAAGAGACTGATCTAGCAGACTAAAAAGGAAAACAAGAGACAAAGAAGACTGAACTCCGTGATGTCTGTGACGGACAGCGTGCAGATATTTAAGGCTTCTCATTGGCCTTTGTGTTCAAGCGACAATCCACTGAAAAGACCAAGTCAAATGGACATGGGGTGTCTTTTTCTTCCCGCTCTTTCTGTTCATTCCCCTTGACCTTTTGTATTGCATCATAAACTGTATATTTTGAAGCCACACATGACTGAAATGAGATGGATAAAATGGCAGACAGATGACCATGAAGAGAACAGCGAAAAGGCACGAGAGGAGGAGTAGGGCAACAGCTACTGAAACTGCCAGCAGAATGAACTGTGTTTAGCAATGAACTAACCTTGTGGTTCTCTACTCAAGTTAACGCCGGGGAAAAAAAAAAAAAGCAGGGACTTCTGAATGACAAGCCTAGGCTATCTGTGTCTAACGGAGGCATTGCAGTTTAGAGTGACAAAAGTTTCATCTTATCTGTTAGCAGATAAAAATAAACACAAATGTAATCTAATAAATTCAAGGAGAAATAGGGTAGGCTTTTAAGGCTCATTTAGCTCAGCTGAACATAAATTATACGAATCTTACTTTAAGCATATTCCCTGACCATTTTTCCCCCTTTATACAACATGGAACTTATGAGAAAAAGCTACTACTTTAAACAGACTAAATCTATGAAATGTAGGAACTACTCATCGTCCTCGCTCAAGTCATCCATAGCTTTTCAGAGTAAAGCACTCTACTGCTGTCACTTTTTGATTTAGAGTCCTGTTGCCTTTTTTTTTGACTGTTTTAGAGCTGTACATGTGGACTCCTCTGTAAAGCCCGATCAATATGTTTGGAGTCGGGGAGGAGCGCTGGTTGTTTTCAGTCACTATGAGCACTTCCTAATTTGCTCTGCAGAACACCAGCTCGCATCCTTAAACCAGCCCTTCTGAGCACTGACAGCTGGCATTAAGAGGCAGGGCAAGGCAAGGAGTCGAGCAGAAAGAGAGGAAATCAGCGGCTTATCACATTTACATCCTTCTTAAGTGATGCTTCATGGTTGTTGCAGCACAATGTTGCTGACAAAATTAGAAATGGTAGTCAAGCCTTTGGCGACAAATATTATGGATCTGCGATGTATGCTTCCGAAGAACCTGTATTTATTTCCAAACAGATCATACTTCCTGCTTGGACTCCTCCTTCTTGCCTTTTCTTTCCTCAAGATTTTGACACAACAACGCGGAGAGGTTAACCAATAGAAGTGCCGGCATATTCCATATTTCTAATGCTCCACCTCTGCCATTTAAGTGGGCTGAAGGTCTTGATCCAAGCTTTGTCAACCACCTCGTCTTATTGTGACTTTTTTTTAATGTTTGAACATTACATACACCCTTTCAAATCACAGCTGTTCACCATCACCCCACTGATTTTTTTTTAACCTACTGAGCTACTGCCGGTGCTCACTACACTTCAATTATCTCTTGCACTATATTAAACATGTTTTTCACCATTCCCTAATCACACCGCAATCATAAGCCTCTATACATTAGCAGCAATGAAGTGAAAAATCACAGGGATAATCACCTAGACCCGATGACGGCAGAGATGGTTCCCAACATGCACATGGGTGACAGAAGGAAGATTAGTGAGAATTATGTCTGTGCCTACTCCTTGGCAAGGCTGCTGACAGCTGACCTGGCATCACTAACACAGCCACATTTACCAGGAGAGTGGATGGGGAATGCGAAACAAAACAATCCATATTGGCCTTAAAATCGCAGAGCAGATTGGCAGTGCCAAAAACTAAAATAGTAGTGCAACGTAAAGCAAAGCATTAGCTTCCCCTGCTCAACAACTGTTCCAAAAACAGTTGCTTATAAAATGGGTCAAAACCAACAATTTTGTGGGAAATGTCCAATCCCGCTCTAGTAGCAGCTGAGAGTCCTGTGTATCCGCAACAGAATTGCTTCTCAGCGGTTGGCAATAGAGGTCAACCAATTTTACAAAACAACTTGCTCAGACTTTTTTTCTTTTCCCTCCTTCTATTTCTGCTAAGAGACCTCCAAAGCACACTTTTGCTCAACTGTAACATAATATGCAGAAGCACAGCTCTTCAGAGAAGAATGATGTCCAACAAATTCTTTATTTTGTAATGGAATTATTACGTAAAACTTCTTCTTGTACTTTTTCCCTACATAACCTTTGGTATAAATGCCGAAGAATGCATGAAGTGGGTTAGAAAAAGGCTGCATCCTCCGAACAGTTTGTGTTTATTATCTGTTTGAAGCAGAAGCCGTCACTTGGCAGAGCAATGTTCAATGAGCAATTGAATGTTCCATGCTTGTCTTGGCAATCCCTAAAATACACTCAGTAACATAAATCTTGCATGCACGCTCCACTGAACTTTTCCGTCTTAAATCAGATGCTGTGGTGTTTCCTCTCCTAATAGCAGGTTGAGTCCCCAGTGAGCCAAAATCCAGCCCAGCTTAGCCTCCTGCTGTCTAGCTTGGCTGATAGTGCAACGTTCATGTAGCATGTACCTGCTATGCCAGAGCTAAATTAGGAAATGTGAAACCAGCACTTGAACACTTTTAACAAGGGTGGTCCGATTACCTTTACACCCTGGGAAGGATGGCGCTGAAGTGTTGAGCATTGAAAGCAGAGACAGTGGCGTATGTGCACTAGAGCTACCAAAATGAGACAGAAAGTTTGTTTTTAGAGTTTTACATTTTGCTTGTTGAAATTTTACGTCTGCTTCTCTTTCAGTCTCTGAACCCTAAAAAGTGTCAACTGCTAAGTTACCAAATTGTAATTTTGCATATTCCCTGAAAGTTGATATTGGTAAAGGTTAGTTGGGACTTTGTCTCTAATAATATAGAACTAAGTAAAAGTGTTCATACAGCTTGAACTTTATCAGAATTGCTATGTTACGACCACAAACTTCAAAGTATTTTGTTCGCATTTTTCACATACAATGCCTTGCTGTGCATTCATTATGAAGTGGATGTAAAAGCACACATGATTTTCGATATTGTTCTACAAACTTAAAAACTCTAAAGTGTGGAGTACAGATGTATTCAGTCCCTCCTCAAGTTAATACTTTGTAGAATCACTGTTTGATGCAGTCACATTCAGAGGTTTATTTCTAACAGCTTTGCACATCTGGCAGACTCTGTCTGCCTGGAATGGGTCATTCTATCACATTAATATGCTTTGACCAAAACTACTGCATTGCAGCTCAGCCTGTATGTTCAGGTTTGTTGCCCTTTGGGACATTGAGCCTTTGCCTCAGTCTCTTGCGACCCCTAACATGTCTTATTTTCTAGCCCCTGCCCTTAGATCCATCTGTCTTTCTATGAACTCCAACATATTACCCTGCCTAGTGAAGTAAAGAATTCCCACAGCATGATCCAGCCATCGCCATGTTCTACGATGGAGACCATTGATTTCTTTTCTGATTATTTTTATCAGGCTTGTCAATTTTGGAAGATACTTTAGGAGATTTGCGTTTCTGACTTATTCTTTCCAATTTCTAGATGACTGATCGAACAGTGCTTTGTTGTATGACTTAACCCGGCATCAAGCTTCTCCACAACTTTATCCCTGATCCGTTTGCTGTTCGTTAGTTTTCTTGATGTTGTTGTTTTTATTATTTCTAACAAACCCCTGGGATCTTTACAGAACACTGTAATCAAATTACACACAGCATACTAAAATTTACACAGATTATCAATTATGTGGTATTTGAATGAATGTGGTTGCATTGAATTTATGAGGTGTATCTTTATAATGGGGTTGAGTGCATTTGCACTGCTCATTTTTCACATTTAAATTCACACACATAAAAAAAAAAAATCACAAATAATCCCGATAAACCTTAGTGAATTTGTAGTTGTTGGGTGAAAAAATGTAGAAACAATCAGGAGCGCCATAGTACTTCTACAGCTCACTGTGGTGTGTCATCATCTATGAAATGAAATATTGCTTTGGCTCTGTTTTGCTCTCTTAACAAGAACTTAAAAAAAGGTTTCTAAATTGATGAGATGTTTTAGCAAGGAAATAAGAAAGATGCATGCATATTATTACTTACAAGGCTTGTTGTTTAGCGTTGCATATATTCTTGGAGGAATAGAGTGGAATATGAATATCCAACCCACTGGGTGCATAACACTCTGAAATAGCGGTGATTGTCAAGGAAAGGAAGCAAAATGTAATTGACTGAAAGCAGAGAGATAATTAAAGGAACCTGTTGGACAGGAGGGAAGAAATTAATGCCTCTCATTTAATAGCTGCATTGGGAAAGAGCTGTTCCATCGTCTCATTTTGGCACCTAAAAGGGTTTTACTCTGGAAATGGAATTTTGGATAGAAAAAGATGGTGGGTGGGAATAGTGGAAACAGGCACTGGGTGGTGTCGGTGTGGGGGGTGCTGCGTGCTTAACTGAAACTCCACAAAATCGCTCCCAATGCTCAGGGCATCAGGCACAATGATGTCATGATTAGTGGAGAGGTTCAGAGCCTTGCCTTACCCCTGATCCTGAAAAGGTCGAACAGACAAATAGGGAGACAGTGTGAGGCAGCAGAGGGGACTGATGTATCAACAAATTCTCAGTTTGGACCTAAATGGTGATAATTCAATTTC
The DNA here is from genome assembly GCF_000485575.1 of Poecilia formosa. Classification (NCBI taxonomy): domain Eukaryota; kingdom Metazoa; phylum Chordata; class Actinopteri; order Cyprinodontiformes; family Poeciliidae; genus Poecilia; species Poecilia formosa. The sequence continues at coordinate 2,593,814 of NW_006799985.1, read as the reverse complement.
AAGAGTAACAAAAACACATCTTAATATCCAGCAGAATGCACAGAAAAAGACTGAAGGTGCGTGTGGCAACATTTAACAACACCAAGAAATAAAGGTCAAGACTTTTTTTCTGTACTTCTTAATGTAAATAGCCTTTGAAACACTAATAAGGGCAAGGCTCTATAGCAACTTGTGTTGAGAAGCTCAACTCTGTGGGACAATGATGTCACTATAAAATGTATCCACAGCAGTGCAGGGATTTAGGAGAGTTTAAGTCCTCTTAAGCCCCTTAGGTTTGGGCTGTGAACATGCATCCTACAACCGTAAGCGTCGGACCAAGGCTTAGAAATTATTTGACTTAGTGTCAGACCTAAGCCATGGCCCCAAAGTGATCCGTTAATTAAGATTCCGTGTACACCGTCATGTCATGATTTTTCTGACAGAAGAAAGATTGCCAGTGCAGTAATTGGATTAGTCCAATTGGAGCTGATGAACAGATATGGCAGTGACAGTAGAGTTCATCCATCTGTATGAACGCTCCGCGCTTGACAGTTAGAGGCAAAAAAGGAGAAGAAGACATCAGCTACGAGTAGACTTTTAGAAATTAATCACAAGAAAAAGTTTAGGCTTTTGCAGCAGTTACAGAGGCTTTTCCTCTCCAGGTACCAGTTTGTTTAGCATGTACATAAACCATTTTGGATTCAAGCATTTATTACACAAGGTTTGAAACTATACATAAATGGTTAGGCTGACACTGGAGGAAGGGACAAACAACAAAGCAATCCCAGCAGAACCCCTTATTGCTTGATCCAGTCTGCCACTGTTCTCCTAACCAGATAGCTGCATTATACCTGTACATACAATATAGCTTATTTTTAAATTCTGTTTCTCTTTCTTTATAGGTCGTACATTAGATTATGTTCAAACGTAAAAAAAAAAAAATAAAATAAAAAATAAAAGAATGGCTAATATATTTCAGTGAAACTGAGAAAAGGAACATATTGAATAATTTATCAAAAGCAGAAGATAAAATGGTTTTATTTCTTGTAAAGTGAAACACTGTTGTTTAAAAAAGGAGGATTTTATACTCATATCAGTGTTTCTTTATTTTTTTCACTCTGTTGTGTTATTAACCGCTGAAGCTGGGCAAACCCGTTGTCACAAGGTTTAATCGGATATCCTTTGATCGTTTTTCTTTATTTTTTGGGCCGTACAATCCCTGTGTGAAATCCCCTGTGGATGGACGAGTTCAAAGAGATTTTTCTCTCTGAAAGCTATTAAATCAATACAAGAATTAGCAAACTGCACTGTAAAAGGATGATTGATGGACCTGGTCTGTGGATTCAGAAAAAAAAGAGTTTATTGCACAACTGAGTCCTAATGGTTTAGGGGTTGTTGGAAAAAAGAAAAAAAAAATCTTATTTGAGACCTTGTGGTGTTTCAGAGCAAAGAAAATATAACCTCAAACAAAACAAAGAGAAAAGGAAAAAAACAGACAAAAAATATCAAATTTTGCCATCCTATTGGTTTTGGGACCTATGCTGTCATACCTTAATGTCTTTTAACCACTGTTGGTGTCCTGTAACAGTACGCTTTTTATGTCTTTATTCTTTTCAGGGTTATTTGTCATCATTGACATATCTCTGAGTTTCATATTCTCTGCTCCTTCCTAAGGGATGTTTCAACCACAGCTTCTTACTTAATGTGACTCAATCCACTAAAGACACTGTGCCAACAGTAGATCATGTGACACCGCTTTGCTCCAGTCGAGTCGGTTTGTAAAAGTGAGTTGGGAATTCTGCCTTAAACCCAGCACTACCTGTGAAGAGTGGTCAGACACTTTATTCTGAGGATGCCAAAATCTCTTTAAAGCAAACATTTAGCCAGATTCAGTTTTAGCCTCAAGCCCATTGTGACACAAATAATGGATGTGGTTGTCCACCTCCATTTCCATTGGTTACAAGGACCAAAATGTAAACAAACTCAGCTAGCTGAGCAGTTTGCTTCAATCAAAAGCATTCATTGAGAACCTTTAAAGTGTTCATTATTCTACGTTCATACTTTTTGTATTATAAATCATTACATTCCCAGCTTCACTATGTAATTTCAGTTTTTATTAAATGTTCACAATTTATTATAATTTTCTTAGGTATTTTAAAAATAATCATGTTTGTTTTGTTTTTTTTTCCTTTGATTTGAAAGATTTTGAGCTAATGTTTCTGCTTTTTTGTTTCAAACAGAAATGTAATTTAAATACCGCTGGCTGGGGCCCGTTTCCCTGGTTCGGGATGATATCTCCCATAGTGATCCTGAACTCTGTAGTTCTCTAGTTATTATATTCTGCTTAGACTAAAATAAAGCACAGTCCTGTAGAAGACGAAAACTCTTTTGTCTCTGTTATTTATTCAAGGCAGCCTGTTAAAAATGCATCTTTAAGGTATGGATTTATCATGTCTTGTGCAGAGGTTTAAATGAGTATGTGTCCTAATGTAACATGGATTGCAGAGGGCATGTCATTGTATTAATTGAGCTAACAGCTCTAACCATATCCGAATACCAAATTAGACAAGATGGTTAGTAGAGAATAGTTTAAAAAGGGAGAATAATGCATAATAAATGGGAGGGAGATTGAAAGAGGGAGGGGAATAAATTGTGAATTGATTAAAGGGAAATGGATATTCAGCTCTTGTCCTCAGAAGATTTTACAGTAGAAACAATATCAGATTCTATGAGTACTGCTCGTTATCATCTGTAACTAAGTAGGAGGAAAACAGTTAATCAAAGCCTCTTACTTCTCCAATGGAAAAGACTACACTAAAAAATGCCATATATAAGTGAGAAGAGTCGTTTCTCAGTGTTTTCTGGTTTCCTCCCACACACCATGCAAACTGTTAAGATAAGTTATTGCTCACTGATGATTCTGAATAGGATAAAAGACGGTATTTTTATCTCTTAGCAATAATTAAAATCTCATTCTAGGAGACAAATGCTAACCTGAAACTAAATGAAAAAGTACTTGTCCCCTCAACCTAATGACCTAATGTTGATGGCTCCTGCCATGAAGTATTTTTTTTTTTTTTTTTTTTTTTATAGAGGTGGACTTGCTGCTATGCTTGTTATTATGCTATTGCATAGTTAACATAAGCTTTAGATTCAAGTCAGATTGCTGGGAATTCTCTTTCAGGATTTTGTGGTAGAAAGTGTAATTCGAACGTCAACCAGGTCTGGAAGCACAAAAGCAGCTGTACACAATCATGCTACTGTCACCTTGTTTAAATGTCCTCTTAATGGCATTGTTCTGAGTTTGGTTTAATGCAACGGGTCACACATCTTACAGAATGTTTCACTTTTGTCTCAGTATTCCATATATTTTACAAAACATAAAGATGCCACTTTTTGATTCTCTGTCTTATTGTTAACTTGTAAACATGGGCAATTGAGGCCTGAAGTGCTTTGTATGTTGTTCTTAGTTCTTTTGTTGCTTCATTTTTACTACTAAATTACTGCATTTTGGATTCACTCTGGTTATATTTGCAGAACATTAACATTTGCTTAATGTTAACTTAACAATTAAGTTTGACTGAAAAAAACTAAGAAATCTACTTTTTCACTGCACTTATACTTTAGGTACAGAAAGGGAGTGAGAACTAAGCCTAAACACTAAAGGACAATGAAGAAAATATGTCTTTTTTCAGCCCTTGTTTTAATAAATTGTGTTATTTGCTTTGCACCACACAGGGATGCACCCAATTTACATTGGCTGGGCAAAAGCAGTAGAAAATTATTTTATAAGAGGAAACTTAACTGAACGTGCTTGTTGTTTAAAATGTGCTACCCACTTACATACCCTGAACGGTGTGCCATGTCACTAACATCAGAAACTGCCACTGCCATCAGGAGGAAAACTGTCATACCATCTGTTCCCAAAATAGAGTGTAATACAGTAGGAAACATCAATGGCCCAAGACACATAACATCGTTTCTCGTTGATGAGTCTCTTTTGTGTATCTGCGTAGCACTGTTGGTGTGGAAACGGATTTACGGTTACTAAATTTGCAGGTGATAAAAAGGTAATGAGTGGCCAGCTGGGGCACTAACTCTTACCCAATCACATGCTGACTTCTGAGCAGAGTCCTTGGAGACGGTCTCTCATTGTGCTGCAAGACAGTCCGTGATTCCACATGACAAACTGGATTGTTCCTGGAGCGAGTCCTGCTGAATTATTTTGGTCCTTTCGATTGCATCTCCTACTCCTGAGATTTTCCCCGACGGTTGCCTTTGAGCCATAAGCCTCGACAGCCACCGTTGTCGATACTCAATCTGTTCTGTAACCCCTAAAGCTGATGAAATGTGCTAACAGGCGTTTGTTTGTTTGTCTCTGGTAGGGGGGCCAGGGGAAAGAAAATGGAACAACAAGACTCTTTTGACAGTTCCATTTTTCGCGATGTTTTGGTGTAAGGGATAATCATGAAGTATGGATTGGATAGGGGAAAGTTATTACATTTTGTTGTCTTTATCCTTGTTTGAGCTGGATAAAAAAAGGTCAGATTGTTCAAAACATGGTTCTTTGCCATTTTCAGGTTTATCCCCAATCGTCAGTGTAGAGTAAAAACGCTGTTGTTCACATGTCTCTGTCTTGTATGACTCAAAATCTTCTCTGTAAATTTGTCAATTTGATGTAGAATCCTCTGTATAGTAACGTGGTGTGAGTGTGTGCTTTGTTTATCGGTGATGTTGATTAAGATTGAATTGACAAAGCTCTGTTACTTAAGATGAAGTCAAGTAAAAAGCTCAGCATTAATACTTCTTCTGACTTTTAGTGTCTATTTTTGACTTTAGTACCATGCTATTCAATCTCATAAATGCACATTTTGTCTAAGAAATAAATAGATTAGAACATGGAGTAGAAACAACCTTTTATGTCCCTCACTGAGTACATTTGAGTATACAAGCAAAGTGAAAGACATGGAAGCATGCAGATTCAAGCAAAACTGACATTATGCAATTAAATATGAATAGGAGACAGTACATTAAGGGCATATTTACAACATAAGAAAAATTTGAAAAATATGCTTAGTCAATAAAATTTGCATTCTCAGATTAGAAGATGCATGCAATTGTGTTCTTTTTTTTTAATACAAAATGTGGATGTATATGAAAACACCAGAGTATTTACGAGAACTTCAACTGTGCCAAAAACCGTATGGATGTGAACACTTAATGGGTTTGACTTTGTTGGGAACAGTGACGTTTATAAAGTCTTACAGATGCTGGTAGGCAGGACTGTCTCCTGCCACTACCATCGGGATGAGGGGGCATCCTATGACAAAGCTGGTCTTTCTGATATATTTATCTAATCACGTCTTCTCACTGGTAGATGCATTGCTGCTTCAACATCCACCACAGAGTCAAAAAGTGCCTTCCAACCTCTCACTGAACTCCAAAAGATCAGTATCCTTAGCACGTAGAGTCTGCTCTGACCCTTTCTGTAAAGAGCATCTGTGTTGTGACTCCAGTCTAGTTTAATGTTCCGGTGAACACCCTGTACTTATAAAAGTCCATTCAATGTCCACAATGCCTTGATGTTCAACAGTGTCAATGTGGTGGATTTTCACCGGCTCCTTTGTTTTCCACGTGTTGATCAGATGATAACACCACAGGTCACCATCTGACCATCAAAGTCTTGTGTCCATTGTCTGTACTGACTCTACTGCACTTGTGATGAGGCCGACTATAGCAGAGTCATCAAATAACTCTTATAGATGGCAGCTTGGGGACTTGATTGAGGGGTCTGCAGCATAAATGGTGAACAGGAAGGGTGTCAGCACACTTCCATGAGGGACTCCGATACTGCAGACTAGCTTGTTGGACACACAGCCCCTGTTATCTTTGCAAACTATGGCTGGCCAAAATAGTAGTCGAGTTTCCACTAGAACAGATGGTGATCCACTCACTCTAGAACTGCATGATATTTAGAGTAATGAAGAAATCAAAGAACAAATCCTCACAGTGTTTGCAGGTTTTTTCAGGTGGATAAGAAATTGGTGCAAGAGGTAAATGATGGCATCATCCCCCTCAATGCGAAGATTGTATTATCCCAACTAAAGTGGATCCAACAAAGACTTCACCAGAGAGCAAAGATAGTTGAGGACCAACCTCACTAGAGTCTTCATCAAATTTGAGGTTAGTGCTAGCAGCTTGTAGCTGTGAAGAGCCTTCAGATGAGTGGTCTTCTCCATTGGTACCACACAGGAAGTCCTCCATAGCTGTGGTATCATCTCCAGCTTCAGACTTGTTGAATATGTATCCCAAGATGGAGTCTGGAGCTGATGCCAACTGGACCTGCGACCTTTTGCACCTTGATCTTTTGCAGCTCGTTTCTCACCTGAGGTGTTGAAAGAAACAAGATGGTGCAGAGGGAGGGCAGGTTGGAGTTCTCTAAAGCAGCGGGGGTGGGTGATGGCTGAGATCTGAGAGGTGTGATGTTTGGGGAAGAAAAGCAGGCGGCCATCAAAGATAAGGGGGCTTGCAGCAGGTGAGACTTTGGCTGGGAGGTGCATGAGTGTCTGATCAAACCTGTTGAAAACTTGTTAACATCATTCACCCACCCTAAATCGCAGACAGTCCTTTGTCCTTGAGATGTAGATGAATCGTTGAGTCTTGATCTGATTAGATGACTCTTCTGTGAAGAGCCATCAACAGATAAGTCTCCAAAAGACACTCCTTTGAAGACAATAATATGCACATTTTTGGACAAGGCAGACAGTTTGACAGAGTAGTGAAAGAAGCCATCTGTGTGAAACATGAAAAGTGCACCTTGCACACAGGAGGTGGCTTCAAATTTAATCTAACATCTACTATGCAACCTTAACACATTACCCCAGGAAGTTTCACAAAAACTCACACCATGAGACATGACCAAAACAATGCACATGTTGATATTGTAGGGAACTTGCTGGGATTGTATGACACCAACAGGGAATTGAATAGAGAGTTCAACCAAAGATTCATGTCACCTCAATGGCCTCATTAGTGATAATAGTGACCTCATTAGTGATCTCTAATGTCTTATCAGTGTGATTGTTTCCAATGACAACTTATAAACTAAATTTCAGAACTGAAGAAACCTCCTGGATGAGATGAACCATCTCCAAGACAACAGGAGAATTCCAGTTACCTTTGAATAAAACTTTGAAGACTTATAGGGAAGAAGACATCACGAGGGGGTGACTGGCCAATCACAGGTGGTCTATTCAGCCAATAATAAATCCACATTTTTTTCTGTAGCATAGTCTTTAAAGTCAGAGACACCTCATTAAGTTATGAAGATGCCTTGTTCATCATATGTGCTCATGTTATGTTCTCTTCCATGCTTGCTACAAGTTCCCACTCACCCTATAAACTCAACCATTAAGAATGAATATTAACAAAATAACTGACAGGTTTTTATATTAAAATATAGTCTGAACTTAACTGTATCATAAAAGTGAAAATATAAGTCTTTGATCCAATTATATCTGACTCTTCACCTGCATCATTGCTTTTTCCGGCCTGGATAAAGCAACAATATCTTGTGTCATTTGACAGAATTTGGTAAAGCAATATGTTTACAAATAGATTAAATGGCACCATGTGTGAAACTGATTTCAGGTGAGTCACACTCAAAATTACAACTAAAATTTGTATTCTTGCATTTATGACTGTTTCATTTGGGGTAATGCTATTGATTTTAGGTGTGGTTGAGAGGTCTCTGACTCCAAGCTTACTAGATTTATAATGAAGTGATGCCATTTTATCATAGTTTCCATTTTTTTTTTATGATAATAGGAAAATTCATAGACTGCAGACATTGCTTTATGTGCTCTTAAATTTCGGTCATTTGCCCCCTCCTATGTTGTTTGAAAGTAATTGTGAATAATTGGCCTTTCAGCTTCTTAACTATGTCCAACAGAAATATTTACCATATTCCTTCCACTTACCATGCATTTAGAATTTGAATGTTAGTATCCATTAATCTGTCAGTGCATCCATTAGGGACACTCAAGCACTTGGGAGCATCTGCACACTTCAACAGGCATGTTCTTTAATAGGAAACATTTTGCTGAGTAAAAGCCTAACTTATGACACTCAAATTTAAAAGTGCAATTAATAAATTAAAAAATTTAATTTCTAAAATTTTCTTGTTCATGTTCTTTTGAAGGTGTTATGGAAACTTTTTTTGTACACTGCCTTCAATAGGGTGTGAATGGGTATGATCGAGGGTGGAACATTTCCATTCCAACCACCTTAACATGCAAATTCTGAAATAACAAACAATTATAACTAAATGAAAGTGTGAAGAAGACCTGGGTAAGCAAAGCTCTACAATCCCTTTGATCCTATTATGTATTACAAAAGCTTAATCAATATCCAATCAAGGGGAATACAGAGAGCCCTGTCTTACAGAGCTCTTTGTTGTCAGAGGTGAGGTTGCCATGGTGACTAGACAGGTGTCGAGAGCTTAGACTGCAGCTGTATTGATGAAAATTAAGAAGCATTGATGGGGCTTGAAGATGCCGGGATTGAAAAGGGAGATAATTAAAGCGAGGGATACAGCGGGAGATGTAGAAGCAGGAGACAAAAGAGATTTAGGCTGGAGGTAATGCAGACAGGTGGAACCTGAACATGTTGTTGTTTATCTGTCTGACCTCGTTCACCAGCACAATGGGAGGAAGTGTATTTTCCTTCGTTGTGATGCCCCAAAAACGCTTGAATGTTGTTAAATCAGAAATATATTTCAAGTCACAGTCAAATAAGGGAATAATTGTTAAAGGCTTTTAAAACAAAGCATGGGTTACTATGTCATGTTTCTTTATGAGCAGTTTATTCCTAATCATTGACACTAGGTAAAGCTTAATAAAGCTGGCCCTGTATAGTTTTTATCAATCAGGTGGATGTAAAATTCACCTATAATCTAAATCTCCAGTTACCTTGGTAAGAAAAGAGAACTCACCTTCACACTTCAGTAAGAGCCTTCTTTGACAACCCAGCCTCATTCAACCGATACATTAACACATAAAAACTGCAAATTTACCTTCTGCAAAATCTCTTTTTAAGTAATTGGCACAATCTTATTTTGACATAAAGATGTCACTTCTGTCTCGCATAACATCCCACTTTGCTTCTTTTTTGGGGGGGAAATAGTTACGAGACATAGAGCCAGGGCTAAAATTGCACAGGATTCATCAACCATATACTGTAAAATAAATAGGCATGCAACAAGCATAAGAAGGCATAACCAAGTGTGTGTGTGAGAAATGTATTGGCAAAAAACTATTTATTTTACATGTCAACTTTTTTGTACTTCACTTGTCATTGAAAAAGTGACACTCTGTGAGGTACAATTCTGGCCTTGTTTGTCAAAACACTATCTCCAGTACAGAAAAAGTAGGTGTTGCTTGTTACCATCAATACAAAGTCTTCTAAAAAAATACTTTTCATCTAGTGACACTTCTTAAAACTGTATTTTTCTGGCATGATGAAAATTATATTCATATTTATAATATGTCTCCTCAGTTTACAAAACTTTTAGAATCATACGCCAGACAACTTGCAGCTATTTGCTGCAAAATGTGATCATACAAACAACTAATGGAGTAAGGTTCACTTCACAATTATGTGCTACTTTTTGTTGATCTGTAACATGGAAAGTCAATAAAACACAGTGTGTGTAGACAAGTCCAATGTTAGCATTTATGTTAAAAGAAAAGACAGAAAGATGTAGATTGTTTTAGTTACACCCCTTTGGCAGGGTTAAATCCTTCACAAATCTATCACTCAACCTTGTGAAGTAACCTTGAGCTAAATATGATTACTGAAAGCTTTCCGTGATTATATTATCAAAACAAACCAACAAAAAACCCATCTAACTTCACTTTTAGTATCACTTCAGTAGAACAGAGTCCTGGAACATAAAACTGGTTCCTGCTAAGTGTAAGTGTAAAGTAAAAAAAACGGTACTGAAACACCTGAGTCATTGCAGCAGCCCTGGACAAAGTAGAGACAGCATCACTGAAGGGCACAGACTTATGATTCTGAAAAAAAAGTGCCTGTAACATGTGTTTCTCACCCCTTGACTCATCTGAGCAGCAGGTGTCCAGCAGGTTCTGTCCATTTTGGCCATCAGCCCCGCTCAGTCCCACAGAGAGCTGTCTGTCAACACCTGGTTAACACTTGAGATAATAGGTCATTAAAGTTTCCCTTCAATCAATGAGTCCAATCGAGTAATCAAGGCCGAGATTGAATGAACCCAAAGCAGCGTGGTGCCCTGTGGGAGCCAACAGCCTTTAATCAGTATTGGATGGAGCCTTGCTTTCATCTGTGGATATACACAGAATTATTCTCCATGGCTTGGCAATACCAAACTGAAAATGTGGTTCCTGTGTTTATGCTTTGAGATGGAAAATCTTTCCTTAGTATCACAATTTTATGTCGCTTGAACTGTCAATTTCTTTTGACAAAGAACATTGCATTATAAAAGTAAAACATAAAATTAGCCATCACTAAGAAAATTGTATGTAAAGGTCTTTCTGAAAAGGCTTTTATGGTTTTATATAACTCCAGTTTTCTACATATACAACATAATTATTAACAAACATGTACAGTAGCATGGAAAGCATCAGTAATATTTATGTTGTAAAATTACATAATTTTATTTTTGTAAATGTCTGGAACACAATGATTTCACAACAAGAAAGGCATAATTTATAATAATAGTAATAACAACTACTTTTAAGTTTGTAAACAACCGTGCCCTGGGTTGTGTTTGGATATACATTGATGTGCACTGCACTCAGTTTTTAGCCAAACTGTCTGACATCTCAGCTGAAGTGAAGTTGCATATTTGTTTTGTTTATGTGGCTGCACAGTCTTTTCTTGAGTTGATGCACTCTTTATTATTTTTATGCAAAAAGAGATGAGTATCCTGCTCTTCTTTTACTCGTTCACAGCCTTATAATGAATTACAGCTGTCTGGATAAGTCTCTCCCAATAATTCAACAGCAGCTTGGTCCTACAGGACAAGGCGTGCACAATGCCAGTGTGGTTCATAAAAAGACATATCACTGCAGGGAAGTGTGTCTAATTCTGCTCTGAGAGTAGCTCTCGTAAAGAGACATTGTGGCTAGCCTACTAATAGAGCTGTGAGGGGAGAATGATGCAACACGGAGGCAATGCTTTAATTTGCCCTTGGTTTTGCACAGGCATCTAGGAACAGCCACTCAGTTCCAAAGCTGATTGGCCCGTTTACCTTTAGTCATGGGCCAACCACTCGCCTCTAAGCTGTGAGGTAGCTGGATTTAGAAAGTGCTCAATTTTGTTCTGTTGTGCTCATTTTGTGGGCCTGGGTAGGTCAAACCAAGTAGATGCAATCTCTGTGACTGCGGGTGTAATACTGCAGGGGGGTTTCTTTACCTCTTACAATACTTGCCGCAAAATGACTCTTTGCTTTTTATATTAGTTATAAATGTTTAACGTTCATTCTTGTCAAGTGATGTTTACAGTTCAACCCAATGGGTCCAGAGTGCTATTTGTATCTTAGCAACCTGTGCAGCAACAGAAGAAGTTCAAAGAAGCTGCTTATTAACCTGTTGCTATGACTACAGCTGTAGGCAATAACAGAAAGGACTTTATTAACCCTTTCAAACAACACTACCACCCCGTATCAACAGAGAGACAGATGATGCTCAGAATATTTGTTAAATGGAAGCTTCACAGGCTTTTTTAGTTATATTTGTTCTTCAGCTACCCGTGGAATTTTGCATGTTTCCTTCGATTGGCGCGTCCTCAGCCAAGAAAGTCAAATAATTGGACTGTCATCTTAAAGAAAACAGAACCAAAACAAAGACAATTACTTTTCCTTCACCGAGCGTTGAGAATACTTTATTGCATGAGCATAGATGGAGTGCATGCAGTGGGACACATTGCAAGCCCAGTCAATCAGGTGTGCATGTGTGAAAGGATGCAGATGTTCCCATTTTTCTGCACACCTCCGAACAGGAGCACTGAGCGGTGACAAATGCTTTCAACGAACAGGTCGGAGCTCGAGTGTGAGTTGATTTGAATTGATATTATTCCAGGCCAAATCAATGCATTTTTTCTTTTTTTTTTTTTTTTCACCAGCTGCAATTACGCCCCTCACGTCAATTCATCAAGAGATTTGCATGAGGTAATTGTTGCCGCCACATCTACTGATGCATTTTTATTACGTTTCAATTAGGAATTGAATCCAATTAGGGGAGTCATTCCAATCAACAAATAGGAGTATCTCCTACAGTGTGAAGAGGCTTCTGAGCTGAAGGACAGACGCTGTGTCAGAGGAGCATCGGCAGTTGAATTATTCACCATTTGCATTGCCTTTCATGTTAAATTGTTAAACTGAATAATAAGACAACTGTTTCAAAAAGTAAAGTGTAATTTATTTATCTTTTTTTTTATTTTTTGTCTCTAGTTTGGATCTTGTTTGGCTGCATTAATACTTCAAAGGAGTTACAAAAGACAGTAAACAACTGAGGTTTTGATTCAGTAGAACATTTTATTAAGCACTTCTTTCTCTGCTCATTTTTAGAGCTTTAAAGCATGCTTTATTTTTTTAAAGTGAAAGTGTTTTGTTTTTTTTCTTCCCTGAGATAAGCAACAATCCCCTTTGAAATCACAAAATGTATAAATCCTGACAGCAAAACTCAGGAGTATTAACCACTATTTATCTGCTTACGATTTTCCTTAATACAACACTGTCTGCAATTGTTGCAGTGCAGCTTCTATGTATTTCAAAAGAGGCTGACAATTTTAATTTTAAACTCCCAGACCCCAGACTATGACTTCATGTTAATAGCCTTTTTTTTAGAATCGGATGAAAACCTGTCCTGAGAAAGACAGAGAGGCGAACAGCAGCTGCAGAGGAACGGTGTGTTTGATCAGACCAGAGCAGAGTTAAGAGAGCCAAGAGTTTGTGTACACACCACTACTGCCCCCTAGGGGGGAGTGCAGGGATAATCTGTTCGAAGAGCGGCAGATGGCATTTTCAGCTTCAGCACCAAAGAGGACTGTTTCCATCCTCCAACAAGGAAACTCATGAAGAACAAGCACTCCTGTGGGCTTCTATCATCACCCCACTAATCAGATTTGTATTGGATGGAAAAAAAAATAAATGGAACTTGTGTAACTCAGCATGTTACATGGCCAAATGCATGAATAAACAAAACTGTTAGTCTTCCACAACAATATTTTTACAGTTTAAAATTCTTTAAAACAGATATTCGTTATATAAACATTGAAACATTCTGATGGTGTTATTTTTACATGGTCCATTACACATTGGTATACACGCTCCAAATAACATTTTATAAAAACTCAAAATGTTTTCCTTGTAACATATCTGTAGTCTTACCTTTTCCACTTCCAAAGAAAAAAAAAATCTCAGCAAGGATAGTGATCTAAGTCATCATTTCTCTTTTATATATTATGATGGCATTCTTTAAGAGAAAAAAAAAAGTAGAAATATCTCTCACTCACAAATAGAAGAGAAACGCACATAAGAGCACCGAAACTACATTGCAGCAAATAGATGTGTGCAGATTGCCCACTTAGCCTGTTGCATTGTACCTCCTGCATTTACTTTCCATCTCTGCTCCTATTTTCATCCTTTCTTGTGTGCCCTCTTTGTGCCTATCCTCACACAGTCTCTGTCAGGTGTGCACCTCTACTTCCTGTCCCCATTGTCCTGTCTCTTGTCATTCTTTCACCCGTTCCTCATCCCTCCGCCATCATCAAGGACCCGCTGGCCTCCTATGTAGAGCCGGTGGAGTGAAGGGTCTGTATCTCGGCAACGCACCTAGCAACCGCTCCTCGTAACTATGGATTATAACCTGTTGCCAAGGGAGACTGAGATAGAGGATTGATTTTTTTTTTTTTTTTTTCTGTGATAAAATTCAAACTGAATTAGGTTCAGGAATAAACAATGTGTCACCAAGTATTATGAGTAATACTGACAACTTACTTTATATCTTATAAGCTACAAATCTACCATCTCTGAATCTTTACCATCATCTTTGATACAGATCAGCACCAGAGTGTTCACTTAATTTCATGTACTTATGAAAATTTTAATTTCTGATTTAAAATCTATACCAGCATTCTAATCTGTCAGCACTGTAAATTGATACAATATCAATTGTATCAATCTACAATTGATATTTAATTGTAGATTAAATTAAATATCAAATATAATCAAAATACACATTTGTTGAGATTGTCTTTTATTTGTGCTAATGATTTAAACACATACAATGTCCTGAAAAAATGTTCATACTTCAACATTTTTTAATTTTGTCACATTACATCAAAAACATCCACTTATGTATATGTTATGTGATAGACCACTATAAATTAGTGCTTAATTTGGAAGTGGAAATAATTGAAATCTGAAAAGTGATGCATACCTCTGAGTCAATATGTTGTGGAAGCCTTTTCTGGATCACTCAGTGCAGCAAGAGAATATTTTCTGCCATCTTTTCAGTCTTTAGATTAGATAGAGAGAAACACCTATTTTTCAAAATTACCAAAGATTTTCAATTACATTTGGTTCAAGAATTTGACCGGACAATTTTACACTTGATTATATTTTGATCTAACCCAATTTCATTCCAGTATTCACTGTCTGTAAAATTCTTGTTTTGACAGAGGGAAATCTCTATATCTGGATTTATAAGTCTCATACTAGCTTTCTTTCAAGATTGTCATGTGTATAGTGGCTCTATCCATCTTCAGCCTTGACCAATTTCCATGTCCCCTGTGAAGTAAAGGATCCCCAAATCAAGATGCTGCCACAGTCACATCTGACCCAGTGTGAAATGTTGATTGTCCGTCACACACAGAGTTTGGCATGTGGGACAAACTAATTAACTTTGGTCTTATATGAAGAGAGCGCATCACATTCTTCCACGTTTTCTGTGTTCCCTACACAGCTTGCACAACTAAAAAAAAAAAAAACAAAACAAAACTTTGTTTGTTTCAACAATACCTTTTTTCGACCACACTTGAGAAGGCCACATGGTTGACTGCATGGCAAATAGAGACCCTACCTGCAGGTCCTTGACTACAGGCCTCTTGGCACCGTCTCAGAATACTGCTCTCCTTGTCCTGTTGGCCCGTTTAGGTGGAATGCCGGGTCTAGGTATGTTTGAAGTTGTATCACACTCATTCCAGGCTCAACTGAGAGACTGAACATTGCTCTAGGAGCTTTGCAACACTAGTTTGGATATTGTTTTATAACCTAACTGCACCTCAACTTTATGCCTGGACTGTCTGCTGTGGCTGTGTTCCTTGGGGCTCATAACGCTGTTTGCTCAGCAATGTTTTCTCACAGCACAGACTTTTGAAGCCTAAATACTCGCTCCCAGTGTGTGTTTGTGCGTGCGTCTGCGTGTGTGTTTTATAGTATTGTAGGTGGGCAACCCAGTAAGTTCATTTTCAGTAACAATCTCCCACCTTCTTTGGAAGATATCACATCTAACAAATTGAGTTAGTATTTTCAGCCACACTTCCTTGCCATCTGCAGTGCAAACACAGCATGTTTAAAATGTACTTACATATTTGTTCCACTGTTCTTAGCAGTTGGCGAGGCATTGCTTTTATTAAATGTTGCTCATTTTATTTTAATTTGGTGACTAGGGCCAACTATTGCTTTGTCTCTTTTAGACAATACAGTTTTGCATTGAGCTGTTTTCAGGTAGGGTTTTTCTTTGCTTTATGGTATTTGAATTTTGTTTGAGCATTAACACTAGATGGTGGAAGTATACAGAGCCACTGTGTGAGCTTTTTTGCAGTTGCTCTGGTGTCAAAAGTTTTTTTTAATTATTTTTATTTGCTTTTCTAGCACTGTGAAGAGATCCAGTTTCTACAACTACCCTGAAACACTTTAAATAGAGGTTATGGGGAGAAACAATAAATCTGCCTTAAGGCTTATATTTAGTCTTCTGTGCACATTGAAGACCAAGATTCCTTGTTTGGGTCTTTACCATTATGTTCTGGTCAAATATTTAATTTTACCTAAATAGTTTAAAAATGCATTAATAACAGCTATTTCCTAGTCATTAAGACCTTATTATCTAATCTTACAATTTTTTTTAGTTGCTTAAGGAAGTATAATTTTATAGATTTTAACAATGTGAGTGAACAGACCACATGGTTGTCCCAACGTCTGTGAGCTAAAATAAAGTGGAATATCAATGGATCACCAAACTAAGTCCAAACAAGAAAAGAGCACACTTATCCAGTCCCTTGTTTCCCTTTGTCATGGTGCCTTCTCTCTGATGAGTGCTTTTACATGGCTACACAAACTTGTCATTAAACTAACCCGCTATTTTCCATCACCTCTGAGCTAAATTACCACACTCTCCTTGGCATCCTGTGGACCAGCTTGTGGATGCGAAAGCCCACAATTCCCCTGCTATCACCTCTCTAGTCTCTCGCAAGTGCACTAATGATAGCCTGCCATCAGAGAGCTGGTGGAATGGAGCCGTAATGTCCTTGGAAGGTGTGGGCTGTGAGTGTGGTGTAGCAAAGAGGCCTGCTCTGTGTCAGGCTTGCTTGCTCTCTCCCGGTGTGAATAGCCTGCATCCCGCAGCCTCTGTGTTAATGGGCAGATAGGTTGAACCCTGTTGGCTGGATGCTTGTGATGGGGTCCTGAATCTGACAGGGGTCTGCACCATTAGCTCAGCAGTGTTCACTAGAGAGTGCTGATGCACACACACGTATAAGAGCTTGCATGCTCTCCCTTGTTCTCTCTGTTACACATACATGCACACACTACCTCGAGATTTGCTTTTAGCTTTTTATTTGTAGCTACTTGATGTTTATATGTTAGTCTCCAAAATATTTCAAATGAAAATAATGCTAGAGATTTTCTTTTCTATTTTTTTTTTTTTATTTAAGCAAATACTATTCTGATTTAAAGAATAGTAATATTCAACCCCCTTGCAATGTTTCACAAAGTTGTGCAAAACTGGAAGGAATAGATGTTTGCTTTTTAAAGTTTTTAAAAATAAAAAACCCAGAAGATTGTGATTGGGATATGATTTCATCAAATTTAAATCAGCTACTCTAAAACAAAAATATCCAAGTGTCTTAAAATACCACTTGCCATGCAAACAGGGACCACTTCTGTGGAATTCAGTCTTGGCACACATACAGATGTTCTCTGAAGAAATCTGATCATGGGTTATGAAGGAGCAAACATGGTAGGTCAGTATATATGTAGAAAAGGTTTGGGATAAAAGAGCAAAATCCTGTATCTCAGACGTCACATGGAGTAGTCCATCATGCAAAAATAGAAATAGTGAAGCATAAATATGAATCCATTAAGACATGTCTGTCCACTTAAACTGACAGACCAAGCTATCAGAGAAGCAGCCAAGTGGCCCTTCGCACCTAGTGGAGCTGGATAGACTCACAAATCACGTCAGACAATCCATTAATATGGTATCAGTGGTGCACTTCACAATTCTGGCCTTTAAAGAAGACTGGCTAGAAGAAAACCATTTCTAAAATAAAGCTCAGTTCATTTTAGCATTTTTTTTATTACAAAGCCAATTCATGCAGTTAGGCATGTACATTAAAGAAAGGAAAAGAGTACTACAAGCAAAAATATAAGACATATTGACACAGTGCAAGTTTTCACACATCAGTAGTTGAAAAACAGCAGTGACAAACTGCTACAACAATAGGCTAGATTACATCTCCCCTCAGCTTTCAGTAGCCTGATAGCCAAAGGAAAGAATCTGTGTTAGTTTTAAGTGGCATAATAGCGGCACCCACAGGGCAAAGTGGAGAATTTCTTTGCCATTAATGGCCATAATGACTCCCCGATGACTTTAGCCTTCTGGATTAGTCTCGACTTCTACAAACAACTTAGTGCTCCATAAAGCTATTTAAAGACTTCTAAAGCAATCACGAGGAGGTGTATGCTCTGCCAATATAAATGTAAAAAAAAAAAACTGTGTGGAGGAAAACTGACACCCACATCACTCTGAACATAGCCTACTTTCTCTATGTCATAGCATCATCATGCTGTGGGGATGCTTTTCCCTAGGAGTGATGAGGAAGCAAGAAAGAGATTAAAGAAAAACAACTAGGGAACTAGATACAGGACAAAAAAGTAAGAAAAAAAAATCTGCTACAGACTACAGAACACTGAGATATGGATTGAGGTCAAAGTCCAGACAAGACATTTTAGTTGCTTTAATTCCAAGGTGTGTAATGTGTGCTAACCCATCCAACACACCAATGCAAATGCTGACTTTAAAGTCAAATAAATGTAAATAAGCTTGGTCCAGATAATATGTTTATATCCTTCACGTTTTATTTGCAACCTTTTTTGAGGAGCCTGACATTTTTTGTTAACCAAGTATATGTGTTTATTTAAAAACAAATGCTGTATTTAAAATAATTTAAGTTGTTTCACTTTATTATGGTAATTAAGTTATTAAAATAAAAACATAATTAAGCCTATTTTTTTCTTCATATTGAGAAACTCTCCTAGAAATCTCCAATGCAAGACTACATTTTTGGCCTAGCACAATATAGTGCATATAAAGTAGAATAGGAAGTAACAAGTTTTCCGCTGCAAATTAATATTTATGGAGCTATATTAAATGGAACTGGAAAAGGTGTAGAAATACACGCCAAGCAATGATTTTATTTTATTATTTTTCTTGGCAAAGAGTAGAACTTTAATTACCACACTAAGACTTGCAAAGGCTTTACAAATTGTGATAAATGTTCCCTGGATAATTAAAAATAAAATCCCTTTTTGATAATTGTTGTTTTTTTCCCCTATTGCTTTTAAGACAATATTTCAAATGAAAAACAAAACTATGTCTTAGAGGTTGAATAGAATAGATAAATAAAAAAAAACAATGAAATGACCCACTGAGACTCGGTGATTTACTGCCACCTTGTGTTTGCTAAAGCTGCATTATGGAATAGATATAGAACATGAATGGGATATTTGACATTTCTGAACATATATTAAAATTACAAATAAAATAAACGTGATCTGGTACTTTAATAGGAAATACATACAGGTACATCTTAAACATCTACAATAAGGCATACAGGTGCAATATTTCCTCATGGCCATCTCAGAAAGTGAAACTGTCATTTTACATATTACAGAGATATATTGCACAGAATACAATATTTCAAGCCTTTTTATTGCAATTTATTTGAATGATTATTGCTTACAGGACAAGAAAACCCTGAATTCAGTGTCTCAGAAAATTTGAATATCTCTTTAGACCAGCGGTCTCAAAGTTCAGTTCACAAGGGCCGGTGGCCTGAAACTTTTAGAACTAGTCTCTCTTCTTCAGCTTAACTACATACTAGTGAGACAGTTTCACTATTTAATTCAAGTGTGTAGGACAAGGGACATGTCTAGTTGAAGGACTTGAAAACTTGAGGTACATACATATCTGTATACGTCTTGCATGAATTACTGCATCAATTTCTCTTTCTGTCACAAAATATTGCACTTTTACACAATATACTAACTTTCTGAGATCAATCTGATTATCTTGGAATTTTTTATTTTACTATTTAATACAGTGCTACTCGAGATCGCAAATGAATGGATTCCTAATTTTGACAGTTTTAGGAATTATTCTTTCCGTGTTGTTTTTACAGTAATGTCTGGTTTACGCTCTTTATTTATTCTGGTGCAATCACAGCCACCAAGAATAAGCGAGAAAGAAGGATTTCTGTAACATGATGTAACACACATTTTTTCCACTTGAGGGCAGTAGGAGTCCTTACCAGATTCACACTGGGCAGAGCTCCACACTCTTCTGGGAACAAAGGATTAGTGGGTGGTCCAGCACAATCAACAGAATGTTGTATGTAAATCATGTAAATCCACTGTGGAAGAGGAGAGTTATGCCATTCTGATTTTGTGCCCAGCCGACCCACTGAAAATGGACCACAGGCCAGAGGACTCCATGTTTGAATGACTATGGAGGGAAAAACACTCATTGTAAAAAATCAACCAATGGAACTAATTCTGTGTAACTGCAAATATGTTTGTTTCTGGGATAACCGTTGACCCTGGTTCCTTGCCTACATGTTCAGACTGCAGTACTCAAAAGAAACAACAAAAATATAAATTAATGCTCAAATATTAACCAATTGTTTTACTTAAGTCAGTTTAATTTCTGTTGTGTACTTAGTAAAAGATGAGATGCAGGCATAAGCAATTGTTTAAGCAAGATCGTTATTTGCTTTTAATGTAATTTCTAAGTCAAATATCAAATTATAATCAAAGCAACACATTGCCCATTCCTGTGTGGCCATCAGTCACTTAGGAACTTAGCAGTGAGGGAGAGGGAGCAAGTAAACAATTTGGGAAAGGAGATAGGGACACAATTAAAATGGCACATGCAAATGTAGACTAAATAGGATGTGGGGGTAGGGGAAGTGGAAACCTTCTCAAGCAGCTAATTGATCAATTAAGTAAGCACGGGACGCTCCTTCAGGGGTGGAAAGGTGCTGCAGGAGAATGGCAAGATAAGGTGCTAATGACTCATGTGTCTCTAAAATATGAGTCTGGAGATGATAATCCAACAAAGACATCCTAAAGAGATAGGACAACTTTGTTCTGACGTGTACTGGACCATGAGATAAACGTGCTCAATAGTACAACAGGCAAATCATAAAATGTTTATGCAGTATGGAAAATCTGACATCCAGGATGGTATGAATCTAAGTTATCGTATGCTTTGCCCCCTAACTTCATTTTGTGTAATAACACAGTTCAATTTTAGGCCTTCGACATGTACTATGGTAAAGACCTACACATTCTAAATGAATGTGTCACAGTTAAGGTTTTACTATTCGAAATGTTACCCTTTGTGGTTACAATGCTAAGGAAGCATTTCATTTCACTGATTAGACGGTGATAAAAAGTTTTCTCTTACTTCTGAAAAAGTTCTTAAAATGCTGAACAGGTTGAGCTTAATGTCTTTTTTTTACTCATAATTCTCTTTATATTCTCCAGATCAGGCGTGTAGTTGGAATAATCCAGCATCTGCACAATATTCATAAAGTAATGTCATCAAGATTTCACTCTATGCGAAATACATATTACAAAGAACTGCTTGAACCTGCAAAAAATGCTGGACAATTCTGAAAGTACATCCCCAACCTCTCTTTGCCCGTAATATGTTTGGTGACCAGAGTTGCGCAATATTAGGGAAACGTAATTGTGATAATATTGCTGAATATTGAAAGTGGAATCGCTGCTTCTCTACATCCAGGAGCCAGTTGAGGTGGCTCGGGTTTCTGATTAGGATGCTTCCTGGATGCCTCCCCGGTGAGGCGTTCCGGGCATGGGAGACGCTGGAGAGTGCGTATGATGTACACCAATTTGTTATTGCATGTCATATTGTTATCAGTATCCCATATTCACAAACATTATTCCATGTTACATGTTTTCCAATTACCGTACAAACTAATCTGCATCGTTTTAGTGCAGAGGCATATGCCTGTGTTCAAAAATACAAACAAAGATTTAATAAAATTTCTTGTAGGCCTTTTTTTTTGCTATTGAAGAATGATGTTTAAATAGCAAATGTGATGAGTACAGATCAAAGTTTATGGATGTCCAAGCCTAAAGTGAACCCTTTCACATTCTTAACTGTGTTTAATTTGGGTTTTATGCGACCAACATAAAGTATTGCATAATTGTGAGATGGAATGAAAAGAAGACAGTTTTGATTTTTAACAAAACCAAAAGACTAACCCGCCTCAGTCAATACTTTACAGAACTATTTTTCACAGCAATTACAGGTGTTTTTTTTGTGTGTGTGTGCGTGTGTGTGTGTGTCTGTCTGTGTCTGTACCAACTTTGCATATCATAAGACTTTCATCTTTCTCCACTTGTTCTTTGCAAAAAAAACTGATTTGTTGTGGAACATCTCTGATAATCAATTATCAGGTCTTACTGAGATTTATTTTTTGTCTGGGCTATTTTAAAACAAAAATATGCTCAGATGTATCATATCATATCTGCTCTGGGTTAGTATTTAAGGCTATCTTGATGAAAAGGTGAACCTTCACTCCAGTCTCAGGTCTTTTGAAGTCTCCAGCAGTGTTTTCTTCCAACATTATTTTGCCTGTATTTATTTATTTGCAGCCTTAAATCAACTCTGGCCAGTTTCCCTCTATAGAAAAATAAATCCACAAAGCTTGACACTACTTAATTTATGTTTCAATAGGATGTATGTCCAGGATGATGGGCAGTCTAATTGTGTTAGTTTTTTCCTTGAAGACCACAAATTTGGGAAACTTTAATTCTTATGGCTTTCTTTCAACGATGCATTTTTTCTATATATCTTGACATTCTTATAAAAAGCCAGCTTTGTAATGTTCATGACAAATAGTCCTGACCTCACAGTCATGACTTGAAAGGTTTGCAGTTGTGTTATGCTCTCCTGATGTTCAGATAATGGGTTCATAAGATGTTCTAAGCTGGGATATGGTTCTATAATCTGGCTTTTAATTGATTAATTAACAAACTCCTGAGACCTTCACAGTAAAGCTGTGTTGATATTGAGAGAAAAATATTGATTACACACGTATGAATTATATTTACTAATTTGGTGACTTTTAAAGGAAACTAGAATTTAAGATCATCAGACTTAAGATACTGAATGACAGAGTAGGAGACACATTATCTCCGACTCTGTGGCTGTTGGCTATTTTATGTCGGTGTATCACATTAAATCTCATGAAATACACTGACAGTTGTGGTTCTAATTTTATAAAATAGTAAAAAGTCTTTGGGCTAGGAATGTTTTTGAGCAGACTGACACTGTTGCCCTTTACACATTTGGCACTGTAGAGAAAAATGTGTACATAAACTACCTAATCTTTCTTTACATGGGTTTAAACACAACTGCTTTAATAACTTCACTACACATCTGACGTACACCTGGATTTACACGTATTTGTTCCTCAGAGTTTTTCCCTTTAATCACTTCTTGACCTCAACACAGCCCACATTTATTGCCTCTATCCAACTTTTTCAAGATGTGTTCATGCTGTCGCCAACAAGTTAGGTATGCACTAATATTATGTATCAAATACTGGCCACACTTGTTTTTGCAGTGTTAAATGTGAATCTGTAAAGGACAGAATTATTTATTCTTTTTTTGTGTAACAATCTCTGTCTTTTGCAAGTGCAAAAAGTAAGGTATGTGCATCCTACAAAAAGATTCTAGTATTTTTGTTACAATAGGATAAAAAGTATAACATCAAAACCTCCTTCTGAAAACATACAAGGTATAGGAACAATATCAAGGCTTTATAATCCCTTTAATGATGCCAACATCATCTTATTATGCTATGATATATTTTTATATGAAGACCTTTTCACTCGTGGAATGCTGTTCAGCAAGAAGGCATTTTGTCAGATGAATTTGCTGACATTTCTGTACAGAAAAATGACATAATTAGACCTAAATATAAAAGTGTAACAATGGCATTTATTTTTCAGTCTGAAGATTAAATAGCTTTGACTTTTTATTACTTCGATCATATCTTGCTTCATAATGGGGACCTCTGAAGGTGTACTAAGCCAACGCTTCAGAGGAAGGTAATACATTGATGTGAGACACACTCTGATGTTCTAAATGTGTGAAATAAGTGGTGCTGAACGAGATTGGTCCCGAAGCTGACAACCAGGTGGACAGGTCCCCACCCTCATTCCCTCTGTCTTTCATTTGAATAATGCATGCTAATTACGTACTTGCCGAGAGAAGTGTCACCCCACAGGCCTCAATAGCCATTTAAATGAACGTACCAGCACGCGTCCTAACGCGTACCCTCACTGAGATTCACACTCACGCCCTAACGCTCGCACTCAAAAACACAGTACGTGTCACTTCAGCAGTTCAACTTGCATCTGAAAAACTGGCACGTTTACAATAGAGACTTCAGAGAACCTTGTCAGTAGACTTGAGGAAATTCCTTTATCAAAAGCGCTTGTCAAGACGGTGTAGGCTAATGATAGACCACATCTTCCATTGTACTGGAAAAGCTGAGCGTGGCACTTCCTAATGGTGCATCACTCAACAGTTGTTTTCAGTAAAGAGGCTCACAAAAAAAGACTGGTATAACATCATCTCTTTAAAAACAATGCTGTAAGGACTCAGTTATGGTAGAAATAACTCCTTAATGCAAAAATTCAGTTTAGTGATGAAGTAGCTTAATGGGATTCTTCAAATTCTGTTTTTCTTGTATATACAGTATTCATTTGTTTGCATAGAAATTCAGAAACCTTTGAAATAGTAATTCAATTCAGAGCCTTTTCAAAACACCTAAAGGGATTTCACCAGACAATTCATATTTATATCTTTAAATCGGAGTCAGAGGCATTTTAGAAATCTGAAATTAATTTGCATATATTCAATAATAACACAATAATGTCAATTGCTAAAAAGTTATGGAAGGAAGCCCAGCCTATTGTATCAAGTCATTGAAATTCCAGAGAACCCTCCACCTGAGCAGTTGTATGGTGGCAGTGGATGGTTGGCTGCATTGCAGCAGTCCTTCATCCCAAGCAAATATTGTGGCAACTGTTGAAAGGAACACCTCGTAATAGCAAGAACCCTTTAGCAAAATGCAACACCATTTGACTGGTAATGTTTCTCTACTGACTGGAAACTAAGAGTACAGAGGAGTCAAACAAACAACAAAAACTGTTCAGGAGTTCTAAAGAAAAAACAAAAAACCCAGCTCATCAGTTTCAGATATGTTGGTGAAAATTACAGATTGATACTTTTGAAACTCGGATGTTTAAATAATGCATATGGAAACCATATGACAAACATCATGCACAGACACCTTACATGTTTTATTCATTGCTGAGATGAATGCTGTGAGTTTCAAGTCCCAACCATTTGGTTCAGTTATTGCTACAATATGAACTGATCTCAACAAAGTGACTTGCATGATTTTAAGAGACCATGATGTCAAAGATCCTGGAATTTTATTTTTTCTCCACACATCTTAGGCATGTGCTCACCATCACTTAGTTTTCTTTAAGCACATTTCTCTTCGCATCAGCCTTCTTTAGGTAATCTAATGTGGGAAACCTCCAGACATCTAAAATCAAGACATCAGTAGCCCCTCCCAGTCTCTAAGTGACCTTTAGCTTACAGAATCATCATTGTCTAGAAACTCGCCCATCGAGCTACTCAGACAGATTTAGGTGGGACCAATTTAGGCAGAAATGCAAGCTGGCTCTTTTAAGATTACACAACCCATGTCCGACCTTTTCTGTTGTGGAAACTCTAGTGGTTAAACTAATAGTTCAAGGCTTGTTTCTATACCCTCTTTAGGCTTCTGAGAGACTGAAAAACTCCTTTCCTTTCAGCTTTGGAAAACCTCACAAGTTCCTGGCAAATAGACTGTTGTAGATGATTTATTTGCTTTTTACTTTGAGAATAATAAAGCAAATGAACAGCAGATGCATTGAAAATAGAAAAACTGAGCATGAAGTCTTTAGTGAGACAACAAAAAACTAACAAGAACTGTGTAAACAGCCATAGACACACTTCAACAACCCAGTCCACACAATGTGGGGATATTACACACATGCACTCTAGATATCTCCCACACATCACCCTCCAATACTTTTCTTTGTAATATAAGCCAAGCAATGAGACTAATGCCCTCACCCTCACATAATCTCCCCATTAGCTTTATCATGGGAAGTCAGACATTTTCATTGCATTAATTTGAGGCTTGGTTACAAAGAAACCCACTAAGTTGGGCACACCTGCATTTACAGTGATGAGCTTCCTGTCTGCTCACCCAACACGGTAATAAAACTGTTCAAGTATGATCAAGAAATGTATTCACTGTGTGTGTGTTTGCATGCACACAGTGAATACAAACACACACACAGATTACAATAAACAATGTAATCTGCCAGCCACTGCAATTCCAACTTTCATTCCCTCAACAAAAACTATAGCAATCCAAGTATAATTTGACCGTTTTGCCTCGTCTGCCTGTGTCAATTGGTATGCAAGGCATAGTATGTCCTCAACAATATTTCGAGGATAAAATCAATGATGCCGCCAGTGCACGGCCCGTGAGTTTTACTGGCTCCATGAGTGACTTTGGGAGGTGTGTGTGGCTCTCTCTCACGGAGCTTTGACAGATCTTCAACAGCTGTATTGGTGGAGGGCCATGTGTGAGCAGGGATGAGAATACTGACAGGACTCTCCATTACAGCTGCGGGTGACACATGTGCAGCTGTAAAACTGGTCTGTCCCATTCCCATAATCACTGTCACCAGTGTGCAACAGCAGAGGGTTCGGCCCCGCATTAATGGATTTCTACTTGACGGATTCTGCTTGATCACATCTCAGTTGAATCTCCATTAAGATGTCAACGCAGTGGTTAATGTATTTGAGATTTTCCCCCTCGTCTTGCTAAACTGTTATTTATGATACTTATTAGGAAGCGTAACCCGGCCATCAATTAATGTCCTGCAGGCATGCTAAGCAATTGGGCACATTGGCATCAGACCAAATGTACTGGAACGTCCATTAATTTTGCAATCTACACACAAGAGCTCACATTCAAATGAGCAAACTGATGCAGTTCTTAAGGGGAAGTTTCACATACATACACATTTGCAATTTTCTCAGGCTGCACTTTAAGAAATGGTCTAATGTATCATAAAATGGAGGCAATTTTTGCTTATACTGCCTCACAGAAATGAGACATGGTTTAACGTGTTTTCTCTCCTAGAAAAATGTTGATCTACCATGTCATTTGATTACAGACCTCAAATGGAATTCGCCTGTGCTTTTAAAGACTGATTTCTGCTCTGCTGATTTGTTACTTGGGAGTATTAGCTTCCCAAAACACTTAACCTACTGATAAAGCAGAATTATTTGATAGATTTGTCTTCACAACTGATGATTTTACTCTCTTTTTTTAAGCATTACAGGTTAAACATTGAAGGCTTGTGGAATGTATTAAATAAAACAGAAAACCGCAGCAGCAGACTTTCCAAATATTTAACAATGCATTTTTAAATAAATTATACAGTATTGCTTTCAAATACATTTCACTCCTAAGTGGATAAATCTGAGAAGAGTAAATAGTATTTTGGTCCCTGATGACATTTGCATGTAACATATAAAAGGGATCAGACTTACCAGAACATTTCACTCTACACTTCCCTTGCAGACTTATTTGAGGAATAGTTAATAAAATGTCAATGAAGTGTGTCTGGTGACATCAAAAATATGTGTATTTTGTTTTTAGCTTGTTTTATCAGTGAAGAGCTTTGTAATTTTTATCTGAGAAAGGTAAAATAGAATTTACTTGAGGTATTTTATGAGACGACACTTTTGGACTATGGTGCTTTGCTTCCTGTATTTTCATTGACATAATAATTGATTTCAGAGCTGAAATGCGTGGAAATTGTGATTCATTAGTCTTCACTTCTTTGCAGAGTCAAGCATTTTTTGATTTTTTTTTTCTTTTTAACGGCAGATACCTGGAATTATACTTTGTTTGGATTCTATATAAAAACTGGATAAACTTTGCAAAGCAGCTGTATAAAAAGTCAACTACGCAGTTTCAGAATATAGAATATAATTTATCTACACTCAGACAGGATAGCTGACATTACATTTGGGGGAATAAAAAAAATGTCTTGGTTTACAAATTCTGCTGTATTTCAGTTCATCTTGCAGAGTTGAGTGGCAGGAGGCTGTAAGAAACTCAAAAGTGTGCTCTGACTTGAAATAGTGAGCAATACATTTACTCTTCCCACTTTAACAAAACTAAATTCTGGACAAAATATAAAGTCATTAACCTTCATTTTAAAACCGCTCTCTCATTTCTTTGTAAAACTGTTGGATTTTCTATCTTGGGAAAAAACACGATCGGACTTTCTGGAGAAAGGGATTTTATTTCTCCTTGACTGGCGAATCTTCAACCCACCTCTCTTTTGTTCTTGTTTGTTAAAGCCTAAAAGTGTAAGTGTATGTGCATGTGTGAATCCATGGCCTGTAGGGCAGAGGGTCCTGTCAGGTCTGCGACTGAATGATGAATGTGCGTGCAGCGAGGGGAACCAGGTGCTGACTGCACTGCCTCCTCTTCTTCACTGACTGTGTATGTGTGTGTGTGTGCGTGTGTGTGTGTGTGCGCGTCTCTGTCTATGTTTGACAGTGTGAACATGACATGCATTCGTGCACACTGGAAGTGTCTTTGTGCGGGCAAATTGATTCAAAAAATTTGTGGAGTGCACGTGTTTGGAGACCAGAACATCACAAACAAATGCGCATAGCAATGCATGTGTGGGATTCTAAACGAACAGTGAGCTCCTGCTCCCTTTCTCATCTCCCTCATCCTCGCTCATCCTGACACATCCCATGCCCTCTTCGTCACACTGCTGCCTCTCATCACAAACCTAATCGTCTCACCCCTTCGGCAAGTACGTGCTGTGCGAATTAAAGCGCCCCTGCCCTCTTTTTTTTGCTTCCTCTCCTCTTTGTCTTTTTCACCACCTCTCACCTCCCCCTCATCCACATAATAATTTTTGTCTCTTGTACAGAATGGGTGTCCAACTTTAAGTGGCCACTGCGTCAATAACGTGTTTACTTATCTCCATTTAGCTATTGAGCTTCTGACATTTTCAATTTGTGTTTACAAATTGCACACATTAACATGTAAATGTGGAGGATGCCTCACAGGCCTTCCATATTCATTGAAAACAGTTATGAAATAGGAAAACAAAGTATCAGTGCTGCTTGTTGTCTAGCATCTTTGTACATCAACAAAGTGTCAAGCAATGTTTGTTTGCTAAAGGCCAAAGCTATCCTTACAAAATACTTGTACAAGGTACAAAGGTTGTAGCTTGTTTTCTAACTTTTTGACTCAGGGGGTTACTGATGACAGTTTTAGAAAGCTATTTTAATGAGATTTGAATTTGATTAGTGTAATGGCAAGGAAGTCTTTTGAGCTGGCCAAAAATTGCAAGAAGGGTTTGAGTGCTGCAAATGTCAACAAATGCTTTGAGTGAGATTGAGATCATATATTATTCAAGTATTAATAAGAATTAAAAAATAAACCACACATGTTGATTAGCTTTACCTGGTCTAAAGTGTCCTTTATTGATTAGAGATTATTTAAAGCAGTTAGCAATACATGATATTTTTATTTGGCTTTTTGTGAAAGCCAAAAAAGTGGATTCTTGGTTTTCTCTAAATTATTGCTAAAATCTCAGAATATTTGGTCTTTGTTGATGACAGAAGTGCTGGTAGGAGTGAGACTCTAATAGTGAATTGTGTTTTTTAATAAATAAGTCTAAAACTTAATAATGTAAGACACAGAAACAAAACAAAACAAAAAAACAACTTTGAGAACCACGAACCATGGGTGGCAACAGAGAACCCTGCAAGAAGAAGTGACCAAACAAATGTAAAGTAAGAAACTAGAATAACAGCAGAAAAGTCCAAGAAAAAAACAGACTTAAAATAGGAACAAAGGTTTACAGTTCAAAACAAAATCATAACCAATGCATAAGGCCTAAATTAAACTTTGCCGCAACAAGATCATAGTACAAAATCAAAGTCTGAAAGATCAGAACTATCTCGTCTGATTATCTTGAACCCAATATCAAGAATCGTCTTGTTGACGTATCATCACATCCCTTCTGTTATCACATTTAAAACACATTTAAATTATTTTCGTTCGAGAGGGACTTTATTTAAACATCTTTCTGTACTAGAACACGATGCCTCAGGCACACATTTTGTCTAACCTCCCTAAAGACGGACAGAAAGTTCTTGGAATCTCAGCTTCTAAACCAGCATATTTTTGCAGCCCTCTTTGTGTGTTTCCAACACCCAGGCGCTAATGCGTCGAGTTTGAAACATTACAAGCTCGGCTTTGTACCACTGAGCAGCAAACAATATAAAGCAAAAAGAAAGAGTGTATCATAACTCAGCTACTTAGCTCCTCTCAGAAGTCCTTTCAATCAAGCAGGGAGCCCTAATTCATTTTTTTCCCCTCCAAGCCGCAGTTGCTTGCAGTTGAAACTCCGATTACATGGACAGACAGAGTGACTTAATTCTCATGAAAGGAAAATGAAAAGGCAGAGCCTACATTCAGGGGTTCAAGCTGCGTTTGGTGGAGGCAGGCCTCTGAAGACTGTAACAGAGACTGCCTGTGGCTGGGGAGAGGAGTAAGGCAGGAGTAATCTATAACTCAGAGGCTAGTAATGAGAAAGATGTGCCAGCCGTCTGCTCACTGTGATAAGATGAGGAAGTTCCCTCAGGGCCTGAAACATCTTTGACCCAAACAACAACAAAGACAACAAATGGGTTAAAGCCCAAATATCCATTTTTTTCCTCTTTTTTATATACACAAAATGTATTTCTTTTCACTCTCCTTTCCCCATGTGATTTAACCTCTTTGTCTTCTGTTTTCTCGCTTATACTCTCCTTTTATCTATTGTTTTTTTGCATTCTCTGAACCGTTCTTCTCTCTCTCCATTTCAGCCTTAAATCCAACTTTATACAAAGCCCCGCTTCCATATAATCAGTTTCATCAGCGCTTTTTATTAGCTAAAGAAGAATACATGGTAATTAAGGGGAGTGCAGCCAAGCGTGATAGGAAGAGGCTTCACCCAGCTGCTGATGTGGAACAAGAGGGGAAGAAAGAGAAAGGAGAGGATGACGGGGAGAAAAGGGGGTGTGCAGGGGGTAAGGACAAGGAAAAAAAAAAGAAACGCAGTTGAGAAAAGGGCAAGAATGAAAACGAGAGAACAGAGAAAGAAAAAGATAAGGAGGGGCTTGAATGGCCACAGGAAATGAAAGGCTGGAGTGTGAGGGTCACAATGATTTTGGTGGCACTCTCCACTGTTGTGTGAAAGCGCACGCAGTCAGAATGGAAATGAGACTAATGTTGTGTTAATGTGGTCCGAATCACACTGCACCAATATGAGGACCTCGGCTGCCGTCATCTGCCTAATCCCCTGTGTCCCTGTAAATGGCCCATTCAGGACAAGTGCACCACGAGGGAGCTGTCAGAACAATGACTCTGACGTTGGTTCATACTAGGTCGATTTTTATGATCTTCAAACTAGCTGAATAACACTTGTTAATGAAGTAGACAAGAGATGTTGAGCAACTTGATTTTGCAGAGAGGCAGTGGAACTGATCAAATTTGAAATCTTTTCTCAGTGCGATCTCTTTTGAAGCGTGCTCAGTCACAATAACTACTGCGTATAAAGTGTGCGTGAGGTTGCTCTCATCACAAAATACGACTCAACTCAGCTTCAAATTCATGCAATCATTTACTTTGTCATGTGTGTTTGCATCCAAGCAATAAGGCGACAGAGCAGCATATTCATTTTACACAGAGAGAGAGTTAAAGCAGAAACCAGCAGACCAGAGAGACCCAACTCAGAGTATATTTCCTAAAACATGCCGACCGTTCTGCCGCCAAGCTGTGCTAACATTAATTTTCTGCTGAAACAGCCACTGGCCTATGAGAGTGAGATTGCCCAGAGCTGAAATATCAATTATACTGTTCTCCCTGGCAGAGAGTGAAAAAGCTTTAATCTTCAAACAACCAATCAAAATGTTATGTGGATGGGAACTGCAAGGGGGAACTGTTGGCTACATTTAAAAAAGGGGGCACACTTTAACCCATCTACTTAAAAAGACATAAAAGTGGTTTGTCTGCATGCTGTTTGCAACGTTTTTCTTTGCTTCTTTTTGCCCTGCCCTTTCTCTTTTGAAAATCCAACCCAAAGACAAAGAAATACACTGGGTGATACATCAAACTATCAATCCATTTTATAATAAATTATTCATCTGTAAACCTTTGAAGGCTGAGCCAGATTGTGGACTTTCCCCCCCCAAACCTGGAAGATACTAGCCTCTCTAACAAGAAAGGCTCACAGATCCTTAACTCAAACACTGGACAAAAAGTAGTGGAAAGCACATGTCAAGTCACACAACATCACTCTACCACACACACAGGCATTATACACAACGTCCTCCCATTCACACTGTCTTCTTCACCCAGCACTGGCCCCCACCGAACAGCAGCAGAGGCTGTCTTACTGGCTGGCATGTGAAGACTGTAATTTTCCGCCACACTTCCCCTGCTGTTTGCTGGCTCTTTTCTTGGTACCATGGAGATAGAAAGGGGAGAGAGCGAGCGGCGAACAAGGTGCGGGGCCACGGCAGCTCTCCCGACTCCCCCGATTATTAATGCAGCAGCAGCCAGCGTGGCCGCCAGGTTAAAGCGGCAATCAGCGTGCACTAAATAAGATCATTCACAGCCTCTTTAAGGGCAGGCAGACAGTGCGGCAGTGATAAACACACACAAACATATGGTGAGAAGGAGGTGCGGTTGAAAGGGAGCCACAATGAACACACACACAAAATTACTGCACAAAAGACATTAAGAACTGAATAATTTAATAGCAATTTAAGTGAATCATATTTATTTGAACAAGATGGATTACATGTGTCATAAAAGATTTAGTAAAAGCTTTAGTAAAAGGTAATCACTATATCATATTGCTGCCTTCTCAAGATGAAGAGCCTCAAGGTTTAGCTTTTGTAGTTTGCAGGTCTTTTTTTTTCTTGAGCTTTGATTATTATTATTATTATTTTTTGTCACAAAGAAGCCATCTTTAAGATACTGAACATAACTCAAATTACCTTTTAGCTCACGAGTGGAAATACACCAGTCACAGTCTTACATGTTTCCCTGGATTGCATATGATTGACTCTTTTTATTAAGTTTTTTATGTGCTGTTAGGTCTCCATAAATGCCAGACATGAACACGTAAAATGCACCAATACACTTCATATGCAGTTATCTGTCATTGTTCAAATGCCTTTACTGATTCTAACTCTCAGAAGTCCTCTGGAAGGTGCTGCATTCCTGTTTTGTTCACGGTATGAATGGAAATCAATGGAAAGGGGCTTGGAGTGTAAATATATTATTAACACTGTGTTCTCTAACCCTTTTCACCATGCTTCGTACATCTACGATTCCTCGCAGATGACCCGGAGCACAATGGATTTTCAGGTGAGAGTTCTACACAAATCCATTGGTAATTTCAACTTGATCAATTATCCACCCAAGCTCATCACGTTCTCAGTTTTGTTTGTTTTAGTCTGCTGCTGTGCGCAGCAGCATTGATAATTCACATCTAAGGAGACTTTTACAAATGCTCCTTCAGGTTTTTGTTTTTTACTTTTTATATGTTCCACCTTTTTGGATATGTCACTTAAATATTGAACATTTTCTTTCACACTAGAAAACATTTTTCTATCAACTACGTTTTAAAATAACTTTTGCTGACTGTCAATATCTTGAGTAACTGCTTTACAGAAAATGTAAGAAAAATGTTTTTGAAGAGGTGTTGAGAAAAAAAAACCCCTACAACTTCTGACTTTGAAAGTTGTGAAATTTTCTCAGTAAGATTTTAATTTAGAGCATACGTCTTGTCAGGATATAAATTCTTTGAGTTTCTTTCAAAGTCAGGCTAAATTTAACGTTCTCCAACAGGAACCTTCAGATTGATTCCTTTCTCATTTTCATACTTTCACCAATATAGTTTTAAATTACATAATATAATGTCTCTTTCTCTGTCTGGGGATTGACACAAAAGTTATTTATATCAAGGCATGAGCAGGTATGACATTGTCATTGTGTAACAAACCTGGGAAAAAAATATCACAATATCATTAACATTAATATTTAAAACAAAAACTGTTCTACTGTTATCGTTATTTACAGCTTTCACTTTTCAATACTTCCTTCTGAATTTTAATTAATTGAGAAAACCAACAATTGTTCTTCCTGCTGCTAAAATTATATATTATTAATTTTAATATTTATTACATTTTTACCTGTATTTATGATTTTGATAAATGCCACAAACCCACAGGAAGAAAACACAATTGAGTATGTCTGAAGCAAATTTGCTTAAAATTAAATCTTAGGTATTTTCTCTGCTAATATGTATTTTGAATGATCAAGACTTGAGTTCTGCTTCAGTGGCAAGTAATGAGAAAAAGGGAAAGTCAGTATGGGCTAAAAACAGGTTGTTTAAAAATGTTGTAATTAAATAGCAAGTAATTAAAAGGTAATCAATTGTTTTTTATCTTTAGTTGTGAAGCAGTCAATAGATCTGATTAAGTACTAGGAAAATTTAATTAACTTTGAATGTAAGCATGCCCGCTGAATGTTATTCCTGTTAAGAGTCATGATATAAGAATTTTTCTGTTTTGTTGCTCAGTTTGTTCTTGTATTTTGATTGTTTTGCACTATGATTATTTTATGGTTTTTGTCATTTCTTAAATCGTTTATTAATTGAGTTCTTAGTTGTTTTCTGTTGTTGAATTTGATTCTTTTTGTAGTTGGTCTTTAGCTCAAGGGTGTTCAAATCTTGTCCTCTAGTGCTACCATGCTGCAGCTTTTAGATGCATCCTTCTCTAACATACCTCATGTCAAATAAATGGTTCATTACCAGGCTGCTGCAGAGTTGAATGGCTGATGAGGAAATTCAGCCATTTATATCAGGCGTCTTGGAGCAAAGGTGCATCCAGCTTTTAAAAGTCACTAGAACAAGGGATGGACCAGAGGACCAACTCAAGGAAGATCTAGAATTAAAGAAAAAGGAGCAACAAGAGAGGACTAGAGAAAACAAATATCTCAGCAGCTACGGAGCCAGTTTACCACGTAATTTGGCTTCTGAGCTGCCTCCTGATGAGTGACGAACTGCAGCTGTGGGTAATCGCACCTGCCTACTGTTTCTTCAGAGGTGTGAGAGTCAGCAACTCATATTAGATCTGCACTCCGACCTGAAGATGTGACACAAAGTAACATTTTTAGATGAAGAATGTGGTCTAAATATTATGTCGAGTAAAAGCAAAGACAAGTGAGGTCTTCAGTCAGTTATGACAAAAGCTACACAAGTGTTGAATCTCATCGTGAAAAAAATCCACACACTCTTGAGTTTAAAATCCTAGCACTTTCTGTATTAAGTCCTTTAAGTAACTAGGCATGGTATGGTGTTTACACCCAGACCGGGTGTTAAGTGAAAAGTTGGAAATGGAGTGCATAGAGGAGGTGAAGCGTAGCAATTTTTCAGCTCTCTGCACAAATATGAAGGCATTGAGCAATGGAAAAAAAGGAGAAAAAGCATTTAGACAGAGTGATCTTAAGTGAAATGATAGCGCAAGCTGGGTAGGTGGAAGGGATATAAAAAAAAAAAGTTGTTGATTGTGTTGAGCCAGCCATGGTAGGAGACCAAGTGTTTTTGCCTGCTCTGAGAGGGTGGAAGAGTAGTCACTGGGCAGATAGATGGGAGGAAAATGCTCTGCTGTGGCACTGATAAAGTGAGTGAGGACCACTACTGCTACACTTGGACAATTCCAGACACAATCTTCCTTGCTCCTTTCTTCTCTTTTCTCCGCTGCCAACCACTGTTGTTGCAGGCATAATAATGGCTTCTTCTATCCTTTGCCCCCTTTCTGACTCTCTCTCTTCTCACACATCCAAACACTTGTGTTTAGAAAATGTAAGAGCAAAGCCATTTTGGTATATAGTATAGTCCTGACAACCTTTCATTAAAGAAGCCAAATTAGAGGTTTGTAAACTGTCTCCCTACTCAGCCACCCAAGCACATCCTCCACCATTTTATCTTTTATATGTAGGCCCACGGATCCCATATCTCAGGTCTGTCACATGAGGGTATCTCTTAAAGCTTGTGCGATGGAAAGAGTTTCTGATTTGCACTTCCGCATTTTCACTGGAATGTAAAATACTTTTACTCTGTATGCCAGAAGCTTAGCTGAAGTTGGGCTGGGTGGGAGTTGTGGGGGGAAGGCGGGGGGAACATAACCACAAGGGTTTGTAGATGACAGCATGCAGATTTGCTGACGCCCATAATAAAATATGGCCAGCCGGGTGTGGAAGAGTTGACATTGCGTGTAGGTGTACGAGTCAGGCCCCCACATAAAATAAAAAAACAACAACAAAAAAAACCTGTGCTTCTGCTGGTTTCCATCACAGCATTCGACAGATTAGAAATTGTATGTGTAAGGATTCACCGCAAATAATGAGAAATGAGTTTTAAATTGTAGTTCGGGCGCAGTGGAAAAATGGGCCCCGTCAATATGTGGTGAGTGTGATGCAGAAAAACAGAGAGGAAAAAGGACTGAGAGAGAGAGTGAGAGGATTTAAGGCTGAGAGAGATACAGAGACAGTACAGGCAAGAGAGAGAGAATGAGGGATCAGGGGGTGACTTTGTTTTGGTTTACTGCTTATTACCATCATAATCCTTTGTCCTGTTTTCCACTCTGCAGTCCAGGCACACCTCTTGCCTCATCTCCACGTTAGACACTGTGATTGCCTTGTATTTAAGAAGCCTTCTGTGAGCCTCTGTTCCGACAAATGCTTTTCCAATACCAATCACAGCTGAGTGCACCTCATTTGAATCTGTGAAAGGGGTTTTGATTCCATCAGCAGAATGCTCCTCTGAGCGCAGCACCGTCCATTCAATACTGCGGTGACATGTGAAAGGCTCAGAATATTCTCACCTAGTATATGCATACAGTTTAGGGGGTTTGGACGAGCCATGTCTCTTCAGACTGTGTTGTTCATTAATCCCCCTTTTATTCTCAACACAGGGCCTCATTAGCTCTTCCGGTTCTTGGGATTTGGAATTTTTAAGCTGTGAGAGTTTTGACTGTATGATGGAGTAGAACCATTTTACCTATTACAAACTTTCCTGGAGTGTAAAAACAGTTATAGCACACTCATTTTAAATGTTTAAAAGTGTTTGTATCACTTAGCCACCCCCTAATCTGTACATGCATTTTACTTCACAACATATTTTATTGTATGCAAAGTGTAGTGCAACACACCAGCTGCTGATATCTCAGCTGGAGCAGCTTGCTGACCTTCAAACTTATCAGTGCGTATCTTTTGTCAAAGCAATTGCCTGCCTTTTGGTCGGTAAGGACTCTGGATAATGCATTCAAATTAAAATCTTTTGTAAACCCCATTGCTTGATTGCCTGAGAGCCGCAGAGACTTGTTCACCCTTAATGGCGAAGGACTTCCTGATTCTCAAAGTCATTTTCTCTTCATTATTCAGCTGAGTATTAGCCCCTTTTTGTTTTCCACTCAGAGATAATACCCTGCTACTAAACTGCCTCATCTAATGCAGTTAGCTCAGTAAACAAACAGGTCATGCAAACCCTCTACGATCTGCATCACTCTGGCGCTTCCATGAGAGATTTAAAATTGTGCATTGTGCAGTTGAGGATGGTAAAAAAATTGCTCTAATAAGTTTTGTTTTTTGCCTCTTCTCTGTCTTCTTTCAAATGTCAATGTTTTATACTGCAAAATGAAAGACTTGCAGCAAATCAGTTTTATTAATGTGGATTTCATAACTCAATTCGCTCTACTGTCTGTTTAATCAAGCCATGTGTGACAAGTTTCAACATTTGTACATTGGGGTGCAAGAAATCCCTGCAAATTTTGGTAACACGCCCAAAGGTTTTATGACAATGCTGAATATGTACAACTCACATTCGAAGCGTGGTGCTAAGCATAGAAAAGATTCAGAAAACTGCAAATTAGCTTGCAAGCAAAATTTTTAAAAAGCCCCGTTTTTCTTATGATGGAACACAAAATTGCATTGATGTTTTAGTGGTTTTCTTATCTTGTTTTCTATTTGTACGTCTTGTTTTAATTAGTACAGTTTATATCTCCTTGTAAAAAAAAAAAACCAATGGTTTAGAATAAGATATTCCTGTATTGAGGGGGCTTAGACTGAAAATTATTGAAACTCTCATAAAATTTAGTTTATCTATTACAAAATAGCATGTCACAGTCAGTTTCCCAATTGGTTTTCCTATTTTGTTGTAAATTGTAAGTCAACAATTTACAAATTGGTTGACTTGCATCCAATCAAAGGATGAAGCCTCTAGTTCATATTTGTTCTTCATTAGGTTTACTGATGGTGTGTGGCTGCAGAAAACACTACGTGTCATGAACATGGCTAGAAACATTTGCCAAATCCTGTTATTATAAGTGACTTCAGGCTTTTTTGTGTGAAAGTTTACTTCAAAATATTGATAGTCACAACTATTTGAACTTGTTTAGAATGTGTAGTTTCCCATTTAGGAATTCTCCAGTGTGTCCGGTCATTGTTAAGCAAATATGCAGACCATGTCTGGTTTGTGGCATATGCCAACCATACATCACCTGCCCCACTCTTCGTCTGATTTTAATATTCTGCTTACTCTAGTACATTCCCTTTTGTGAGCACTGCTCATTCTTCTGCCAGTCAGTAAGCTGACTCGTTGGATCAATGAGTGAAAATGTTTGCTTATCCTGCAAAGAGAAAAACGTGCAACATGGATAAAAGTACAAGACAGACTGGGAGAAATACATCTTTGTTGTACTGCTGTTAACTGGACAGTACAATACATGACATTTTTTTAATTGAAGAGACTATCCTCAGAGAACTACAAATAAAATTAGTTTTCAAGAGCAGCTGATACTGAGCAAGGTGGTGAGGGACCATTTACAAAGTGAACATTTCACTACAAAAATATTTATTAAATTACCAAACACATTCTGCAGTTAAGAAGACGCTAACAGATGCATGTACACTGCAAGACAGCCAGGGCTCAGGGGGCAAAGAAGAAAAGTTAATTTATGGTGCATGTGTTCAAACTGGGACCTAAAATTAGTAAAATATTGATTTTTGGAAACTCCTCATAACCAAACTCACCTAAGGCATCATTACAGATTATGCCATTACATTCCTAGGAGCTGACTGAAAAGTAGTTTATATGATATGTCAGTTAGAACAAGCAATCCTTTACTGACTGCCATGAGAGATTCAAGGATTTTCCAAACATTCGTGAAATAATCTAAAGCAACACTCCAGGTATGTGTTTTATGAGAGAATGACATATATTAAAGCTCAAAAAAGTCGATTTTACATGAGCCCAAAAATAACAAACACAAGAAACTTGGAAGAGAACAAATTGCATTTTTTATAACATTACACAAAAAGAAACTGCTTTAGTTGTAAGCAGGAAAGCAGCTTCAAGAACTAAAAAAAAAAAGATTTAGCTTTTGAGCTAAATGGACCCTGGCTGTAAGATACATGGAGCTATATTAAACAGTACTTCTAAATTAGCAAAAAACCAAACCACATTGTACTTTGCTCAATCACAATGTAAGACCAGTGTGAGGCAAATAAAGTTCCTGTCAACTGTGTTATTTTTTCAGTTAAATCAAACACAATTTCATGGTTGACAAGGCAGAAGAGGATTAACACCCAATTTATATACCTTTAAATGAAAGTGTTAATGCTCAACTTCTAATCCTCCCAGCCCTCCAGGCACGGATGTGTTCAGTCTGCTAGTTTGACTCAAAATGTACCAACTGGCCCGAATAGCTGATGAATAAAATTAAGACTGGGGGAGTGCAAAGGCTACAGGGAAATCAAGAGTTGTTGTACCCAGCAGCCAGAAGAGGAACTTGACAGTGTCAAAGGATTATGTACTGTGGGACTAACAATACTAATGGCACTTCTTTTGCATTATGATAATTGCCAAGACAAAATTGCCACGTAATTCCTCCCTGTTTCTAATTATTGGGCTCTTCAATGCAAGCAGGCAGTGGGAGCAGAGCATTGGCAGGCAATTAAACTCCTGCAATTATGGTTCTATTGTAAAGCAGAGCTTTACCAAAGATTTGTAGGGCAGAGAATGATTGCTCACTGATGCAATTAAATGCAGAATAAAACTTCCACAGACCTCTGAACATATCCTGTAAAGTTAACCGCTGTGTTTTCTAACATCAGTCATCAAGCAAGAGACCTGAACAGGATCTTTATACAGGTCGACTCAACGAGTGACTCTGTGACACACAGTACCTGATCTGCATGTATCTCTTTACTATGTTCTCTTAGCCAAATCACCCTCTCGGTTTTTCTTTTTATAAATAAATTAGTAGATAAAGTAAAAACAGGGATTTGAATAGAGTATTTTCATGGCATGCTGGGTTGGATTAGTTCTTCCTCCCCTAGCGTGTCAGATTGTGCTTTGACCTGATGCAAATGTGTGCACTAGGAAGTTTAGGGCTATGAACAGTTGAATACAGAGGAGCATGGCCATCTGGAAACTCAGTGACAGAGAGAGCAGGGGAAACAAACAGACACACTCTCTCCTCATGTTCCTGTTGAAAAGCCAATGATTGAGTTCACTGTTGTCAATTAGGTTGGGTTAGGGTCCAACATTAAACAAAAAACATGGTCAAAGTAACAGTCAAAACTTTACCATTAACCAACTGTAAGATTTTACATTTTTTACACACTGGGTAAATATTGATTAACTTTATTAGGCATTCCTAAATTAAGGAAAGAGTGGCCTCTTATTTTGCATCTGTTTTTATGCTTGATGTAAACAAACATCCGGAGTAATCAGCTGAAAGCTCGCAAGCAGTAGAGTCAAGATTCTGCTAACTTGTTAATTTGGAATGAATAAGTATTCAAAATTTGCTCAATTACAGATTTTTTTTTTTGGTATCTGCTTTTTGGTCAATACTTTAATGATTCACCATCAAGCAAAATTTTAATCTGAGAAAGAAAGGCTGACTAAATGGAAGTATTGTTTTTTTGTTTTTACATTATAATGTAATTTATTAAGGGAATAAGTTACCCAAACCAACTTGCCCCCTTGTTAAGTTAAAGGTGATTTAACTATAATTTACCACATTTTTGCTAGTCAAACCCAGACCTGACTACTATTCTCCAATCAGTAAATAACTTCAATATAATCTGTCAGCTAATATGAAGCATATTAAACAATCTCAAAAAGCAAAATCTAAATACATTTAAAAACAGACAAGGCACAAATTAATTGATACTCGTCAGTCTGGAAAACATTGCATGATGTCCATTTCTAAAACAAACAAACAGAAAAAAAAAGAATTGGACATAAACAGTTTACACAAGTTATGCAAGCTTACCTTGTATTCAGACCTTGAATACAAGCTGGCCTTACAGACTGCTGTTCAACATAAATCTCATTTATGTTTTCCTGAAAAGCAAATGGATTACATTTTGAACGCTTTGGAAAGAAAGGATCTTTTGATTAATTTTAGATCTTCTAGGGCAGTTTCAATTAAAACATTTGACACGATTATCTTATCCTGCAGACTTAATGAAAGCAATGTTATTGCGCTCACCAACGGGAAAAAAAAAACTATCTACTTAATCTCTAGCTTTAGTATTGGGTCTTCTGCACCAATTGGATAGATAAGAAAAATTTTAATTACTTTACGGTTGGGACAGTGTTGGTCTTATTAAGATTAGCTTAAAATGTAGCAAACAGAATAGTCACAAGCTAATATCATTACCATCACACTATGCATACCTGCCTTGCATTTCAATGATGTATGAAGATACATTACTTTAAGAAAAACTTACTTCATAATTTTCTTTCTACACACCTAATTCTGTAGCACGTAGTTGATTTCTAGTTAAGCTAGGCTGCTTTACGTTTTTAGACATGTTAAAATATTCCATTGCATGAGCATTGGGACTTATAGGCACCATATATACTGCACAAATGTGACACTGATACAAAATCTGCATTGACTTGGTAAGGCAGAAAATTCAGAAAACAATCCAATCTAAACTTGAAGGTCAGTCCTGACTTCTGGTTTCTGTTAGAAAATCCCAAAGTCTCAAAATTCAGATCTCAAGAATCCAGTTTATGGGGAAGAACTCACAATGAAAGAAAACAAACAAACAAACAAAACAACAACAACAACAACAAAAATTACAATACATTTCATAGGGTATTCAAGATGTACATCAAAAAGTCACCAAACTATAATTGAAGTTAAAATATCTTGACTGCAGTGTAATGGTTTTTAACATGTTTATGGGTTGCAATATTTCTCAAATGACTCCAAAGATTACACATTTTACAAATCCCCAAATCCCTAAAAACAATTTCCCAGGAAGTGATGTCTTCACAAGATATTTTATAATTGCACAACATAGTTGTGTTTACATTAACTGTGATGGAAAAAGACAAGAGATACTAAACACAAAAGGTAAAATACCCAAAGTATTTGAAGTTAAGGTAGCTGCTGGATTTCCTTAAGGTAAATCATGTTTGCTTAACTAACAAAACCATTAAGAATAAGTTTTCAGGTTGATTTAAAAAACAGCATTTTCAAAGTTACAAATAGATAATTGATATGTTTTATCTGCAAGGCTGTGTTTTTACTGCACTAAAACTAACAATAAAAGCAAACTTGCTATAGTGAAACAATAGCAAGTTTCTCTCCACTATTACAGATGGAGAGAAATTTATAATGAAATTCAATGTATCAGAGAGCAGCATGGAGGTTGTGAAGAAACTCTCCTTCCACACTGATTTCTCTTTATTCAGACTAGAACAATTTAGTAGATATCTTGAATCTCTGAGCTCCATTGTTATCTGTAACATCACAGATTTCAACAAATTTTGTCTTTGAGCCAGGCACATTCCAGTGTTGTTCGAAGCATGCTATGGAAATGTGTTTATTTTAAAGTTAAGTGGATTTGGTGCCACATTTGGTATGGAAGCCCTCAAAAATGCTTTACCCAAAGACATAATCAATCAATTGCTGGTAACGGATCAGTCTGAATTGCTATGAACAAACCTGAGTCCCGATGTAAGAGAAGCTTAAAATGATCAGTTGTAATATTCGAGATGAAACCTCTTGGGTCTGAACATGTTTACGCACAAATTTACAACTCAGGTGAAGGAGAAAACAAGTTATATGTTAACAAAGCTCAGGTATTTTTCACAATTGGGTGGAATTTCACATTTTCATCTTAGTCTAAGTCAAATTTGACTGCAATTATTTTGCTGTCAAATCTCTTATGTAGTAGATTTAGATATGAGATCTCCTTAAATCTGAATAGAGTGAGCTATTTAAACAGTCATATAAAATGAAACTGTTTCTTGCCAACCAATGTGTAATATTAAACCAGACAATCAGTCAAGCTAAATAGATTTAATCATTACAACTTAGATCATTTTATTTACTTCAAATACAATAAAAATTGACAATGTTCCAAACAGAGCTTTCTAGAATGAAAATAATAAGGTTAATCAAAATTAAAAAATACATTGACAGCATAGAGAACTCTTGATTAGATTGATTAGATTAGGTTTAAACCAACAATGAAAACACAACCAGAACCAAACAGTTCTGGTTGCTTTGGAATCCTTATGAGCAACCCATACTTTACGTATTATGGTATGTTTAGTGGCTCATCTATAAATACACAGAAATTGGTTTAAATCTGCAATATTCAGGAAGACCTCCGAGGCTTTCATTAGCTTTGTGCATTCATTATAACACGGCAAATTAATTCTTAATGTAATTGATCAAAACATTTTTTTATCAAGTCCATTAACTTTCACCCTGAGGCCAGACAAAACACGAGCAATAAACACATGCTGTTTTTAAATGCCACCGCCACCGGAAATTAAAGATAGTACAATTAATCAAAAATGTCTGTGAATGAAGCAAACCTAAAAGCATGAGCCAATATGGTTAAACGTCTCCTATTTCAATTAAATGTGCAGGCAGAAATCCTCACGTTTGTATCAGAGTGAGCCTATAAAAAGAAATCCAAACGTTTGCTTTAAGGTGCAACTGCTTTGAA
Source organism: Poecilia formosa (assembly GCF_000485575.1). Lineage (NCBI taxonomy): Eukaryota > Metazoa > Chordata > Actinopteri > Cyprinodontiformes > Poeciliidae > Poecilia > Poecilia formosa. Next base: position 2,549,984 of record NW_006799985.1, on the reverse strand, counting down.
ACACTATTACAGCTAAGTTCAAATACTTCCTTCATTTTCTTCTTTTTTTTCGCTACTTTCTATCCATTTTTTCAGGTAGTACTATTTATTTATAAATTAATATTTTTCCTGTATAATCGCATCATTTTCTGCCGCCTCCTACCTGTGGCTCTTTCATGCCCCCTCCCTTGTGTCTGTCATGTTTTTTTCCAAAAACATCTTCAGTGAAAGTTTCCTGGCCCTATGTGTGACACATCTGCATTGCAGCACTGACTGTATAAAGCAGCAGCTGGAGGACAAGAGATGGAGACGCATGAGTGGCTTGAGATGGAGGATTGGAGAGACTTATCAGTCATTTACCCAAATAACAGAAGTCTGAGTGACAGCAAAAACGCCAATTTATGCATTGTTTGTTTGCCAGTGTTCTTGCTTTTGACATGAAAAACATGCCAATTTAAACGTTAACAGACTAACACAAACATAACCATTTGCGCCTCAAAGTGCTGTCACAGGGAAATCAAAGAGAGGGTCATCCACCCCCTCTTTCCCGCGAGCCTCTGAGCTCCGCCGTTATTAATGGCGTCATCATTTTTCCTCCGCTCACTCTATTTCCTTTTTGATAGTGGGGCCTGCTTCATCGTGTTCTGTCATGTTTCTGTAATTGCTCCAACAGCTTGCCTTATGCTGAGTATAAAGTTTGTGTGAGAGCGCGTGCATGCGTGAGCGTGCATGTGAGCTTGTGCATATGCGTGTGTGTGTGTGGATGTTCCACAGTCCCCCACCCCACAAGGGCCGGCTGTGAGTTTGTGGGGCAGAACCGAGCTGCAGGCGAGCTCCACACAGAGTGAAATGACAGCCTCCAGGCCACCATTGGTTGATGACCGTGAAAACACTTGCAGTTAACGTAAAGTGAGAGACCGGCTGTCACAGTGAGACACTGTGGTTACGTGCAGCACAACAAGCTGCTACAACTCGACTCTGCAGCGATGCTACAAATAGTTTGAAGCCTAATAATTTACAACATCATCCATTTCAGACGCCCGAAATACAAAGTCAGGAGGCATGGGAAAAAAAAAAGCCATTCGTATTTGTCAAATCTTTTCCGAACAAATGGTTTTCTTTACTTAAATCCTAGAGGGGTAAAAGGAAAAAGCCGAAGGTGGTTGATGAACGACGACAGTGGAGTCAGCGTGCTGGAGAGAATTCCAAGATTGTCACAAATGCCAACCAAGGTCAGATAAAGTGAAGAGTAAGTGCTTAGAGAGCTACGGGGGCAGAGGCCAGAAATGTGAAGGAGGTGTAAAAACTTGGGTGACCAAGCATGAGCACCATCTCAACCCATCATTAAATGAAGGCACTTAAAGGAAAAAGGCTCCTCTTACAAAGGTCGATACGCTGCACTTTCACATGTTTCGGCTTCAAAGAGTTTCACAATTATTTCATCGAAACGGAAGAAAACATATTTTCTGCAGCAGAAACCACCATGTGATTCATCCCATTCCCACAAGAAAACAGTTTCCTAAGCCTAATCCGTGAAATAATACCCAAACGTCATGTAATAGGAAAAAAAAGCAATAATTAGAGGGCATCATTTTTAACCTCCCTCTGTTTAAATTAGATTTCTTTTGCCCGTTGTCTTTTTCCACGGCTTTCATGCCTTCTTTCTGTCATTTTGAACATACACATATGTGTGCACACATAAACACAGTTTATTATGCAGTAACATTACCAGATCCCCTTAGGCAGCTGTGCATCTCTGTATGACTGATGAGGGTAATTTCTCCCAAACAACAGAATGATCACTTTAGTGGTGAGTGCGACAGACACCCCCTCCTCCTCTTGTCTTCTTTCTCCCTCTTTCCTTTTAGCTTACAAAAAGGCAAGAAAAAGACAGACATTTGTTACCCTGTCTCATGCAGAGCCTGGAATGCTTTCAGAGATGAATAGCACCGCTGTCTTACATAAATGAATTTACCAACAACAAAAAAACAGTAAATCATTCAAACAGATCTAACAAATCTACACATCTTCTGGTTAAATTCAGGCTCCGCTAATAAAAGAGGTTTCCACTTTAGCTGTGGGACTTGGGGGGATTCCTTATTTTTTCCTTGATTACCATAGAGATCCAATATAATACACATGCCAGTGTGAATTAGGCTCATATCATGGACCGAGAAAGTCACAGTGAGTTTATACTGTGCGTACACCAGGGGATGTACAGAGCAGAGAGTAGTTAGGACTTGTCTGTTTCTCTCTCTCAGCCTTATAGGTTCAGCCTCAGTGGGCTGTCTTTACTCATTCTTTTATCTGTCAGTCACACACAAAAACAAATCCACCTGTCGACCGGGAGACTGGGCTGAACAGGGCAGCGGCACAGCTGTCGAGGCTCGGCTCGGAACAGTAGGGTGCGAGCCAGCGCCCTCCACTGGTGGCAGAAAGTCCATTAGGACACTTATTACTTCACCTGTCAGCGCTATCTTTTCACTTGCCAGCCTAATGATAACGGTTACGATTACAGCACCTTGAGCATGGCAGTCATGCTTCCTTGCTTTTTGTGGTCCTTGTGTCCTTGATCACAAGGGCTCCCCCCAGCTTGTGACAATATAACAATCCATGCGTTAAGAGACAGACATTTTTACCGCGCCACTTGATTGCCCCAACAATGAAGCTATTAATGTTGCATTATGTAAATTGAAATGGCCACAAACATCTAACAGGATAACGCCTAAGTACAGTGCAATTTAATGCTGCTGACTTTCAGCAGCCCTTTGAAGGATGTTTTCAATTATAACACAGCTAATTTAATTCATTGTTTCACAGCTGAAAATGCATTTTTAAAGCTTGACTGACTCTCTATTTCAGAACTCAGGTTTAATCAGTCATGTACATTAAACACTGGAACGTCCTCTAAAGAGATTGACAAAGTTGCCGGGGATCTGCATTCCAGGTTTTAAAGGGACGCAGTAGCCCTTCCCTTTTCTTTTCCCTCAGATGGCAGGCTTCAGTTGTGGAGGGGAGGGTGTTCGTCTAAAAGATGAAAAGACCTGCGCCTTTAAGAGGGCTGTCTCCCCTTCCCCTCTTGCTCCCCCTCAGCCACACAGACACTCCTCCTGTGAGCATTTGTGAGGCAGCTCCTGTCCCTTATGTCTCTTTGTAGGGAACAGAGCAGACTTCCCAGAGCATCACTGAAGACAAGATACAACTCTGGGGACTACACCCGAGCTGCACACCCCTGTGCAGCCCTGGTCTCAGCTGCAGCGGATTCCAGAGTGGGCACGTGGAGAGGAAAGACAGACCAACTTGAGCTGGAGGAGCATAATTCAGAAGTCTTGAGGAATAAGTGGAAAAGAAAAATACAAACTATCCCAGAGGTCACTTCTGAAATGAAGAGAAGATGATCAGCAGGGCAGACTCATCAGCGCTGGATTGGACCGCGAAAGAAAAAGGTGGAGTCCTGATAAGAGCTTTGAGTTTCTCTTTTTAAAAGTTTTGTTAAAGAAGACTCGAAGAACACTGTAGTATGTGCAGAAATTAAGATACAATTGCTAGTAATACATGTAGCAGAAGGAAAGGCTAATTTTACCTTCCAGTGTTTTTTTTCTTTGTCTTTTCATAGGAATCTGGAACACGTTCCGAAAAGACATTGATGGTTTGAAAATGAGCAGCTCTTTAAAGAACATCTTGAAAGGTCCCAACAGTGTTTTTAATTCATCAGTCAGGCGTTTATCTTATTTCTCCAGCTTTCTCTGAGAGGGGACATTAAAGACTTTGTTGATAGAGCTCTTGGGGAGTGAGTAATATTTCTTATATGAAGTCTTAAAACTTTACAGTTGTTGACTGGAAGGAAACAGAACTGCCAAGTGCATAAGAAAATTATGTTATGGTGTACTCTATGGGGGAGACGCGTGTGTCTGGACTAACAATTCGTTGACGCACAACGGACTGCAGAAATGTTTACGGGATGTGGAGTGTTCAGTGGCCATAACCAGTGCTTGGCTAACAACAATGTCAAACCCCAACCAGGACTGGAGGTAAAGAGACCAAACCAAACTGCCAATGGAGTAAACCAGGGGACGTGCCCCTTTTATCAGGGTCAAACTTACACAAGCGCTGTAATGCAGCCAGCAGTGTTCAACAGTGATTCTAATCCGCTAAAACCTTCAGTGTTGCCAGCTTCTCCAACAGCAGTTAAACTAGGCCAGGAAGGTTTCAAAAAAGTTGGCCGCGTTGAGGAGGACAGCCCCTGTCCCTTTCCAGGTCTGGCTTCTGGGGTGCTGGAGATGCGTGTCAAAGAGGGTAGCAAGATTCGCAACCTAATGGGATTTGCTATGGCTCGGATGCAAGGAGAAAAGACTGGAAGTGCTGCAGGCGGAATAGTTGCCGGGCTCAGGCAGGTCATCTTTACTGGGTCAGGTCGCGCGGTCACAAAGACAATCACCTGTGCTGAGATTATGAAACGAAAAGTGGGCTGCCTGCATCAGATGACCAAGCTAAGGTACAAAGTGGTGAAAGAAGTGTGGGAGAGCAACCAGGGGGCGGCATCCGAGATGACGGTGCACAGGACTGTACCTTCCATCAGCATCCTTCTTTCTAAGGATCCTCTGGATCCACAAGAGCCAGGCTATCAGCCTCCAGAGGCTCTAAGTGCATTGTGGGAGGACAGAGCAGGGACTGAGCCTTCAGCACAAACAACATACAAGAGACCTCTTGGACAATTGCCATGCAGCGGCTTCCCTCACTGTAAGAAGCTGTGCTTGGAGGAAGGAGTCTCAGTCCTTCCTCCTAACTGACTGGCTAAACCCTTGTCACAGTGGAGAGGATTGAATCAGCAAAGTTCATTTGGCACTGCACTCCAGTCTAGCACAATGCTGAGACAATCAGAACATTCACTCAGTTAGAACAGTGCTTTCTTAGAAGAACTGAATCCCAAATTCAAGCCTCAGTAGGTCAGTTTGACTGAGATTGAAAAGCTTGCTTCTGTACAAAGAGCATTCACAGAACAGATTTATGGCCTCCGACATCACAACTGTGATAATGTGTGCTTTTACTGTGTGATGCCGAACAGAATGCAATCATATCCCACAATGACAACAACATCAAAATGAAGCCATTGATTACCCAAGTCAACTATGTTTGAGTTGTGGAAAAAACTACTTCTTGGTATGAAAACCTTTTGTTCATAAGTACTCTGAAACTGAGCTTTTCAAATGAATAAATAAATAAATAAATACAATTTTGTAAAAGAAATAAACCGAAAATATTGGTGGTATAACAAATGAGAAAATGTACCATTTTAGTTTGTCTGACTATCAATCTTCCCACAAAAATAAACATTTTCTTTCCAAATTAAGTTTTCTTTTGCATTTTATCTTTTTATTCATACATCACTATGCAAATCTCTAATGGAACAAAAAAAAAAAAAATCACAGTGTGCTGATGTTTTGATAAGAGTACCAGCAGTGAAATTTGTCTGTAGAAAAGCTGATTTAATGACAAAGCTGTTGATAAGGACCAAACCAACCCAGCCTGACAGAAATGCCAGGGGGAGAAATACAGGCAGAGATTATCATTAAGATAACTACATAACATCACACAACACAGAGGAGAAAAGGATTTAAACTAGGCTTGACGGAGCTTTACACTGCACTGTTGCTGCAAAATATGAAACCAAGGCAATAAGGTACACTCCTTTTCATTTCGGCCTGCAGGCCTTCCTGTACAGCAGCAGCGCGTCTTTTCTCATCTTTTTTTCTCCTCTCCATCATCTTCTATTTGTCAAGAAAATATCACACAGAAAACTCAAGTGTATACAGAAGAAAATTTTAAAACGGCGACATGCAGCTTCTGAGACGAAAATAAATGGAATAGATGCTGACTTTTCAAGTTGCTTTTTTATGCATCGCTTTTCTGCTTTTATTCTATTTGGATGTTATTGCAGTGGCAACAGCGATATTACAAAAGTTTCAACAGAAAATGCTGATATTTGCAGCAGTGACTGAGAATGGCCTGCAGAGAACAAGCCAAAGCTAAAACGAAATAGAAATAAATGCATTCAATTGTGTTTTGCTGCTTAAACTTCTTGATCATTTTAATTGTCAGTTTACAGCCTTTTTCTACTTTTTTCATAATTTTCCCTTTGCAATATTCTTCAAATGCAGTAGCAATCACGGAAAAAAAAAATTTGTTTGTTGAGGCAATACTATTTCATATAAATATGTGAAAAAAACAACTTTGGACCCTTGAATCACATTTATTTTACAAAACAATAAAGAATCTAAAATATATCAAAGTGACCACAAAGTCGTTAACTGTTTTTGGTGGCGAAAAACGTGATCACTTGCCCGCTCAATCCCATTAAATGAATCGGAGCAAAGCAGAACGACCAAGGTTGAAGAAATGCTGCCACTGCAAAACAGCTCACATGAAGCAAACTGTGTGTCCTCAAGACTGCCGGAAGGTTATCATTTTAGGTCACCGTTATCACAGAGTTAACAGCTTTCACCCAGGAGCCTATGGGCCAGCCACTCTGAAGTCCGGGTCAAAAAGAAAAAAAAGATAATCCCTACAAGTAAATTTCAAATCGACCTGCATTTGTTATCATGCATTGAGGATTCAGGGCCAAGTGTGAAATGCAGACGGGTAATTAGGGATAACGGCACAGCGTTACCTGAGTGAGAGAACAGATAAAACATACTGACAAAAACATTATCCCAGAGCTAAATCCAATGTGGCTGCCGCGAAATAGGTTGGTGGAGGAGTCAAATAGGTGCATTATAGGATTGTGGACAAGGTTATTCACAGACTGTGAGTCTGTTTGCCGGTATTGTTTGTTTTCAAAAGATCCATTCAAAGTGTGTATAAGGCAATACAGACATAAATAGAAAAAGAAAATGCAATTCAGTGTGGCCTTAAAGTATTTAAACAGAGAGGAGAAAATACTTTAATCATTCATTTTGATTTTGAAATAAATTGAAAGAAATTAACGGATTATTGGAAACTGAATTTGGACTGAACCAGATTATACAGCTGCCCATGAATCTGACCTGTTCGGATAGATATTCACTTTAATTCAGCAATTTAAATAAACTGAAAAAAATTCTTATGAAATTGTTATTGAAACACAGAAGAAAGGTGGTGTTACCATTATCTTTGTTTACTTTCAAGAGTATAATTCAAGTTAAACTTATTGTGCGGCTTTAATATACACCAAACTGTATGACAGACAGCACTATGAAAAAAAGATAGGTGGACACAGCAGTAACATTTTGTTGACCAAAGTCAGTAAGTAACTGCGTGCCCTGAATGTGAATAAATTTGTTGTGAAGTTAACATAAAGAAAGTGTTGGCACTCCATTTCTTCCCTCTCTGCCTCTGCAGCAGATGAGAGTGAGGTCTTTGGGATGGCGTGGGAGTTCGCTATCTCCCAGCCTCCAGATGGCTCCGTCTTCTCTTATCTAGAAGAATGGGTGCCGCCTCAATTTTTCAACTCGCCTTATCTGGGAATCCTTTAAATTGAATATTTACTGGGCCTGTGTTTTCTGCCGGCGTTAGCCCTCAGAAGTCGACATTCCTTTTGCTTGTTCAGACAGGCCAAAAGGTTTTTCTCGCTCACACACTTCCATTGTCCGTTTTGTCAAGCAATAGGACAGTGATTGATTATGTGATTGCTGGAAGAGAATGGAAGGTTAAGCAGTTAGGCTGAGAGCTGGAGGGGGGCATTGTAACAAATAGCCAGAGAGGGAATATGAGGAACAATGGAGAAATGTACATTACCCAAACATGACATCAGGCACCTTCAGTTTATGTCAGGGGCAAAATAAAATATATTAATCATTTTCTAAGCAGTCTATTGTTTCATGCACAGCATACACAAGAGGATAAGAGAACCCTTAAGCAGCCATTGAAAACATCTTATTGCCATTTGACTGGCTGTGGTCTATCTGCATAAACAAGCTGTGCCACAGCTACTCCCTGGTAAGTGTCTGGAAATGTCTTTTCAAAACCATTTTGCGAAATGTCTCCATGTTGGATTAATCAGTGCAGCTGAGGATGTAATTGCTGTGCTGAAGTGAAAGCTGTAAGAACAGATAATGAACACTAACTCCATGGCTGCCAGAATCCAGGACAAAAAAAATAGAAAATGGCAAGTTTGAACATAAGAATGTCTTCAGCATTATTTAAACAGAAACAATATAAAGGTCCACTATATTTACACACTTAAAAAGGGATCAGTAGGTCTAAAAATGCATCTTATTACACCATGCAACAACTTTAAAATAATTCCTTGTGCTTTGAGGCTTTTCCCAAACTTTTAAAATTATCTGATAGTTTGTTTATATATTTAGTAGATGCCTGTTCTGCGATCAAGCCATGGTGCTTTGCTAATTTATATGTACATGAATCTGAAACTCTTGGTACGCTAAGAAAATGAAATGTAGGAGCTGAGTGTTGCTGCCCTCTAGTGAAGAAAGACGCTAAGAGTCAAGAGAGCACAATTCAACTACGTGTTCACAGCAAATCTCTGAAAGGATAAACTGCAGCAGGTTTCAGTATAGTGCACATATTTGTCTTTATGTACTATAGATATAAAAAAGACAAAAAAAAAGTTTAGAATTTTATTTCACCTATAAAAAGTATTTAAACAATATTTATACATTTCCAGTTCACAACATAAAGTGACACAACAGTCACTTTACAGAAAAACCCAATTTAAGTCATAATATATAGACTTTTTTGGTTTTACAAAGATTGTAAATTTATAATTACTATATTTTGCTACATTTGCACTCAAATGTTGCGATGGCTAAAACTGACTTTTTATTGGACATGTTGTACTCTTTCACCCTTGTACCTTAGCAGTGTTGAAATAGAAGACTTTACAGGAACCATCGTGTTCTGATTGTGCATTTATGAAGTAATGCCAGAGTTTATTTCTCATCCATCTAACAGATAGTACTTCTCATAGTAACTCATCTAATCTGGCAGAATTTCAATTCAATTAAAATGTGCATTTTGGTTAAGACGAGTGCAAACACACACACACTGGATGCTACAAGTACTGATATAATATCTCAATATTCAGTTCATTGTTTTCTGTTATCAATTTTTTTCTACCAGTTTGTTAACTGATGCAGAGGAGCCTCGTTTGAATCTGTTTATACAATATTCTCATGATCTCATTAGATAAAAAGTTAATTGTTTGCAATGAGTATCTATAATATGCTCACAATCAGAGGAAACATGTAATCCTTGTTGTTTTTCTTGAATATCAGAAACAGAGTCAACCATAAAGAAAGGGAGACACATACGTATGTTCAATTACTTTCACACAGTGAATAAGTTATCATGTAGTTTGGGCAGAGTCACTATTTATTTTTATTTATTTTTTTTTTTCAAAATATAAATACATAAATAAAATTATCACTCTGAATTTGTGTCCTTTAAAATTGTATTAACCTTCTTGTTGGAAAATGTTTACTTTTAAGAATTTAAAGTTTAATTAACTGGATAAACAATTTAAAAATTGTTTATGGAAATGTTAAGGTCTCAAATCACACATCTCGGGCATAGGTAATGGGATGAAGAATGCGTCTGTCATGTTTCTAGTTACAACCCACACCAAGGTCGACAATATTACTAAATGGTCTGGTTAATTTCAATTCAAACAGTCTCTGCTGGGTTTCCACTCCGCACAGCAGGTGGACTGGTCGAGTAATATCAACACAGTTGTGATTACTCCATTGAAGCAGTGGGTTGCTCCAATCAGAGCCGAATCACTCTCCTCATTATAGTTTGCAAGGCCAAATCACAGTGGGTGGACCACTGAGTAAGACTTCACATTTTCTCTCTGAAATAATTGAAATTCATTTTTGGCACTCTGATGTTACCCCATCAACACCAGACTCTTTCACATTTGCACAACTACCCATCATGCACTTGCTTTTCAAGTTCAAGGATGTGTAAAAGCAGAGAAGACGATTTGTAACCTTGACTTTTGTGATCAAACATAGTGGCTAGGATGAGCTATGTTCCTTGCTAGGAATGAAAAATTAGTGTATTTAAAAGAATTAAAGGTTCTTAAAAGCGAATACTGTACAGTAATCTAGATATGCTGCACACAAACTATGCTTGATATTCTCTTTTTCAGAGAATTGCCAGAAATACTTTGTATGGTCAAAGTATCCACGAAAAAGAGATGTTTATCTCAAGAGAAATTAAATAAAGGCTAAAATAAAACAATAACATTGCCCTCAAAAATATCCATTTAACTCTTTACATTTTGTCAATAAAATGTCAAATCTTTCTTGCACAGCCTATACAGTATTTTATGGGACATAATGTGACAGTGATACAATGTGGAGCACAAATGTTATGTTTAAACAAAGTGAGCCTTTGGTTTTTAAACATTTTGACAACTAATGTTGAAGACATTTGTCTTCAGCTCCCTTAACTTGGATACCCTTAAATAAAATCCACTGCCACTAAAAACACTTTGTATTGATTTTATTCAACATTTTTTTTTTTTTTTTTTTTTTTTTTTTTTTGCAATTAAGCCATAATGATCAAAATTTACTGAACTATTTACTGAATTATCAAAAAAAAGTCTGTGTATAATGTAAGGTTTCCTCAGACCTATTTCCATTTCTTACATATTTATAACCAGCCTTTTCCTTTAAACATTAATATTTTGACGTCAATGCAAATAATATTCTACGAGTTTCCATTTATTTGTGGTTCTCTGTGTCGATGATTTCCGAAGTCTTTACATGTTGGATGCCATTAGTTTTTGTCATAGAGTCAGGGTTCTTTAGAGTGTACCGCGTATGCAACATAATGTTTCGTAATTTTTAATTTTTTTATTTATTTTAGCTTATACGTTATGGTAGTTTAACATTTGAGAGCCAAGTTTGGTTTTCTTGATTCTCGCAGCAGATGGCGCTTAAATGTCCTATTATTCAGTGTTAATTCCTTGTTTCTTGAAAATTGGTGAAAGATTTTAGACAGCGAAAATTTTATACTTAATTTTTTTTTTTCTAACATTACTCCAACTAACGGTGCTTTCTAATAATAGCAAACAAACATAGATGTTTCTACCTGGATCAAGTAAAGCCGGACCCTATAGTATTGCACTTTTTCAGATCGCATTTGAACGCACCAGACTAACAGCTGTTTTCTCGTCGGCTGTGTCCTCTTCATTTTCGGAGCTGAGAGGTAGAAAGATCGAACAAAACTCTCAATACCTTCACTGTCGCCGGTCTGGTAAGATACTTTGCGCAGTTTAAATGAACTTTTTCTTATATTTAACTGATTATGTAAATACATTTACTTACTGCTGTCTTATAAAGGAGTTTTTTACTCTTTACGGTTGCCATCGTAATTGCTTTGCGATGAATGTGGTAACCTAAACAAGGATGAGTTTAAGTGTTTTGACTTGTTTGTTTTATAAGATCCATAAATTTACATTTTATAAACTAAAAGGTGGATTCAGCTTTAGGCTATGAGTTATAGATTAGAGTTCATTATTTGATGTTGATGTTTTTAATCTGTTTTTATATATCTTTCATTCTAATGTTGGTTTTCTCTTTTCAGAAATGTCTTATAGGAAAACTTTATTAGGTGCTTCATGCAGCCTTTGTGTGCACTCTCTCAGAGCTCTGCTGGCTTTCTCTCTGTGCTGCTTCATATCTGGATACTCTGAAAAAGACAGAGCACATAATTTGTTATCCAAATATCCTGTCATTGATGGGTAATGGATCATTATTGTTTAATCCTATACATAAGTGTACAATCTTCGAAATTAAGATTAAAATGCTTAATGTTCCTTTTCTCACTCTTTCTTCTTCTTGCTACAGTCATAATGATCTAGCTCTAAGACTGAGGATCCATTACAACAACCAGCTGAGCAAGATCAATCTGACTCATCTCACCAGAGTGGCCACCGATATCTCCCGCCTCAGAGCAGGCCATGTGCAGACACAGGTACTGTAGAGTCTGACTGAGTAAGCATCATGGCACTGTTTCGGTATGTACATTTACTGGTCACTTTATAAGTAATTACAAAATAACTTTGAACATGGCAAAAAATTTTTTAGAATGGTCTGAATATTTCAGAAATTGCTCTTGCTGTGATTTTCATTGCAAAACCATTTCTCAGATAGCTCTAAGAAAGCCCTAAGAAAGGGCTATCTGAGGAATACTGTACATAAACTGTATGTACAGAAATGCCTTTCTGAAGTTGGGATCGGAGGACAATAAGGAGGCTGGTAGAAAGGTAACAGTGTCTAAAATGACCACTCGGTTGCATGCAGAGTATCTTCTGTTAATGCAGAACCTTGAAGCAGATGGTTTATGGCAGCAGAAGACCACAATGGGTGGTGCTTCTGTCTGCTCAGAACAGGAAATTGAGACCACAGTTTACACTGTCACGGCAGATTTACATAATAACATATTGAGAAAACGTTCCCTGATCTGAGTCACCCTAAAAAATTCTAATACCATGTTGAGAATTTAGTTTAAACAACATAAAAACATAAAGGCATTTGTCTAGTCTTCGTTGTATCAATTGTTCACCCTATTTGAGAGGTTTGTGTTATGGTGAGGAGGACATTTTTCAGCCACATTAGTACCTCTAGTACAAATTAAGCATCAATTAACATTGTGTGAGTATTATTACTAATGATCTTCGTCACTTTATGTTTAGCTTTCCCATCTTCTGAAGTCTAGTCGCAGCAGGATAATGCATTATATCAAATGTTAAAATCATCAGTTGGTTTTTATAACATGACACACTTAGTTAACTGTACTCCAAAGATCTCCACAATCACCAGGTCTCAACCCAATAGAGCGATCTTGTCAGCATAAGCCAATATAACATTATATGTTGTTAATATATGTAATTTATTATTATTATTATTATTATTGTTGTTATTATTATTATTATTATTTATTTGACATTCATCTCTGTTTGTCAGATGTTTGCAGTCTATGTTTTGTGTGGGGCCCAGCACATGGATGCGGTGCGACTGACTTTGGAGCAAATAGATGTAATCAGACGAATATGCACAGAATACCCTGACTTTGAACTGGTCACTTCCACTCAGGGTATGGTACTCATTGTCTTGTTACCAAGCCCAGTGACCAGTACATTGACTGCTACGCTTTCAAATTAATAAGGGAACAGGTGCAACGCCAGCTTTTTTGAATCATGAAAGTGTTTCTGTGTTTGCAGAACTGAGGGATTCCATGACGAAGGGTAAAATTGCTTGTCTGATAAGTATTGAAGGGGGCCACTCCATTGATAGCAGCCTTCCTGCGCTGCGCATGTTTTATCAGCTTGGAGTCCGCTCCATGTCCCTCACTCATTCCTGCAATACTCCCTGGTATTCTAAAGAGCATGCCGTTTCAAAACATCATATTTCCTATACGTAGGATGTAAATCCCATATTAGAAACAAGCTCAGTATGAACATATTTTGAATAAAGATTATGCTTAGCCTTTTGTTCTGCATCTTCTGACTAATATATATTTACTTTTTGGTGCAGGGCTGAATCTTCTACAAACTATTACAAAGTCTTTGTAAGGTCCAATAATAGCCTGACGACATTTGGAAAGGTAAGGTTAAACTTTGGTGGCAGTAAACTATAGAAGTTACTCATCTCATCTCATCAAAGCTCACAAACTGTTCTTGCATTTTAGGAGGAATGTAATTTGTCAATATAAAATTTAGTTTTTCGAATTTGTGGAAATTTTACTCTGCCTAAAAATAATAAGGAAGAGTGAAAGCAGTCGTAGATGGTTGGTATTTTTATTTTTGGACCTCTGTCCGTAGGACTTCCTTGATAGTTATCAGTACTAGAGTATTTACTTGTGTATACCTCATAATCTGCTGATCTGCTGTTTCTGGTTAATTTAATCTCCTTCCTTTTCCTGATTCGTAAATGTCCACTTAAATGGTTATCAACTTGTTATCCCTTCTTTTTTTAATAGGCTGTGGTGGATGAGATGAACAGACTGGGAATGATAGTGGATCTTTCCCACACATCTTTTGAGACAGCGTCAGCCGTTCTGAACCATTCCAAGGCTCCAGTCATTTTCAGTCATTCGTCCTCCTACATGATCTGTAACAACCCTCGTAATGTACCTGACTGGTTGCTTCAAGAGCTGGTGAGAAAACCTGCTTGCTGAATCATCTGTGGTTTGTTGTTTTCATGCTAATGTAATGGAACATCTGTAAGCACATTTCCAGCTTAGAAATGAAAGCCTGTTAACATTTATGATAATTTTTCTAAAGGATAAAATGTGTGTTTATAAAAAAGGTCCTTACTGACTCTTCATAATAATGTTGGAAAAATAGATGTCAATGTATATCAACCAAAATGATCTACTCCAAGCCAGCATAATCATTAATCTGGATAAACAAATTAAGTTTAATTCTTATACTGTGTAAAAAAAACTTGAGCCTTAATTTGTGGAATAATAAAGAAAAGTTTTGTACGGTTAAGTATTGATCATGTTTAGTAGCTTCTAGAAATTTTTGTTAAAACTTTTTGAAATTTGCCATTTGAAAATTTTGTATTCTTCACAAACTTTAAAAGCATTATGTTTTGTAATAAAGTATTTTTGATACTTTTTTCATAAGTACAACGATAAACTCTGACATACACTAATAGGAGGTTCAATCTTTGATGAAGAACTCTCATCTGAATGTGCCTCCCATGTGCGTTTGGCACTCACCCCCCGCGCCACCTCCACACACGCACACACTTTTACATTTACACACACTTTTACAGGAATCTCATTATTTATTCCAGCATATACCAACCCTGGTCCTTGGGGCACACAGCTCTGAATCAGCACACATGTTTGAGTTACTAACATGTTTCTCTCAAACTGATGTATTGTTTTTTTAATCTGTGTATTATTCTTATCATTAAATGAAACATTTGAGCATGCATTATGCAAACACAATGAGCCAAAGCAAATTAAACTGTTTTGGCCATTTCTTTCCCTTGTCTTTAAAACTGCATCTGGTAACAGTTTGTTCTGAAAAAAGTGAACTAGGCATGAGTAGTACCTCAAGGTAATCCCACCCTTACTTCTGCTATTACACATCTTGATGTGACATGTTTCTCATCATTTCACATGATTGTGTTTGTTTAAGCACAGCCTGGAGCAACACAGAGACTTCTACTTTTGACCTTATTTCTCTCCACAGGCATAGTTTAATTGTAAATAACCTGACAAACATATCTAACTTAGCTTAGTTGACGATGCGCCTTCCTTCATACTATTTGTTTGTGTTTCAGAAAGACAACAGAGGGCTGATCATGGTGAATTTCTACAGCCCTTTTATTTCCTGTCAGAAGAAAGCTACTGTTTCTCATCTGGCTGGTAAACCTTTCTTCTTGAATAGTATTGTATTTGAATGTGGCATTAAATATTTTAATCCCTGAGTCTTAAGTGTATTTTCAACTGTTTCAACAGACCATTTTGATTACATTAAGGGCTTTATTGGAGCTAAGTCAATAGGAATTGGAGGAGACTTTGATGGTGGCACTAGGTGAGACATGTACCTGGATCCATCCATCCATCCATCCATCCATCCATCCATCCATCCATCCATCCATCCATCCATCCATCCATCCATCCATCCATCCATCCATCCATCCA
>NW_006799985.1:2349202-2534295 GCF_000485575.1 Poecilia formosa | reverse complement strand
CATCCATCCATCCATCCATCCATCCATCCATCCATCCATCCATCCATCCATCCATCCATCTGTCCTTCCATCCTTTTCTCCTTCCATCCACCCTTTTGTTTTAATTTCTGTTGGAAGAATAGTGATCATTTACTCATATGTGTTTCATTTACAGCTTTCCTGTGGGATTAGAAGATGTCTCAAAGTATCCTGTAATAGTCCAGGAGCTCCTGAAGAGGAACTGGACAGAGGAGGACTTGGCTGATGTCCTTAGAAATAATTTCCTGCGAGTGTTTGAGGAAGTTGAGAAGGTAAGCTGTGAAAATAACTCACTTCCTAACTAAGGAATCCCACTATACACTGTGTACACAATTATTAGTCATGTAAGTATTTTGAACATACATTATTAGGGTTATTTTTCTAACTCCAAGCTGGATAAAGTTGAATACATTATGTATTTAATTATAGTAGAGGGATATTCGAGAATGATCACAGACCATTCCAATTTATGACATGACTCCTTCCTCAGCTGATCTGAACCCAGCTGAGAACAGTTCAGTACAGTGAAGGAAAACGGTATGCCTCTCTGAACAGTCGGAAAGCTATGCTTCTGAATGCTGAGCAGTCATTCCTGTAAAACTAACTGTCCTAATTTTATAGTTTTGTCATCACATACCAAAGTATTGAACTAGTTTTCGAAATCTGCCAGTTTGATGCTTTTCTTTATCGTTCTTTCTGGAAATACTCTCCTAAATGAAACAGTTTCTCTTAGGTGAGCAAAACGTCATGTCTCAGCAATCAGTGAAAACACATTATTTGCCCCAGTCAAATACTTTTTAATATTATTTACAAATCTTTTGCATGTTTCTAGTTCTGTTTTTGATGAGTTATCTGATAATCCAATGTGCTCCAAGTCTTTAGGGTTTTCATATTCATTTGTGCACTATTTATTTTCTACTTGTTTTCTACTCTGTCTTTTAGGTTCGCAATGAGCTAAGCTGGAAGAAGCCAAGTGAAGAAGAGATACCTCTAACAGAGGTGGCGAACAAATGTAGATTGGAACTCAAACAACCTATAATTCCCTCCAACCAGAGCCCATCCTTAAAAGCAAAAGGACATAATTTATTATTCCTGGCCTTAGCACTGCTTTTTTACTTCTTTCCTTGACTGACTAAATTTTGTCCTTTTCTTTAGTTCAGCTTTATATTATGTATTTGAAGGATGAGTGCATATGTCCAATCACATGTCTAATGTTCATATGAGTGCAGATGTCCATTATACACTCATATTTCGTAGGTACATATGTACCTATGCTTATAGCATATAGTTACAGTAGTTATTCACATTTTTTTACAATTATCTTTTACTAGGGGTGCACTGATTGATCAGCCTGAATACCATAATTTTGGGTGATCGACGATCGACTAATACTTTCGGGTGAAACTGATCGTAACCACCAATCTTATCTACCTCTGTAAAGGTCTGAAAATCAGTCACTGACCTCTTTTGCTCTGCTGTGCAAGAGGGTTGACTGACAGATCCACTCACCAGGTCACATCTGCAGGTATTTGGTTAACAATAGTCAACCAAATACTAATACTAATACTAATACAGTCCTCTGTATTGATTTTCTCTTCATAAAAGTAACTTGTGACAAATGTAGTCATTGGAAACTTTGGCAACAGTACCATTTATAAAGAAAAAAAAAGGGAATCTGCAAAAAATGTAAATAGTCACATCAGTCTTTTTTAAGATTGGTGATCTGCCAAAGAATTGCTGTCAGTGCATCCCTACTTCTTACCTGTATTTGTTAAAATTCTGCTATATAGGATACACTTTAGTAACCAATGTATGAATGTATTTATAAGAACATATATTTTGTTGCTGATGTATGCAGTTCAGAATCAGTATAGAAAAAAATAAAAAGTTTAAAATGGAGCTTCTGACTTAATTAATGTTGTTGACCAGTGGGAAAGTTGTCAGGTGAAATCAAAGCAGATCATTTACAGCTTACACGGCTCCTTTAAATATAGGAATTAAACCAAATAATCGGAGTAGTCGCTGTGGCAGGACTTGAATCAACAGATGAAAAGATCCATTGGTAAGATTAATTATAGTGATTATATCTACCTTTATATAACCTTAGCTACATTTTCATAGGTCCAGGTAGCACACACACATGCATTCATACATCCATACAATCCCGATTTACCCAAAAGAATACACCAAGCTCTCTCTTTGTGTGCTTTATAAAAAAATATATATATTTTGAGAATTGGAAAAGAAGAAACAAACTAAGACTTCTTTAATACAAATGTTTATTTATCATTGAATTAACAGTTCTGTTGTGCATATAGCAGAAAACAAAAAGATTATTGTTAGAGAAACTCTTTAAATAAGCAAAGTTGTGTTTCTGAGAATAACTGAGTATCCCAAAAGTTATTTTCTAATTTTAGGTTATTTTGTTATCAGTTATGATCATTTTATTACATGTTTTTCTTCATATCACACCTAAGCTTCTTTGAGTATCTCGTTTGTAATGAACTGAAATATTTTGGACTATACTTGCTGTGAAACAGGAACAACATGTTGGTTTGTTGTATATAAAGCAAAACAGAAATTGTAATATAAATACAATGAAAACCTATTACACCAACTCTTGAAAATAATAATCTTTAACTTAAGCCACACTTCTTATCATTAGTTTCCAAATCTGCTAAATAAAAACATTCATAAAACATTGACAGGTAGCTTTTTATGTTTTCTATTCAACAGCAAAAATATAACTGCAAATAGATGAATCATATTTCTTAAAAACTTGTCTATAGTCAAAATCAGGCGATGTCTCAGAAAGTGTATCTGTAGTGATAGAGGGGAAATATTCAGAAAATAAATAATATAAATACTTCTATTCTTGAAAAGAATAAATAAGAATATTCTTTCAAAAGAAAATACTTTTAAGTTTTTGCTGCTAGCTTTTCTAGCTGTTGTTCTTCTGCACTGACTCCCATCTTAAAGTGAAACAGATATTAAGACTCAAACACAGATTTAGAATTTTATTCTAAGGCTTTCCAAATAATTATAAACCCTCAGTCATGTAAAAAATTACTTTTCTCCATTTTTTATTACGTCATCTAACCATGATTGGGTTGCCTGGAGGCGGCAGTGCCCTTTAAGAAAACAATTTACTGAAAGATCTTCTGCCGATCTAATTTAGTATTCATATTATCCACCTTATTCCTGGCAGTATTGCTGGTATGGATTGTGGGAACAACATCCAATATGATGTTACTGGAAAGCAGATTTGTTTTGGTAGCTGTTCAGATGTAACAAACTACTTTTGAAGGAATTCAGTGCAGTGCAGATACATTTTGGTGTTTTTTAGTGTTTCTATAACCACACTTACGTGAACCTTTAAACCTCCACTAGTTGTCTCATTGCAGAAAGAGCATCCGGTGTGAATTTGGGTGCATGATAAAGTTTTAGGCTCTATAATGTTGCAGCAGCATGACTGTAATATTACCTCAGTCTTACAAACACAGTGTGCCATCTTTATTTCCCCCCGCAGTGACACTGGAACCCAGGCTGATTTCAGGTAACTTAGGATGTGCCTGGCCTTCATCAAGCAAGCAGAATGAACCGTTTTACTGCAAATAATGATTGGCCTCAGAACATTTTTATTATTTTAAAGCTTCTCCAATCGGAACAATAAAGTAACCATATGCTTGTGTATGTGCGTCATCATTTAAAAGATGAATAGATTGAAGTCATATTACCCCTCTGAAGGTGTAAAATTGTGCATCCTTATATGTTCTTAATATGTATTTGTCTGTGAGAAGGAATTTATTGATGTGAAAGACTACAGATCGAGATTTTTATAGCTTCATGGGGTAGTTTTTGTCTAGTAGACAAATGTTGCTACAACAAGCTCTGACAGGAGATCTGGCAACTCTTGTTTCTGTTTGACTTGCAGGCCAAAAAGCAAAATACAGGTTCATGACAAGACGCTGTAGATCAAACAAGAATTTGAGCTACAGCCCACGCAAATGATGGTTTGTCAACTGAAAGTGAATTCTAAGGAAACTAATGACTGTTTTCATTCGTAATGAAAGAACAGGATGACAGGTTCCAGCATTTATAAATATTCTACAAGAATAGAATCAACCTCTTTTGCTCCCAAAAGTTTAACTCACCCCCCTCTCTGTGCCTAACCCTCATCTCAAAGCTTAAAAGCAAAGCATGTGTCTCTTTCTGTCCCATGTTGGAATGTATTTGTATGTCACTGCCCATAACAACCGTCCTAGCTGGTTATGAGTAGATAGTGATGACCTCTCGCCCTCCTCCTCTCACCAACATGACTCTTTCCAAACCCTCGGTTAGCACCTCCAGAAACTCCATATCTGAGCAGTAGATTAAGGAGTTAACAACAAAAGCATATAGGATTTTCACACCCCTGGTTATTACTGAGGCCTCATGTGTTGTTGTTGTTGTTGATAGGAATGGCAAAGGATACAGTTTTCGTCTCCATCTGTATTGCGCGGTGGGCCTGGCATGTTGAGCAGCACTAATCGGGCATCGTGAGACCTGTTAACTATTACTTCATTAAGCTTCACAGCTGTATGCATGCGGCGCACATTGGACTGATCCCTAAAAAGCAGCAAGGGAGAGTTTTATTAGTGCTACAGTAAAAATGTTGAGATAATTAAAATCAGCACACAAATAGTAAAAAGAACAAAAAAAAGTGTAATTAGTCATTATAAAATGTCCAGAGATGTTTGAAAAAACAAATGGCTCACGGTTTGAGGCTCATGAGTTCTCTGAAGTTCTCAGGAGCATTGTTTCGGTTTCGCCTTTCTGCCTCACACTTCTCTTTGGTCCAGGTCATATGGACTTTCTCTGGAGGAACCTCCATCACATCCTCCTCTTCGTCGGAGTACAGACTCCCCATACGCACCAGTGAGTGTCTGTCTTTAACCAGCTGGGCCTGTAGGTTCCACGAGAATGTTAAAAATATGAAACAAATTCTAGAAGAGGGATATATCTCTCTCTTTCAGTCCCAACATACCTCTCTTTGTCTTTCTGCACTGGATAGCCTCATTTGCCGTAACATCTGGGACCTCTGCTCCATCATTAGTGTTCTTTCGTAAGTGTAAGCTGAGATGTCACTGTCGTGCTGAAATCCCATTTAAGAAACATGAGTTGGTAATGCAGATGAAACATAATGTTTATATTTTTCCATATTTTTTGGTGTGGAAGATGTGAAAACTGCATAAACTGCATCAAACAATGACAGACTCAAGGTTCCCACAAAATGTGTTTTCTGTAGCTGTTTTCAGATATATGGCTACAAGTTTTTTTTTTCCTCTGTGGAATTGCATTTGCATGTTTAAGTCATTTTATTTTGTTTATGATCCATGTTTTTTCTTATCTTGCTGAAAGCAACCACTCTGTGTTAGTCTGAAACATATCTGCTTTGTTGCACCAAGGTGATCTAACGTCCTGTTTGGCGGTATCATAAAATGTATTTCATTGGACTATTTTCTACCAGTAATTAGTTACTGTGTGAGAGGAGCCCTCACCATCTCCACCACCTCCACCTCTGCCTCTATTCTCAGCTGGTACAGGAATGTGGCCAGGTCTTTCTTCATCTGGATGCTGTTGTCGTCCATCTGGGCCACAGTGAAGATGCGCATCTTGCATTTTCTCCACACCTAAAATGCAAAAGTCTTGTGATCTTTTCGGCGCATTATTGTGAAAGCTGGTTTTACGCGCTGAAATAATTTGCCAAAAAGCTGGCATTAAAACTCAATTTAAAATCAGAATTTGAAAGATGCTTATCACCTATACTGTATGTCACACACACAAAATGAAGATGGTTTGTGAGCATTGAAAAAAATCTCCCCATAAAACTACTGTTAAATAGTTAACTAAGCGAATAGGAAGTGTTGTTCATTGACCTTGTGCTGTTTGAGCAGGAAAGGCAGCAGCATCAGCATTCCTCCGTCATGAACAATCCACCACACATCAATGTTCCCATCTGTGAAGCGTTCATGGTTGCTTGGATAAAATGAGACATTTTTGGGGACCATCAGGGCCAGGTGGGCAGCTGTTGTGCAGCGGACTGTGTCTGGGGCAGAGAAGGCAACACACAGGCTGTGATATTTACATATGTCATTACCATTACCGCACATAGGGCAATACAGTCTCTGCAGAGTCTCTCCGCACACCACATTTTATCATGGAAGTGCTGAAATGCATCACAATTTAGTGTGGTAGATTAAATTAGGAAAATGAAAGGAATGTTATACTGACTGAAAACTGAACACCCATACTGTTGGAAAACTCTGCTCTACATAATTTCTAAAATTTTGTTTCTCTTTAGCTTTGGTGGAGAAGACTTTTTTGTCTACTAATTTATATATATATATGGGATGAAAAAAAATACTTTTTAATGACTTCAGAAAAATAAAAATACCCAAATCAGTGTTGGTTCTCATTATAACACTGCCAATAAGACCAAGCTAAAAGCTCCACAAAATTGCTTACAGTGGATAAAATAAATAAAAAAAACAACAAAAAATTTTTTGTTCAAGGCATTAACATGCTGAAGAAGGAGCATAGTGTTTTGCAGATTGGACTGCTAAGCTGTGGGAATACTCTTACTGATAAAGGTTTTCCAGGCTCGAGGGTCTTCGCTCTGTCTCCAGCCATATGGCCAACCCATCACCACGGTGTTGTGTTTCATCCCACCCAGACCACAGGACTGGATCAGGTGGGCTATGCCTTCTCGTACCTTAGTTGCCACAACAACTTGACAGAAACCTTTGACCCGCTCAATCTCCATCATGTTCTTAATGGCCTAGGAGGACAGTTGCACTTATATTCAATTTTAGCTCATTTTAGCCATTGCTAATTGATATCCAAGCTCAAATCTTTCAAAAGTAACATTTAAAAAAAAAATCTAACCAAAAACAGTAATTTGAGGTGATTAATGACTTGCATTGGGATACATGGTTATAATTATAAACAATATAAGAATAATTAAACTATCTATACAGAAACAAAAAAAACATCCTATGAACATACCAGAAAATGTTAACTTCTCCACTGTGACATACAATCCAGAAACGTTTCCACCTTTTACCTGTTCAGCTGCTTGCATTTCCCCATAGCTGTCCAAAAAGTTTCCCTGGATGACAGAGCCAACGATGGTCAGGCCCTTTCCTGCCTTTAACTGGGAGGCGAAGGTGAGCATTCGTGGATATTTCACATGGAGATCCTCATCTAGCTTCAACAGAACCAGTAACTGTGGCCTGGAGAGCACAAATCACTCACAGTTGATGAATCAACTTACCAATATCATCCCCACTGGACACAATTACAAATTGTTAATTTTAATGCGATTAGCCAATCGCTGCTATGAGAGAGACAACATATTGAAAGCTTGTTAATCAGTCTGGATTACTGAACCACAGGTTTTAGGTGATAAGTTGTTATTCAACATGCTTATAAACGATTTACATGACAGACTGATTTCAACATAGGTATTTCTACATATTGGGTTGAATCTAGCATGTTTCCAAACTAAGATGCAGAGGAGGTATTCTGATCCTATGCCTGAACCACTTCAATTCTTTTTAATGTGAAGCAGCAACAGCTGTACTCCAGACTTCTCTGGATGATAGAGCAACTGTAAAACGGGAGCTCATTTCAGCCGTTTGGTACCTGGGATGATGTCCTTTCTGTGGCTGGACTGCAGATAGGCCAGTAAATTGAAAGCTTTGGCTTTATCATTTCACTCTTTCTTCACCACAACAGAGAGGAGCAGTGCTATAGATGAAGCCCTGAAGCTTCTATTCATCTCCACTTCATCCTACCACCACTCAAAGTACCGAGATACTTTGAATCCCTCCACTTAAGATGAAGAATGACCTGTGACCTGAAGGAAACAGTCCACCCTTTTCAGGTGGAGAACCATTTCCTCAGACCTGGAGGAGCTTATTGGAGTCTTGGCCACTTCAGACTTGGCTGCAAATTGTGCCACTTCACACTGAAGATCAAAGGCCTCCTCTCTGACTTACACCTTGAGATCCTGTCCATGAACACCACAAACAAGGCCGGTGAGCAGGAGTAGCCATAGAGTCCAAACCACACTGAAAATCTTACTTAGAAGAATCTCACCTTTTGACAAGGTCATGAGATTTTCACAGATTCAAAAAACAAGTGCTGGGTTGCATGAATTCACATTTTCCGTCCCTTTTTTTTTGCTTTTAAACATGCTAGGAAAAAATTTGACTGTTGTGTTGCTTGTGGGAGAGAACTGCTTCTGTGAGGTTATTGTGAGATGGGATGTAAATTTTCTGAGTGAAGCTGTTCTGCAAATATGCTTTTATCATTCCATTTCCCTTGAATTTTTGCATAGACAAACCAAACCTATATGGCACTTTCTCTACAAACGGCGGTTTTAAATGCTCTTTTTCTAGCTGCACTCAAAACATACATTCATATACTGGCACACACATTGGTAGTTAATTGAATATAGGGCTGTGCCCATGAGCACTTCAAGAAGGAAGCTGGAAGAAAACTCATAAATGTCTGATTGCAAAATGGCAGCTCTTCTCATTGATCCACAGTTTACTGGCACATGTTGTGGTCAAAAATTAGAGAGAGCTTTTATAAAGCTGTTCTTGTGGGTGGCAACTTGTTTGAAAAACCAATTGTTATTTGGGCATGCATCTGAGTTCCTACTAACACTTTCCTACATACTTAAAATAGACAGACGGGCAAAACAAAAAGCACAGCAATAAAACTGATGCTTGTAGTTTCCCAGAATCTGAACACAAACTTAGCAGACTATTTCACTAGGACATACAGGTACTTCTTTTTTATATAAATATCATGAAGTTGTCAGTTTCTAATGATGAATCACTTCTGTTCTCTCCTGCTGTTGTGATAATACCTCCAGTTCTTGGTGTGGGGAGGTCCAGCTTCCAGCCTCAGCAGGGCATAACGTGCACCACTGAGAGACAGTCCTCTTATTCCATCTCCCCACTCCTTCTCTGCCCTAATTTTATTTAGTAATTGAAATACAAAAAAAAAGATTGAGGAAATAAGTTCTTGTCAGCTAGAGATATTTTGCAGTCAAACAGAAAAAACAACCATTGTAAGAATTCAATTTAGTATAACACTTTTTACATACCCTTGGTATTCAATGTATTTGTAGATCATCCCTGCAATGCCCATGGCCACTATGGCATAGTACCAGGAGGATATGAACATGAGAGCCAGACACATACTCATACCAAGGAACGATAACGCCCTGCAGGGGCAATACATATTTGGTTACATTATAATGGGTATCCTTCACTGCTTTGATTGTTGCAAAGATCAAAACATTGCTAAATAAACTAACCAGTGGTAATATTTGAATCTTGGCCTCCAGTTGGGTGTCCGTAGGAGAGTTTGCACTGCACAAGCCAAGTTTACAAAGAGGTAGCACATCAAGAAGAACCTGGAGAAAAATTAAACATTGTCAAAACAAACATTTAAATGAAGTAATTCACTGGTGTGTCTTAATACATTGGGATATAGTTGAAAATTAATGTATTTTACATTTTCTTCCATTCAGTGTTGGATTAATATGAATGCATGTAGCCCTTTAGGAATAGCTACATTCTTCAGTAAAGCTATTTGTGACTAAACCTCTTTGAGGATGGTGTCAAGGACAACTGTGAAGACAGCCTCTTGCTTGCATATGGTGCAACAAAGGCCTTTCCGTAACTTTATATTAGGCTTAACATCTTTTGTGTGTGTACTATGTCATCATAACACTTACTGAGAAATTTGCTGCACAAGTCACAGTGGCAGAGATGGACGGAGTTACCTAACTAAATGTATTACTGTGTGTATTAACTTTAGAACATAAAAATAATAAAACAAAGTTTTTGATTATTTTCTTATTCACTGAGTAGCTGTACCTGGTTAAAAATATAGAAAAATGTGACTGATGAGGGGTTTGTTTATGGGGAATCAGTCAAACGTTTCATGTTTGCTTACATGGACAGGATGGGAGCGACCATGTCCAGCGAGGCAATTAGTATCCCCAGCTCAGCTATAAGGCCAGTTAGCAGCAGAGCCCACGTTGGCTCTCCATTAGCCTTTCCATGGCCGAACACCTAGGCAAAAGTCAACACATTTACATGCAGTAATGCAAATCTCTTCTTGTTTAGTTATTTAACATATTCAAATACATTTACAGATAAGCTTTTCCCAATGCAAATATTTGTCTCTTAAAACACTGACAGACATTGGGAGAGTTTTTTTTTAGAAGAAATAGGAAGTGAATAATTTTCCGCACCCTAAGGAAGGGAATAATGTTGTCCTTGGCGATAGCTTGTAAAAGCCGTGGCGCACCAGTGAGGGACTGCAGGCCCGCTCCAACAGTAGAGAAGAAAGAGCCAATGACAATAACCCACGGAGATGGCCAGGAGAGAATACCAACAACAAGGTTCTGTTTTACAGCATTTCCAAATCTGCAAGGAAGCAGATTTGAGTATGATTGCCAATAATGAGCCGGCCATTTCTGCTGTTTCTATTTTCCTATTTAATTGTAAGCAATCACATATGGCACTGAAACTATAGGAGATTAAATAAACTTACTTGTCCCTCAGGACTACTCCTTCTATACAGGACCCAAACAGGACCACAGAACTTAAATCTAAACAACATGATCAAGGAGTGTAAAGTGTAGTGGCACAAGTCTTTTTACAACTTTATCAAGTCAGCTTTCACATTCTCCTTAAGAGTAAACATCGTCAAGTGTCTGATAACCTAAAGGATACAAACAAGAGAAGTAGTCGTAATGGCTAAAATTGTTCCCACGGGAATGGACTTCTGAGCGTCCCTGAGATCACCGGATCTGTTGGAGCCTGCCATGATACCTGCAGAACAAGAACATGTAACCTTAGGACATTTAAAACATGCTACAAAATGCCGCCTAACGGCTGATACCAACACTTCTGTGTCTTCTCAGTGAACTCTGTAAACAAGAAAATAGTGTGTCTTACCCGTGGCAGATGGGAAAAAGATCCCCACCAAAAGTGTAAAGGATGTAGCAATGTCTGCTGACACGTAGTTGACAAAGTTCTCTAACGGACTATGAGCATCCACTGACCGCAGCCCGGCCTTTTCCAAGATCTCGCCCTTCTGTAAGTAGTTGCTCCACATGTTTTCTATCACAGCAAAAATATATTTTAGGGAAAAATCGTGTCACATTAGATTAACACATAAAGTCTATATCTTTATACAGCAGAAAATGTAAAAAATTATATCATGGTTAGATCTTCAAATTAGATTGCACTTAATATAGAAAACAACTAAACTCAGTTGCAATTATATATTTCAAAATGCTTTACAACACAACAAAATTCAAGAACACAAGCAAACAGTTCAACAATTCATGTAATAATGGAAAAAATAAAACAAATAAAGAGCATGTCCAAACAAAATATAAAATATTTTAAAAATGAAACTGTACAATGCTCAATAAGCTAAATCAATTCTTTTTCAAAACAGTATGTTTTACAATTGGTTTTGGTAGAAGAAGAATGTTATCAACCCCAGGAACAAAGAGGAGTTATCTAGACATCCAGATAGAATCAGATCACAATACTACTATTTTTTCCTATCCTATTTCCCTGAGGATTCAGATGAAGAATGAAAACAACGCATCCAAGTCCAGAACCATGAGGAACACCATTCTTGACGTGTGAATGTACAGATGGTTTATTTGTCCAAACCAAAATTTCTAAGTGGAATACTAACTGGGCTACTTCAAAGCAGCAACTCCACATATGCCTCAGTCGCATGTTGGATTTACCTCTGATAATCCCACTGCCCAGTCCAGGGATGCCCTGTATCTCTGTCACGTTGTTCTGGATGAAATAGTCATCACACTGAGCACTGCTCAAGTTCCCACCAACGCAGAACCGATTCCACAGTTGACTGGGCTCTGTAATGTTCCCCTTCACCTCAGTTTTAGCACATACATCAAAGCCATCTCTCACCAAAGTCCTGTTGCCCAACATGCATATCCTGCAGCAAGAGAATACACAGAGGATAATTACTTACACATTTAAAAAAAGAAGGGAACAATACTGACACTAAAAGACCTAAAATGGTTATTCTATTTCATGGTTTTCATGTGGAAAAGTGCAAGAAACACACTTGCTTTTCTCATGATGTTAAACAAATGTTAAATCGCTTAACAAATCTCTCAGCTTTCTTCTCATACATATCTGTTTTCACAGCACTTACGGGAATTTTGGTGGATGCGTCATGGATTTTATTGCCCCAGCATAGATGGAGATAATTGAGATAATAACACAAGCCAGGAAAAGGGAGGCCAACTTATTGACATATTTGACCCCCACAAAAACCACCACAGCCATGAGACTGAGGCACAGCGTTCCATACACTCGCATGTTGTTTAGCAGGGCACTGTCACGGCCAAGGTGATCGGTGGAGTGAAAAATAGCTGCCTGAGGAACCAGATATTTCTGAAACAAAATAGCAGCAGATAGGTTAATACGCACAGCTTACACAAGATTTGTAAAAATTAACAGTATGAAGCAGACAAAAATAAATCACTACACAGTATCTTTTAAATTCTAACTTTTTCCCACTCCAAAAAAAAAAAAAAATGCACCACCAGCAACAGGTGTAAGTATGTGTTAACAATTATTATTCAATACAAAACTCACAAATCACCTTCATTCAAGCATATAAAATTCTGCAATATTTGCTCCATATTTTTTGGGAATGAGCGATATGACCCTTTGCACAACTAGTTATCCTGATACATCAGATCACTTGTTGGATGTTTGTGAAAACAAACATGCACATCCAGGGAATTCCCCCATATATCCAGGAGTTCCGGCAGCATTTAGCACGAGGAAGCATATGGCAACAATTTTAACTTCTTGGCATTAACTTCCAGGGAAGTAAACAAACAGCATGCATTTCTACACGCTAGCAGCAAACCACTCTCTGCCCACTAACTAACTTATGTTAATGCTTTAAAAAGTAGCCTTTTTATCAATCTCTTCCCAAAATGAAGTCATTTCTATTATAGATGCCAGCTTCAAACACTCTCCTGATAGAAGCCTTCCATTATGGGATTTTTAAATTGTATTTATGTGTAGTGGTAGGGACTCTCTACCACCTTTTTTTTTTTCTTTTTTTGTAGACAGAGACTGGTGGAAGACATTTTATTACTAATTTCCCACCCAAGTTAGTATGAAACATTAGTGAAAATATAATGGAGGAAATATATTGTAACAAACTAACCAAGAAGATTTCAATGGCTCCAAGAATGTACATTGCAGAGGCAAAGGTGGTGCCCAAGTAGAAGCAGAGCCCCACAGCTCCTCCAAACTCAGGGCCAAGTGAGCGTGAGATCATGAAATATGCCCCTCCAGCTATGAAAGAGAAGAACAACGGTCAGTTTCCAAAAGTCCTTATATTTTACTTGATCTTGATGTTACAAAGTCTTTTGTCCTAAAGCAGCAGAACATGCAAAAAACATTTTAACTGGCATTTAGTAGTTTACCACAACATCAGAGGAGGCAGGACTTGGCAGTCTCCCCTCCATGTGGTGCTGTTCATCATCGCTTCTTCCTCTACTTTGCTTTCTGCTAAGCTGCAGCTAGCACAGCCTGTCATGAATGCTCAGGCTAATTAACATGTCCATCAATGACTGCAGATAAGTGTTATTTTTCTGCAAGTTGTTTCTCCAGCATTAGCACATTTAGCAGCGAGTGTATGAGATTGATTAACCCTGCTAAAATAATCCTCCTGGCCTGGCTGTGATCGGCTGTTTTTGGTAGGAACAAATCCGGAGTGGTGCATTTCTTTAGACGGTAACAGTAGCTCAGGGAGCCGGTGGAGGAGATCAATATTTTCACAGAATTTATGCCTCGTAACATACTGTCAGGACATTTAGATTTATTCATCTCCCATTCTTAGCTACATTGACTTTATCTTCACTTTATATGCAAGGACAATAACTGAAGGCTTAAGCTACAACCCTCAAAACTATAAAAATTATGTGGTGTTTTTTAAATTATTTGTTTACTTGTTTCTTGTTTATTGACTGGAGAGAGAGAGAGAACAGAAGCTGTTGCTTTAAACTTCAGCAGGAGAAAAATATGCTAAGCATTGGCATAGACCAGAGGTTCCCAAACTGTGTGGGGCGCGCCCCCTAGGGGAGCCGTCTGGATGAAAAAAAAAAACAAAACAAAACATGAACACTGTATGCGCTGGGTTTTTACCTTAGAATGGCCAACTCTCTGTCCTCTGTCACTTTTATCAGCAGTTAAAACTGTTTAATCCGTTGTTAACATGTTGTAACCTGTTTTTCCGAGCCGCCTTTAAACGCAACATGAGCGCTACGACGCTCGCACTGGGTTTACGCCTGTGAAGGAGACCTGCTGCTGCTGTACGGAGCTACGTAGGTTTGTGTTAGAATCACGGCAGCAAACCAGCAAAACGCAAAGAACTTTTCACAGTTTTTCCCTCCAAACTAACCGACTGAGTTGAGTAAAGCTGTTGGATGCAGGTAATGTTAGCTAAAAGATGACTAGCTAATATCAATACAGAACCTTAAGCTTAACAAGTACCTTGTAGGCTACCGATGTTGGTGTCTATTTTCAGCTACGTACATTCATTTTGCCCCCAAAAAAGTCTATGCCCCCCCAAACTATGACCACGAGTCAAAACATTTAAAAGAAGATAAATAAACTGGGAATGTCTGTGTCCTACACTTTACCTGGGACAACACCATTAGTAGCAATG
The DNA here is from genome assembly GCF_000485575.1 of Poecilia formosa. NCBI lineage: Eukaryota > Metazoa > Chordata > Actinopteri > Cyprinodontiformes > Poeciliidae > Poecilia > Poecilia formosa. Next base: position 2,519,463 of record NW_006799985.1, on the reverse strand, counting down.
GCGCTCATTGATATGGCTGTTAGCATTGTCTGTAAGAGAAAGAAGAAAATGTTACATTAGAACATATTTCAACATAATTTGGTGTAACTTCAAACCCTGATAGCTTTTCAAGGCAAATGTAAAAGTTGAAAACACATTTTTATGAAAGTGGTGACAGCAATGGCCAACATAATACACATTTATGTCCTATGGACTGAGAGTGAGGATGATGGTCAAAAAAGTACAGGAAATGTCAAAGTAACAGTTTGCTTTACACACATAACTGCACTTCAGTGCACTCATGAATCTTCAGTAGTTGATGACACCATTGTCATTGGATGGTTAATGAGTCTGCGAACACACAGGAGGTGGATATCCACTTCTCAATGGTCCAAGAATATGGGTATTACAGTGGATGTCTGGGAATTCACCTTCAGTCCGCTCCTCAACTTTTTTTTTACATAACGTGTCTACCATGAATTGCTTCTGGTTCCTAAGACCCACCGTCAGTCCATACCTGAGATGCTCATCATATAGGCCCAATAGAGATTGTACTTCTTCCTTTAAAGAAGTACAACCTGCAACATTAGGTTGTACTCATCTCCTACACTGCTGTTATTCAGTCTGTCATGTGTTTGTTTTTCACCACCTGAGTTAGATGAGCCACAAAATAGCACAACTCCAGAATACACCAACAATCCAGAATGCAGAAGAGAACATCAGAGGTGATCTTCCCCATAACCCAGGACTTTTATAGGTCTTAGGGGAGGAAAGAGAGTTAAGGGTCTGCAGACCACAAACATGTTGGACACAAAGCAGTTTTTACTTTTACTTTTGGGTTCACGCTAAAGGTTGTTATTTACACAAACATGACGTCACAGAGACAGTTCCTTCCTACAGACTGTTTCTGATAAACATTTAACTATCAAAGTGTTTTTCAATAATAGGCATATTTGCACTCATTCATTCTTGCACTATTATTTTGTAATAACACTGTAAATACACATTTGCTTAAAAATATTTTTTTTCAGTTTCCATATATAAATTTGCATTTTAAATGTCTGTATACTAAGATCAAAGTGGAACCAAAGTCAAAGTCTGTGTTTGTATGCATAACTTTGACCACATTCTTATTCTCAGTTTGTTTGGTTGTGGTTAACTTTCTAGGTAACGGTAACTGTGTGTAGACATTGCACATGTTCATACTAACACATGAGCAGCACATCAGGACGATCAGAAGGGACTGTATGATGCCGGCCATTCCCACAATCCAAGTGAGTCGAAGGAAGAGAATGACCCCAAAGATGTTTTGGAGACACGGCAGGTAGACGCCCATCAGAGTTCCCATGTTGGGGGACTAGCAGGGAAACACAGAGGAGGGAAGGCTGTGTTGAGCATGACATTACAGGAAACAAGTGCAGTGATCATTAATATTGACTGATGTACTTTTTAAAGGTCGTTCAATCATGTTATCAGCACTCTGCGTGTATTTAGGTCTTACATTGACCCTGTCTAACTGCAGACTGCCCTGTTTCATAAGCAATCCATCAACAAAACTTAATAACTTGAACGAGAAAGCACAAAGTGAGCCATCAAGAAAGGATAATGTTTCAGAGCCTAAAAGTTCTCCCTGTACACATAACACAAAAACAAAACTTGCTTCCTGACTCCTGACCTTGGGGGTCTTCCTCCGTGAGGCCTCAGCACTTTCTTCCTCTTCATGCTCCTTGGCTCCTTGTGTGACATTAGTGTAGTTGACCAAGCGGCTGAGCAGAGAGGAAACCTTCGGCCGGATGTCAAGCTCTTCCTGGAATGAGAGATTGTCTGAAGCTAATTTCCTGGTAGATTAGATTTTTTTCCCCTTTAAATAATGGTTTAAATAATGGATGTCTTGCAGGGACAAAGCAACAGACCTCAAATAATGCCAGGTTTCTGTCATAGAAGTCGTTCCTCCTGCCAGAGGTGTCAGCACTGCTAAGGAAAGGGCTGTCCTCTTTATGATTCCCATGTCCTGTCAGAGTGTAAGATAAAATTAAGCTTTTAGACTGAAAAGAAGTTATTTTGTTAGGAGGAAAACAAAGTATAACAACAATTATTGTCATAAATACTGCAACAGTTAAAAAGAAAACATGATTAGTTGCTTAAACTCTGCGCAAATACTGATGTGACATGATACTCAATACAGAGGAAGCTTCACATGATAATCAATTAAAATTTTAAAGTCCAGTCAATCAAATTACAACAACGATTACAACATTTCTTAAATTCTAAATTCTGCATCTCTAATGGGGCAAAAGTCTCATATTTTATCTACAGCTGTACTGTGTGCTTTTGCATGCTAAAAGACAGATGCTATTAAACTATTTTGTTTGTTTCAGTCTGAAGGCAGACATACAATTAAAAAAACAAAAAACATCAGTTAGGCAATTTTGCTTTGAAAACATGAGCTCCAAAAACAAAAAGATGGCTTTACAACTTTGTCTTTAAATCACAAACAATTAGAAAAAACATTTAGCTTGCACTTACTGAAATTTCATTGTTGAGATTTAGGGGGAAAAAAATGGCATTACAGAGATAAAATCCAAATGGAAAAAAAATTAGGCTAAAACAACACAAGCAGGTTTCTTTGGTTAGTAATTAAAAATGGAAAACAAATCTCTTTTTGTAGTCTTCTCTTCCAGCTTTTAACTGTCTCTGTTCATTTTAATTGAAAGATCTTAACAATGTCCGTGTAGCAGAAACAGAATTCACACAGCGAAATGGAAAATAACGACCAATAGCACAGAAAGTCCAGGTGATAAACAGGCAACTAATTAGATTCCACTTTCATTTATTTTTGCTTTTGAGGAAAGAATCAAACAGAGATAAGCACCACTGCTGGGCCAATTATTGTACACAAAGCATTACGGCAAACTTCACCCACACACACACTCACACTCACAGGCATGCACCTCATTACCAAGAAATTACCTAACCTCTAAATTATTAGAGCATGTAAACTTCAACAGGCTCCGTCTTGAAGCCTGAATTAATCCTGCTACTAAAAACTGGCCAACTTACCGAGAGGGCACGAAATGGAAAAAACAAGTATTCTCAACTGTGCCTCATGACCTTCAAGGCCGGTCCTCACTCACCTGTGCTCTGTGTCCCACTGCTGGCAAGAATGCTGTGGGGAAGCATAGCTATGTGGTGTATGCAGAGTGCAGGAGAGTACTCTGTGCTCTAGCCTGGGGAATTGTCGATTTCTATCCAGGACACCCGGTCACCCATAGCGAAAACTCACTCAGAGGCTTGATCTAACACATGGTGTGCAGACAGTGGGGAGCAGTAGGGTGGGTAGAGATGTGTTCTAATTCACATGAATGTGCAGGAACAGAAATAGTTGTGCATCGTCACTTTAGTCATTCCATTCAGTTCAGTTTATTTATATGGCTCCAATTAACAACACATGTGTCTGACGGAAGTTTACAAGAAACTAAACAAAACAAAACAAAAGAAAAACAGTCGCACCACGACAGATACACAGCTTACAATTTTGTCACAGGGCATAAACCGGAGATTTAAAGCTGTTTTTTTGTGTAAAAGAACAACCAACTCCCATGAGGTTGAGTTACTTATTGTTTACATGAAACAGAAACATTATCTCCTCTTTTCATATTTGTCTCTTGACAACACAATAATAAAATGCAGGCTACACTCTTACAGATGCATGCAAACAATATCATCCTATGAGAGTACCTTCTTATACAAGTTGTTGTCATGTTGAATAGATTGCTTATGCCAAACTGTAAATGTAACATGTTATGTTTTTTTGTTGTTTTTTTTCCCAACAGTATTTCTGCTCTTCCTTACAGGCAAGACTTTTTGTTTAAAAATTTGTTCTTCCAACTTATACGTAGTTTTGGATCTCTGCAGATCCCCAAGAGTTACTAGAGGTTTTCCTCTCCAATTGATGCCTTATCTTGTCTGTAAAATGTTTTGGTGGGTTTGTCATTTTCCTATAATCGTTTTGTTTTTAGACAACAGATTAAACTGTCTAACATATGCAGAGTTTTGGATATCATGTTGGCAGCCCTCTTTCTTCTTTTCATCTGAATTTTCTGCTATATTTGATATGTTTGACTTTATGTGTTCACTAATGTTCTCCTCCTCTACAAGACCTTCACAAACCAAAACTTTTTATTGAGTTAAAATTACAAAAATGATCAAATTTACAACCTGAGTAACTTCAGACAGCAATAGGTTGCAGTTAACTTTATTAATGGCTGTCAAACAGAGATGAATACATAATAAAAATAAAAGTTCACAAGGAAAAAGCTCTTACATAAAGGAAATATTTTTTTGTTGTTTTTAGATTGAACTTTAGTCTTTGCATTCAATATGGAAGGAAAACAAATACTCTTCTGCAAACACAGATAAATAGTGCCCTCTAGTGTGGTTTGAAGGTATTGCGTTGTAGACAAAAATAGGATGTGGCATGATCTTTCTCTTCTGTTCAGAAACAGATGCAAATTAATAAAGGAGAAAAGAAAAAAGGGAACAGGAAATAAAATGTGTCCACACCCTCAGCGTCCTATCCATTCACGGCTTTACAAAACATGACGTTCGATACTCAACCAGCCTTATGTTTTATGGGCTAAGGAGGCAGCAGGGTTCTCTAGCTAACACACTAAAGGTCTAATTGGAAAGATTAAGTGCTCTTTTATGAATGCATATAGGAAATATGCTCTGTGCACAGAGCAACAACCTCTACTCAACATGTGTCTACATGTCTTACACAGCTTGCCCAAAATACTTAACAGCCCCAACAAGGAGATCAAACCCCTTCTGGGAATTTAATCATAGCTTCTTTGCATGTATACTAGCATCTGGGAAGAAGATTAAAAAAATTCAAGGGAAATATGCATATTTCTTTCACTTAATCATGGCACCACAGCCTGTGTTTACTGTTTGTGCTATAGAATAGAATAGAATGTGACAGTATGTGACATAATTAATGTCACATACTGTTTTTATTTCTTCTTTAATTATGTAAAGCACCTTGAAATGCCTCACTGCTGAAATGTGGTATACAAATAAAATTTGATTGATTGATAGAATAGAATAGAATAGAATAGAATAGAATAGAATAGAATAGAATAGAATAGAATATACTTTATTGATCCCCCATTGGAAGTTGCTTGGCAAGAAATAATTCTAGCAACTAGAGCACTACAAAGTCCTTTAATGTTCAAGACGCTAGGAGTTTATATAAGTTTCTAAAATGAGAAAAAAGGTTTTGGTTCCAAAAGGTCCAACATACAGCTGAAACCAGCTAACATACACCATATAAAAACACATATCTTCAGTTCCAATCAAATACATAGAGATTTTTGATGATAAAAATGTTGCAAGGCACTTTCAGAAAATAACAAAGAGGTAAGTTACCCTAAATCCATAACCTCTCTAGCTTTTCTGTTCAGGTGTGACATTTGTTGATTAAACACTAAAAAGTGGAAATTACTTTTACAAACTTTGTTTGTAAACTCTTGCAAACAATGGAAAAGTTATTTTCAAAGATATAATCAACCCCTTATTGTGTGCATTACAGTTCCAACCAGACGTTTACATACACTGCATAAAATGACTTTCAACTATATTCCTATTGATTGTCTTGAACAAAATCAGCAGATATTATGGCCTAACAACAATTTAATAACGTAACAGTGCTTTACAAAGGTCAAGGTGAACAACTTCCAAAGAACATTACAACTTCATCTTACAGTAATCTGTTGGCACTGCTTAAAGTGGATTGGGAAACAATATCATTTTCATAAGCTCTAACAGTTAAAGAAAAAGAATCCTCTTTGCTAAATCTTGTCTTTGTGCAGCATTTAAGACTTTAACAACATGAGGCAAAAATGTCAAAGCTCAGGACACTTCATGTGGAATGGTAATGCTTACACACCCTCAGAAGAAGCAGATTTATGTAAGTGTGCACACATACGTGTGTGAGCACGCTTTGCTGGGGCTGAAAGGTTCCTGAAGAAAAGACAGCTCTCAAGTAGACTTATGTAACACTCATTTGCTATGATTAAGGGAAATTGTAAATGACACGACACATTCATAATTATGTCAATTCCAAGTAAAGAAATTAAGTACTAGATACATTTATTTGAATGCCTCGTAAAGTCGTGCAAAAGGTCCTTAAAGAAATTATACTGGTATCAGACTTAAATTTAGAAAATCCAAATTAATGTTTGTGCTCAACCCACAACTGATTAAACTCATTTATATTCAGGGTGGGATCTTCCAAAACATCTCAGTGTTAGAAAGGTTTCTTATGTAATCAAATAAATAAATAGTTAAAAGGGGAACAAATAAATGTGGCAGACAGAGAATGAGCAGAAAGGGCTGGCTGGTAGAAAAATCTGTTTGCTCTCATTCTGCTACATGTTCACTTTATTTGCTGTGTTTGATACACTAAGAAGGAATATGTGATGGTGACATTGGGCTGAGAAAACATAGTTAAAAGGTACGGGGCATTTAAGCATGCAGCTATGTGTATTTTTTAGAGAGTGTGAGGTTTGCTCCATCAGGACATCGGTCCAAAATCTGGGAAGGGTGGGTTCATTTAATTACATTTTGGAAAATATTACACATATAGGCACAATTATCAACCATTCTCATTGATTTATTACTTTTGAGAAGAAACATAGCCACTGTACACAATGTTTTTACTTAAAAACATGTAACATGCTGAAGAGTTGAAATTCTTTAAAGACCTGCTCAGACATGTTAAATGGGATTTATGTATTATATATATTGTTGTGTGCAAGCAGGTCTGTATATGCGGATACAGGTGTTCACTTTGGGTACATACTTACTTTATAGATTTGTGCATTCTGTTAAAGTAGATGTATTGATTGATCTAAATTTATTTTAAAAGGATTTCTTTTTCTCTTTTTCCTGTGTGTGTGTGTGTATGCACGTGTATGTATGTTTACATGAATAGATGCACAGATTCATACTAGTGTTAATATGGATATGCTCAACGCAATGGTTGTGACATGTCTGGAATGAATCAATCAAATCAACCTTATTTTAGCGAAACATCTATAATCATTAGAAAAAAACAACACAGAGATCTAAGACTATCAAACACACACTGCAAAAGTACAAGCAGTTTTTTTTTCTAAGTACATTAATATTCAAAACAAAAATGAAAAAAATGGCTTTGTTCTTGAATTGATTTTAGTATTCTTCCAACCTTAGCCTCTGGCAAAAAACAAAAAAACAAAATAACTCTGTTTCAGCAGTACACCCATATTAGCTGTAATCACTGTTTCATGCAGGGTAAAACCTAAGCTGAACAGAGGAACGCTAACCTGCTGTGCCTTAAAGCAAATCATATCAGCTTTGATGTGCTCTAATGATGAAAAAGGGATGGCAGCTCCATCTGATCACCTCAGGGGGTGAAGGTGGGCGGAAAGGCGAGCATGGTGCTCCAGCACAGACTTCTAAAAAGACAAAAATGAACTAAATGAGGATGTCAGTGTGTGTAGATCTAACAGATAAACAAATTGTGGCCTGTTCATGGAAATGTAATGTGTTTGGAAATTGTTCAGGGTTTTAAGATTTTATGGTTAACTTGAATTTTATTTGTGAATACTCCTGTCACAAACAGCACAATTTACTTGAGGAATACACTAAAAATGTTTTTACTTTTTATTTCATTGGCAGAATAAAGCAACATTTACCTTATAGTTGGATTCTACACTGTCCATAGCTACATTCTCAAACTAATATAACAAAAACAAAATAATAATGCAAATGTGAACAAACAGTTTTTCTTCAAATCTAGACAAGTAGTAAAAATAGTTGTTTACAAAAACCAACATCCAATTCAGTAGTGAGGCTGCCAGTCCATCTTTAAATACCTTCGTAAAATGTAGGTACATGTTGACACGTAATTTGCAAAACCAATCTTCATGTTACTTACAAATAATGAATGGGATGATCTGATGAGATGGGAACGTTCTAGAAAAGAGAAGCTCAAATTTTAAGGTTCAAAAGTCTCATCCAAAACCTGGGAAAACTCGACTTTCATAGAAATGGACAGGAATGCTTGACTGGATGTGACGGAAAAAAAGATTCAACATTTCTGAGGAATAATCAGCAAAACAAAATATGTACATGGACCAAGTATCAGAATTTTCAAGTATGTCATCAATTTAAACTTCAGACAAAAAGAAAAAAATAAATCATTAAGTGAAGATGGGAGAAAGGCAAAGTCAACTCCAACTTCTACTTCTCTCATGATGGAAAAAAGGCAAAAAAAAATGAAAGATAATGGTGAAAGGACATCACCCTGAGGTGCCCCTTTGTTCCTAACCTTTAGTCCCACAAATTGTGTTCTGTTTTTCATGCAGTCATTAATTCAAGTAATTGTGGAGGCCGGTGTCTTCCACACAGGCCTCTTGTGTGGAAGACACGGGAGGCCAATTTGCCCAGCTAAGCAGGTTAAATTGTGTTAAAAGCATTGGAGAAATCAATAATCATCAGTCAGACAAGGCTGCCAGCTTTGTCCAGGTGACAATAGGTGCAAAATGAATCATCTAATTTATGGCTAGGGACAATGAATCAATTCATAATATTCAGTTAGCATAACATGGATGTTTTTAGACTGTGGGAGAAAGTTGTACCCTGCAAGATGGTACATCTTCTGAGATGTACCATCCATCGAGGAATGGATGGAGGGATGGAGGGATGGATGGTACATCTTCTGAGATGTACATCTTCTGAGATGTACCATCCATCGAGGAATGGATGGAGGGATGGAGGGATGGATGGGTACATCTTCTGAGATGTACATCTTCTGAGATGTACCATCCATCGAGGAATGGATGGAGGGATGGAGGGATGGATGGTACATCTTCTAAGAAAGAAGATGTACCATATAGAAAACTTGTCACTTAAATTAAATTTCAAACTCATTCCATCAGATTTTAAAGACTTTATTTCTTTTAGTTTACAAATCTGAACATTAAGGCTTAATTGAACTAAAAACTGAAAAATTAATATTTTTTTCTGCTTTATATTCTATCATATGGAACTTTTACTGTACTCTGACTCATTGCTAAACTTTCACCAAACAAGTTTCTTATACTTTAAGGTTCTTACGTAAACAAGAAACTTAAAGTGGTGTATTAATTACCATTATGTTATGGAGGCTATTCATTTTTTAATTAGACTGAGATGTTTGCCTGCAGAATTAGCTACATGACTGATCAATTAATTAGCTTCACTGTAGGAGTTCTTTTATAAGAGTCTTTTTTTTATACTCCCAAAATATGTTGACCAAAATCTAACATTTTACTATAATATTCATTTGCAGTAATATTTATAAAGAGTCCTTTTGAGGATATTAGATGTTTAAATGCTTAACCAGTGAATTTCATATAGAAGATGATGATGGTGTAGGACAAGGGACAAACTTTTAGTTCAAAAAGTTGTTTGAATTAAAACAAAGCTTTAACTATTCTACTCAGACATTTTAAAACATAAATGCTACTGCAAAACTGTTTTGATAATCAGTTCATCTATCTCTGCCACCTTAACTATAGACAAGTGACAACATTTTTTACGGCCTGCTACCCACATCTTTATGTGTGCTCTGCTTTCTACACATGACAACGTAGCAGGAAAGACCAGAACAAAAACAAATAGTTTCCAGTCCTGGTGCTATTTCAAGGGATGCAGTTCGACAGAGCAATAACCACAATGTTGGTACTGCCCTTTGCTCACAGAGTTGAGTTCAGTGCCTGGAACAGACTCTGCACTGTGTCACTTCCTCCACACGTCACACTCTGGACATCGACTCATAGCATCTAACACGGTCAGCCGCCTACTCCTGTTGGGATTCATGCAGTATGTTCTCTTACGTTATGCTGATTTTAATCATCTGACCACATCCCCACCCGTTTTTTCACACTTTTAGGAAAAAGTCAGAAGTGAATATTGTAATCATGCATACAACTACTCCAAGTTCCAAACAGATGTTCTGTTTGTGTTAACATCCACAAAAATAGAAAGCGTAAATAACATGTTTCAATTCAAGCAATACACAAACACGTCGCCTTAAGATTATTTCTTGAGACTCTAATAGTGCAAGAAATTTCCCATAACTCGGTTAGAATGTATTATGACTTCAGGTTTGCGTATTTTGTGGTGTACTACAATGTTTTACACAGGCAGACTAGAAGGCACTTGTCTCCCTGTGCTGCTTGCAGTGGGAGGCTTTCATGCATTCCAGGAATATGCAAGCCAACAGCTGGAGCAACAAGACCTTACATGCTAAGGTCTTAGAATTCAAATACCAGCTAAAATACTCACATATCAACAAATCTACATATTTATTAAAAGCTTAGAAAAACATGTGACTAGTTAGGTTTTTCAAATTTCATTTCTGCTCCATTTTGTGTTTTCAGTGGAAAGCAGTTCACAACCAAATCCGCATTACTATGACTTCAACTTTATGCTACATGTCAGTGAGACAGCTGGTGCTCAGCCCATCCTTGGGGTAGCTGGTTGCCTTATTTAAAGGCCACGCCTTTGTGAGTCTTTCACTTGGAGAGAGACAGAAAAAAAGTGAGGTTTCTCTGGTTTCAGCCCACATAAACAGACGCCGCTTTCACACAAAAAATGAAGCAAAGTAAAATAACCGTCTCCAGAAGTTACCGTCTGGACTTCTTTCTCCTCGTCTTTCATGTGTTGTCAATAACTTATGTGCTGGCCCTGCTTCTTCTGGGTCGATTTAAGTGAATGACAGCCGAGACATGCAGAGAGGCAGAGAAGTGAGGAAGGGAGAAATTTGCTCGTGTGTTGTGAGCAACCAATCTTTTCTTGTGAAAAGAGATCCTCTACTGGCACAAAGAAAGCCCCATCTTTTGTGCGAAGAGCTACTTCAGGCCCACCCCCAATGTGTGTGTGTTTTTTTTTTCCCCAACAGTTCTCATCACTTTTGTTTTTCCTTTGTCACAGCTATAGGCTTGTATTTCTGTTTAAGTCCAGCACTATGTGGGGAAAAAAGGAAGAACAGAACATTAAAAATGTTCTTTCCAACTTAACTTAAGGTAAGTTGTGCAAAACAGAGCTGATTATTTTAGAAAAACATTTTCCAGTCATAGACTATTGCCATGGTAACCATTCAACCAGATGTTCACAAAGCTCCTAAGACAAGAATTGACTTGCTTGTGCTGTGGTTTGAGCAAGTAAAAATGTATACACATAAAGGTAGATCTTCAAGCTGACTTTCCATCTGGGTTAAAAATAGACTATAAAAGTTATGAGACTTACCATCAGCACCATCTTGATGGTCAGGGCAGTCCTGTCCAGTGTCCCTGTAATCAACCCAGTTAATCCCTTCCAAACTGTCATAGCTGGACTGAGCCTGATCCTTTACTGGTACGACTGTGAAGTGAGGCATGTTTTCATTCCTCTTCTTTGCGCCTTCAGCTCAAACTTAACTTAGTGTGGCTAACTGTTAGCCAGCACTTCAACTCCCACTAATGGCAACTACATTCCACTACACTGCGCTCACTTCCTCTGAAGAGCATTATCATACTCCCCGCCCCCGAGCCAGCCTCTGATGTTTTTTTTTTTGTTTTTTTTTGTCTGTGCTCAGCGGCTCTGGAGGTCTGGGGAGAGGCGCATGTTAAAATAAACCCCTTCAACCAGAAGGAGTGACATGGCACTCAGGTTCAGGTTTGCTCTGAGAAGTCAGGGATACATTTTCACTCCCGAGTAATGCAGGACAATGCACTCATCAGAGAAATAGTGTAGAGTGACCCCTTCATATGTCTGTGTCATAATGACAGCAAACAGGCTGGCCTCTGTCTGCTCAAAGGTTCACAAACGATATTTTTCTGTTTTCTTTCCCCAAAACACAGGCTGACGCATTGTAGCAGCAAGGAATGACGGTTAAAAGTTTTTTAAAAAAATATTTAGACAGCTATTCAGTAGAGAAAACAAACGACTCCTGGTGCCCATGTTTAATAGGTAAACAATTAGACGTCATTGCAGTCTTTGAACTCAGGACTATTCTGCTTCTTCACACAAATTTGCCAAATTCTGTGCTAAATAAGACAGACTGTATGTTGGCTGTATGTTATTTAATGTCATGGTCCAGAGCTGTTGAAACACAGAGTGTAATGCACAGTCTCTCCAAAAATAGGAGCTTGCCTGTAAACATTAAAATAGCCAATTAAGGGCATGCTTTAGAAAAACTGTTATTAGTAAGCTGACAGCTACCAATCTTGCTGCTATGCTCTTTTAGTTAAAAAGTCTTTCCATTTAATTTTTTCTGTAATAACCATTTTCTAATGTTAAACTTTTGAAAGGAGATGGTCTGTATTTTACTTGATTATTTTACAGAAAAAAAAAGAAGAACCACTTGACTGGAACTCTAAAGTGCAGACTTGATTATTTGACTTTTTTCATGACATAACACAGTAAACGTATAAAGTTTAAATTCTGTTGTAAAACTGCTACGTCAGTATGGTGGTAAATTAAACACACATTTTCAGAGGTAATAAATGTAAGTTGTCTAGATTAGTTCCCATAAAGAAAAATAAAAGATTCCTCGCTTGCTGTCTTTATGTGAAACCTGATGCTTTCAAATGACTGAAGTGATTTCTTTCCATGACTTTTTACAAAGTAGTAACTATGAAATGCTGTCAACCAAGGTCAGTCTGTAACTCGTGTGGTGCTTTGTGCAGGTCGGTGAGCAGCAGGAAGTCAGAGACTGCCACACTCGTTTCTTCCATCATGATTACTCAGTGAGGCACAAAGAAGCGTAGGCAGGAGGGGAATGTCCATAGAAACACAAGACCCAGAATGGTCAACTTAGGGATGAAAAACTTATGGTAGATGCTTCAGAGCCTCCTTCAAATTTGTAAGTCCAAAGGTATCATATAAAGATGTCAACTGGAGGATGTTAATCAACCTCTTTCCAACGACAGAAAATCTAATAGGTTTTTTTTTCTTCCTATGCTTGGCAATTAACAGTAGGACAAGAATTTAGCTTTTGATGCAACCAGTTTACCCTTCCGACTTGCAATTAAAAATATAATCCACTAGATGGCAGCATTTGAATGTGTCATAAACATAACTGTGAAGGTCTTAGATTTTCAGCTTTAAAGAGAAATTGCAAATAGATCTCCCTCTAGCGGTAAGATATCACATTACAGGCTTAACTAATCCACTAATAGTCAATGAATAACAAATAATCATAACTAGATATATTTACAATAAAATGTTGGATATTGTTTGTATTAGAACAGCGAAAATATTTTTCGCTGTTAATACCATAAGTATTTCCTAAACTATTTTAGGCAGTAGCAGTCAATTCTTTATTCTACTTTGTTCCATAATTATATATCTTATATCTAACAATTGGGCTGGACAGACTGTATTTATTTTATATTATAACAAGATGTTTACATTATATCTGAGACTGGCTCTAATTTGTAGTACAGTTGAGAATAACGTTACTGAGAAAGGTGAGTTGGTGTCCCAATGGGCATAGACAGAAAATGGTAAGATACTATTTAAAAGCACACACACAAAAAATGATGCTGCTAAAATGTGATTTGATGTGATTTGCATTAAAGAATATTCACTTTTTTTTTCAACCTTATTACGTCTAAACTCCACACATTTTAAACTGTCCGTTAAATATTGTGTGATACATTTTAAAGCTACTGCCTGAATTGGTTTATATCTATGCATTATGAATGAATTCTTCTTAGTGGGTTTGCAAACTAATTGTATGTGAAAGCCAAGAGCCCCTTTGTCTTCTTTCTACCACTGACACTGATTAGGATTTTCTAATACTCTGTCTGTGGGGATTTAAGTCAATCCAATTACCTTTGGATACCATGATTAGCTCAACGTAAACCCAGGGGCCTTTTCAGTTTGTGCCCAGGACTAAAGATTTGGATTTGAAGAAAAAAAAAAAAAAACTTCAAAGTGTGATTGGCCAAGCAAAACCTTGGCGACATTAATTCTTTGACAGAAAAAAAACAATCAAACCTTCTGTAGCAAAGCTTAAACCATTTATTAGTGTTACAGTTTTGTCATTGAGTTAGTATACAAGAGGACCATAGAAAAATAATTTTGGATGTTAGAAGTTTTAACATTTTTATGAGTAATTTTTTTTGTTCTGAAAGGAAGAAGAAAGATCAGGAGAAAATCTACTGTTCAGACCCAAATAAATTTACTCAGATTAACTTTGGTACCAAGTATTTGCAAGATGAACGTAAAGCAAATACCTGTAATATAAAGCGACAAAGTCAAAATGATAAGTGGTTTAAGTAGACTGATCTCTATGCCGGATAGATAATACCCAGATACGGAGGACAGTTCACCCTCCTAAAAACCCAGCGAGATACAAACTACTAGAAGTCCAAAGAAACAGTTTCTGCTACAGTCGTCACTATTTTTTAAACAACAGCAGCCAATGCAGATTTCAAAGTTGTAACTGACAATCTTGATTTGGAGGGGAGGGTTCTCTTTAGTTTTTTTTATTTAAAAATGTACATTCTTACTTAAAACATAAAGTAAAAATGGACGAGTTTCATGATCTTGGGTTGTTTGAGTTGTTTTTGAGGTTGGATTATTCTGTGTTCCTTCGTCTCTTTCTGTGATTAGATGAGTTTTTCTTTAGTTTTACTTTAGCTAAGTTCTTCTTAGTGTTTCTAGTGATGTTTATTTCTTGCCTCTAATCATTCCTTGTTACCCTAGTTTCATTATATTTTTAGGTCTAGTTATTCTTTAGTATTAGATTCATTTCATATTCTCTTGTATACTCTTCATCGCCCCCTTGCCACTTTTTTTTCTCTCTCCCTCTCCTCTTCAGAATGTCTTCAGTTTTCTCCCCTCATACCTGCAATCAGTTAACTAATCAGTGCAGGTCCTTTTGTTCTGGATTTCTGTTTTTTGCTTTGGCTCTGGCTCCCTGTCTTCCTTGTGGTTTTTGTAAGTTTTTTCATCATTTTTTTTTTTTTTTTTTTTTTTGTAAGTTTTTTCATCATTTTTTTTTTTATTAAAACATTCTTCAGAGATGCCTCTGCCTTTCTGTATTTCATCATACACCAACCAATATACAACATGACAGATGATAATGTCTTTTTGTTTTTGTAACGAAAAGAAAAAGAGTTCCACTTGCTGTGACAAAGACACAGCTAGTGGAACTGCTGCTGTAGTTCCTTTTTTAAAATCTCTTGACAGCATTCTGGCAATTGGGAATATTCAGTGAGGCGGTACTTGATCCAAGACTCTGAAAATGGCATTTTAGGCAATTCTTTGATCTCTAAGGTGATCACTCTCCATCCTTTATCCTTTATCATACAGAGCAAACTTATGCTTTCCATCCATTCTCTGTCATTATGAAACCATAAAGGATCTATTTCAGATGAAATGTGAATTATTCATTGGTAAACCACTGAGTAAATGAAGGTAGTTTCGCTTAAGTTAATGAAAGTGAGGGTTTTGGTTCTCTGGGTTTCAGATGGACCACATATTGCATTAGCAATATGTGGTCCATATTGCCAATGCCTTTGAGAGACATTTTATCTCAAAGGCAAAGTCAGATGCTCTGTCACTCTGACAACAAAAACATCCAACAGTAATGTTAAGAAAGTATGCTACTTTTTCAATGTATCAGTCTCTGGTTTTCCTTTTGCAACATTGTCCCTTAGTCTGTGCGCTAAAAGATTGCATTGTGCTACAGCAAAGCCATGTGAAGCTAGTTTCCTTTGATTAGTTACTTCAGGGTACTGAGATGTTTTTCTATGAACGAGCCCAGCTGTAATTAATTGGATTTAAGATGGCTGAATTTCATTTAGGTGAAATCCTTTTAGGGTCCTTAACTTGAGTGTTTATTCAGTTGCATGCTTCAGAAGCTGCTTTTTACGAGCCACAATTGGTAAAACAACTAATGTTCGTCACTTAAAAGGAAATAAGCATTTAAATGTTTGGTTCCTTATTTTTTTTTTCCATAGCACCAAAACTAAGTTGACTTCAGATGAAGAGTCTGTCTTTTTGGAACGAGTGTTATGAATAAATAAATCAACCGGATGAATTTCAGGTGGGGGTGGAGAACCATTCCCCTTTTTCCGTGTAGGCTAATCTACCACTGAGACACAGCGGCCCTTTGTGCTTACTGCTAGACTGAGAGAGCCACTGAAAGGAGCCATACCAGTTTTCAACAGCAAGACTTAACTGATTGAGAGAGGCTGTGGTCTCAAACCCCCACAAATATGCATAAAATAAAGTGTAAAAGAAATAAGTCAGAAGAATGTTTTCCTAGATATTTGTGGATTTTTTCCATATGCTTTGTTTAAAAGCTCAACAATTTAAACAAATTTTAGGTTCTCTAAATAAACCTACCCTTATCTACTAAATAAGGCTTTGGTTAGGTAGATGAATGTCTAAACAAATACTTTCCAGTACTTTCTTGTAGTGAAGAAAACAAAATTAACTGAATTCTGTAAATAAAATAACCTGTTTTGTGTGAAATTGGAGTTTTCTGTATCTCTTTGGTAAAATAGTTCACATTTATAAGCAATGCTACTATCTGAAAAACTGACCATTCCTCCTATTTCATCTTCTTAGAAACAGCAATTTTGTCACATGGTTGCCACTAGTCAACGTGACACGTCAAAGTCATTGCAGAGCAAAGAATCGATTAGTCTAATCGAAAAAGTTGACTAGTTTCTGCAACCTCTCGTATTTTAGTGCTGCTCAAGCCAAACGTTGCTGGAAAAAGGTTTTCTTGTTCTTACCTCAGATATTGTTTCTTATACTTCATCTTCAATTAGCTACCACCTATGAAGCCCTTTGCATTGACTGGTATTATTTGCCAAAAGTAAGGCTTCAAAGTTTGGTCAAACATTGGGTGATCAGGAAATAACCCAAACAGAGGCCTTGTCCTTGATGAGAAATCCACATGGCCTTTAATTTATTTTATTTAACCTGTTTGCCCTTTAAGGTATTTGAGAAACTCCTATCAAATGATTTGCAGCAGTTTTTTGATGTAGCGGCAACCTTTGACACAGCAAACTTCCCTGAATCCAAATTATTATTCTTGGATTCTTGACACAGGGCCATTCTGCTATGTTGCTCTGATCTTAGAGGGCAACTTCTATTTGCTTTGCCTTATCTAATACTGCAGCAAGGGACTGTAGAGAGAGGCATTGGTGGTAATGTCTGCAATCATATCAATAACAGTGCCAGTGGAGAAACCAATAAATAGCAAAACAACCAAATAATCTACTAAATGTAAAACACAAAATAAAAGCTATATAAACCAAATACAAAGTAAACACTGTAGGAAAATTACAGAACTCAAGCTAAAGATGAAAATCAAAGTGAATGACTAAACTTGGAGTCCATCACATAAGTTACATGGTAATGTGAATGTAATATGGTGTGTATTGAAGGAATTCCTTCTTCTGTGATGAACTGTATTATTTCTAGAAACTACAGTTTAAATGATACTGGAGACTAATTTGCAAAGGCAGTTCCACAACTGACATAACAGATAAAACTTGAGTGACAGCTGACGCTATCAAAAAAGCAAGTGCAAAGAACACAGAGTACCTATGGAGTTTCCTCTTTCTTAAGGACCATTTTGCCAAATGTGCTTATCTACCAACCCAGCTATCTGTGTGTCCCCCTGTGTGCCACTCAGTTTCTCTAAAACATCTGCGGATCACATCTCCGAGACCAGATGCCCTGGCTGAGACTATAAATCTCTCTGATAAGAAAACAGCTCAGATAACATAGCACCATGTCTCCTCTCACACACCTAAATGCACATTACGTGTCTTATCACAGAGATACAGTCTCAGACCAGAATAAGTTACACTGATTCACCATAGACAACGCATTTAATCACATTTGCAAAGGAGAATCAATGTCAAATACAATCAATCCTAAAGTTAGAAAGAATTTCATATAAATCAGTAAATGTCTTTTCTGTCCACAGGAACATTCAATATTTCAGTAGTTGGCAGCTTAACATGCGGATAGTTTTCAATATAAATTAGATGTTTTGGAATGTTTTGATGCTAGTGCATGACACAAAGAACTTATTACAATCATCTGTTTTGCTTAGGGGATTACACATGCAGAAGCACACCCAAACACTTCAGCCAAACATGCAAACCATCTTTTGCAGATATCAGCTGCTGATAGGTTTGACAACATCAGGGCAATACTCCTTCTTTGAAGAACTGCTCACCAGGAACCAGCTCAAACAGGATTTTAAATGAGAGTAAAAGTCATGTGGACTGAGGAAGAAGTAAAAAAAAACGGGAAATTCAAGTGTGGAAGAGAGAAAGTGAACTGCGAAAAAAATCATGGCACAGATATCCGGAGTCGTAGAGACATTAACCCGAGGTTAGCAGAAAACAAACAAACATAGTGTTCTGTCTCATGCCAGGGTATTAATGTTTGCCCTGTCCTGCTCTGCTTTGTGTCTGTAGGCACCCATTGCACGCCATCTGACTTTTGAGCATCTCTGAGTTTTCTAGGAGCAAAGGTAACATTTCTAAGAATTATGCAGGATTTAACATTTAACAAATTAAAGACAATTTTCAATGAGGGCCTTTTTTTATTTTTTCTTGTAATTTCAAATAATTTCTATTTTTGGCCAGTCTCTAAAGGGAGCTGCAGCAGATATATTGTTTTTGAGATTATATTTTTTGCAAAGTTAAGAAAAGAATTTAATGTATTCCTTAGTTATGTTTAGTTTGATTAACTAAACCCGTCGTTTAACCTCAGGTTTTTATAACTTGTGCCCATGTAAATGTGACAGATAATCTATACAAAATAATATTAATAGCCAATTAACTGTGACTTTTTTAGGAATGAGAAAAAACGTAATAAATATAAATTGTACACCTTTTTATATTTTACTTTTTATTTGTTTAAAAGATTATTGAAAGGAGTATGATGAGCTTAGAGTAATTTACAATTCAGCAAAATTATTTCATCCAGTTTGAACTCAAACAAAATAAAAAGTCAAATTATTCCTCATAAACCATGTTAGTGTAAGTAAATGAGGTTAGAATTATAAGATGGGTTATTGTAAGGTGATTGTCTACTTCTAGATCTATGGGGTCTCTAAATTAAATAAAAATACAGTAATAGACATCAACATCAAAACGAGTTCATGTGGGAAAATAGTTAAAAGATCAAGGATATTTGTTGACTGGCCACATGAACATGTTAGAGTAGCCTAAACTGAGATGACTTTTATCCTTAAAGAGTTTAGAACTTTGGTTGAATTTGTCGTGACGTGATTTTGTCTGATGTTTAATTGCCCCCAAAGTCTGTTTTATCCAAGAGCATTTTGGTTTAGACTATAGCTGATGTTTGTCTTTTTTACACAAACCACTCATTTACTCAGCTTCCTGTCATTTAATGTAAGGTTGCAAAGTCACGCACTGGCGCAGGCGGGCTTGATGAGATAGTGACTCAGCTAATGGTGGAAATGGCTGTCCTGTGTATAAGGCAGTCCTGTTGTTTGCTCAAAAATACATTTCAATCAGCAAATTAAATAAACAAAAATGGAAGTCACCAAGGTCTAACATAACACTGCTGGAAACTTCTCCAAAACTTTATCCCTGATCTGTGTGATGTGTTTCTTGGTCATCTGAGTTATTCACTAAACCTAGTTGAATTTACACTATAGCTGTGTCCAAATTCAAGGCCTGCATCCTTCGAAGGATCCAGTCTACGTAGACTGGGTCCTTCCAAAGCCGTGAATAAACTAAGACTGGAAGAGAAAAGCAACTTTTCTGGAAGAGAAAATCAACTTTTCTCTTCCAGTCTTAGTTTAAGAGAAAAGCAACTTTTCTCTTCCAGTCTTAGTTTAAGAGAAAAGCAACTTTTCTCTTCCAGTCTTAGTTTATTCACGGCCTTGGAAGGTCTCCGAACTCAGCATGGAGAACATTTAATTCTCCACAGTTGTCAACAGGGGTTTCCGTTGAAAATATTTGTGGCAACATTGTATCTATTTTTAAGCATAACTGTAATTGTATTCCTCCCTAAAGGAGGTTTATCAGATTTCTGTGGTCTGCATCTGTGGTATGCAAATGAAGGTCCCTGAGTCAGTTTTATTTATGTACGAGTTTTTAGTCGTGTGGAGTGCTCAAAATTGCTCAAAAGATTGTTCAAAAGAGTTTCTGGAAAGTTCAGTAAAATGTCACAAAACTAACTTTGATGATTAAACCAATGGGGCACAACTTTCTTCTTTGTTTTACATACATCCAATTTTAAATTTAGTATCTAGATGTTTTAGGCAACAGTTTTAAAGGCAGAGCTCTGACCAAGGGAAGACGCGGTGCTGGACAGGGCAATCTGGGTCTTTAGAGACTAATAAATAACGTGTTCAGAATGGTTCAATTCTACATCCCTTTGAGGTACTATGTTTATCTGGAGTACAAAAATTATATTTTTTTAAGCGTTTTCTTAGTTTAAAGACAAATTTATGCTACAAAGATTTCCTTATCTTTAAATGACCTCGGTTGATTTCTAAATGGTTTAATTTGTTTCATACATTCAGGGACAAAAGCCACAAAAAGACCAGACAGTTTTAGAAAAAGGTTCTCACATGAATTTGTGACACAATACAACTAACAATTTTCCTCCATAACACTCTTATCACTGATTCATATCGACAATATCACAGGTATTATGAATACTGTCTAAGTTCCTAAATATTTCTGTGCTTTTTAGTTGACAATATCCTTTCACCTGTTGACTAATCTGTAAGGTTAAATGTTGGTTTTCATTTTTTTACTGATCTAAAAGGTTTTAAACTTTTTCATTCACAAATGTTTTGAAATCCCAACATAGCATGGCCCCAAGTTAAACAAGTCATGCACCTTCTTCCAGCTTCAGTTTCCATGTAAAGTACCTGGCATTACAATTACTCACAGATGCATCGCTGGAGTTCTGAGAAATTGTTAACATATCTTTTGCTGGAATCTGGGTTTGGCATCGATTAGATTCATGTCTGCTTTGGCTTGGGATACAGGAAACAGGCGGTTCTTCATGGACAACCTTGTGACCGTGAACACAGAGGATGCACTTAAACCACAGACATTGGAAAAAGGGGTCATATAATTTTTAGAGCTATCTCCTTTTTGCGAAAACTATTTGGACTGTGTCCAATATCTTAATGGTATTCACAGTTGTGGGGGTGGTTTTAAAATCAACAGGATATATATCATCTGAATGTGCCTATGGGAGGGGTTTCCTGCCTCCCAGGAATCCTAGAAATCATGTAATGGCACAGCTGCTCCATGTGAAGCGTGTAAGCAACATATTAGTAGCGATACATATAAAACAGCAACAAGAGCAACAAACCAGCAACTCTTTTCCAATGTGATCATGTTGACTGTGATGGCATACACATGGATAGACTTGTGTTACATTAATGCAGCATAATACAGCTACAGCTGATAATAAGTTTCTTTTGGGTTTCAGTAAAGGAAAATATGTAATAATCATGACATGATTATAGCCAATATTTTTATGCTTAATTTTCACATTGTTTTGGGTAAGAAGATATATATATTTACACATGAGCTGTACTCGTAAGAAAGCTACAGTCTTTATTGCACTCACTACATTCCAAAAGCTTCACAAGTGGCGTAATTTACTGTAATACTTTAGGAACTGGGGTCATGCCACCATTTGGCCCCAGATCATTTGGTCCTTTATCTCCTGGTAGATAAAGGCGCCCATATGTGAACAAGCTAACACGCATCTATATTGTGTGTACAGACATGTTCTTGACACATCATATGGAGATGTGAGTTTTGCAGCCTGTAGATACAAGAAAAAAAAAAAAAACACACAGATTGGAATGCTGTCAGAAGCAATCCTAAATTACTTTAGGATTGTATATATGAAGAATATATTCCACATGGGTTTATTTCAGTTCCAGTCTTTTGTAGTTTATTTATGTTTTGCTTTGTTTTTGTCTGTAAAGTTCATCAAAACCACAATACACATATGATGAGATGTAAGGAAATTGGATTTTACATTTACTTAATGATTTACATTTTGCTTGATTTATAGTTTTCTTTCATGGCCAGAGGATCTTAATTGCAATGTTCTGTGTGATATAGTGCAATATAAAGGTAAACCAAAACATCAAAAATAATTAAGTTATTTTTAAACATTAGCCTATATAAACTATACAGACAATACACTGTAAGCTAAGTCGAGCTCTTGTGTACAGTCAGAATGAAAATATCAGACTCTCTGTCTTGCATAGGACAATTCTAGTGCAGACAACATCTGCAAAAACACACATTTCTCTAAAAGGCAAACAGGTTGTGCCAATGTCTTCAGTTACTGTTTGGAGCCATATGATTAGTTTTAGCAGTACACTTATTTATTTTTTTCTCCAGTGTTTACAGTTTTTTACTAAAATCCCATTCAGGAAATTAGAATACTATGGAGAAGCATTTTTTTTTTTTAGGATTTGTATCAGTACAAGTGAAACACATTATGCAGATTAATTACACATGGATGTTTGAAAGCCTTCACTTCTGTCATTTGGGATGATTTTTCACTTACAGCTAATGAAAACATGCCATTAAAAATTAGAATACGTATTATCTCAGACAAATAAAAGCAATTTTTAAAATCAAAATTGTTGGCTTACTTAAAAGTAAATATCTTAAAGACTATTTTCAGTCTTACAAACACGCCTCATCTGAACACATATTTTAATTTAATGGACAAAACCGTAAAATGGTGATCACAGAAAAATTATATGATTTCAATGCCAAAATAAAAATTATTGTCTGAAAACTGTTTTGTTGTGTAACAAAATCTGTCAATCTGAAGGAGTACATTAAAATATTTTCTCCTATATCCAACTACATTATTACATCACAGACAGGCAATTACAAAGGAGTCCATGGGGATCTGGATTGGCTTTTATTGACGAAACAAATCTGATGAAACATTGTGGATCTGACCTTTTAGCTAATTTACAGATACAAAGAGGACTGAGAACGAGGAAACACATGTAAAGTCACTCTACTCCCACATAAAATTAACATTCATATTCAAAGCATAGTGACTGATTTCTATTATTAACTGTTATGACAATAATTTAGCTATGTTTTATGTAGCATAGCCATGATAAAAGGGCATTGAAAACTTACTTCCTGAAGAACTACTACTGCATTGGTGCAATTTACCTGTGTCTCTCCACTACAATAAATAATAGTTGAAAGTATATTCTCCAATAAGACATTCAATTAGATACAACACAGAAAAAAAGACAAAAAAAAAACATTTTTTAAATTATTATTGGGTTGAGTACTATTAGCCCGATGCTTGCTATGCAACTATCCTTGATTCTCAACTCCCTTCAGTGCTCTGTCTGGGATTTCTCCCATTGAGCTTCAGTTCTACAGCCTATGAATTAATTTCATCTGGGCAAATCAGCAAAGAGAAACGTTGTTAATGACGTTGATTTTCTACTCTGTTTTAGACCTGGAGTCTGTCAATGGTTGTACTTTGTTTATGGCTGCTGAGGAAGTGAATGAAGTCATTTAGTCTCTGTTGGCCACGCTTCCAAATATTGAGCAATTAAAGTCAGAGCAAGAGAAATCTTTGAGATACTTTAATGCTGGCAAAGGTGTCGTGGTCCCTTTCACTAACAGCTCGTTAGGCTTGGCAGTTCTCTTTTCTCAGTGGGGGATGATTGTTTAAAGCTTCACAGTCGAGCTTGTTCATTACACACGAGAAAATGTTAGCGATTGGGTAAAATCTGTTTTTCTTTTTTGATAAATCAGTTAACAACACACGTATACATACACAAGATCAATGCCCTTATGATGTAATTTCTTGCTTTTACGCTTGGGTCATTTTTAACAAGACATTCTGTTTTATGCTTCTTTCTATAAAATGAGCATATTTCGTACCAATAGCTTAATATCATGGTAGATCAAGAAAGTTTATCTATCTCGTTTAGTGACAGGAGGCTCCCCTCATGAGGGGCCACATTTTTAAAGCATTTCTTACTTTCCATCACTTGCTGCCAAATCGGCAGGTTTGTTCCAATGAGAAATAAACATAATAAAAATATTATGCGTAGGATCAAGGTGCATTCAGGATGAAGCTGGCAGAGGAAAGGTTTCAACCCTCAGCTAAACCTTATCATTTTTTCCACACAAAAGCCCAAGAAAACCCTGTAAGGTTGATAACCCTAATCACAACACTTTAGAACAAAAAACATGGAAATTATAGTTGTAACCATAGCAATAGTCAAACTTGTTCTAAGCATGGAATTATAATCATTCAAGGACAGCTTATTTATTTAAAAATGTGACGTAATTAGTATTTCTAATCAGAACTGCTTAATAATCATGTGAAACGATGCAACTATTAAGATTTCTCAATTAGAAAGGAAAAGCGAGGCACACAGTCTTCTCCTTTGGTATTGCAGCGACTAACTGTTCTTTATGATGTGATCTTTATCAACTCAAGGCCTCAGCTGCTTGCCTCACTGTAACAAAATATTCCCTCCAAAATGGCATTTGAAATGTCAGTCTGGTGTCCTGAGGAGATAACGAAAAGGTAAAAATGTCACATGTTGTGCATCACATAATGCTACATCCAGACAGTTTGGCCCATCTGGACAAAGCATTGTTCAAAGACATAAAGTTAAATGCTACAGCGAGTCCTGTGTCATGCCTGATGTGTTCTAAACCATCATATGTTGGGTTGACTCCTGTCCAATTTTGCCTTAATAAAATTGACATGGATAATAAAGGCACATAAACATTTCCTGGGAATAATTTGGCCAATGATTCAGGAGCAGTTAGCAAAATAGCAGCATGTAAATAACTCTGGCTGCATATTCCCTGTTGTTTTTCTGCTGGAAGGAAACCCCAATCTAAAGTGTATTACAGCTCCTAACTAGTTTTCTGCCAGGATTGCCCTCTGTTTACCTCCATTCTTCTTACCATCTGACTACCTTCTCTGTCCTGCTTAAGAAAACCTTGAAGATGCTACCGCCATGTGTTTTGTGGAAGCAGTATGTTTATTTTGATAAGTTGCTCCATGTGTTGTTTTATAAGCAGGTAAAAAGTTTAGATTTGGTCATGTCTGTCCTGTCACTTGAAATATAGGAAACAACTTTCTCTATGCTTAGCAGGCATAAAATTGAACGCACATGCAACAAGATTGCAATATTTATTTATTTCTGTTTTCGAATTAACTACCTCATATCACTAAAGGCTGTTCCAATGCTGCTCCTCGGGACTTCTGCCTCTGCAAGTTCAACATGCCTGATGAATGAATGAGTCTCATTTGAATCAGGTGTGCCACCAAAACTCAACATAAACCTTTTAATGAGTCATAGATTGAAGTCAGGCGTGGATCATGCAGGTGTAATGCATTCAGGCAGTGAATACTTGGAACCAAGATTGGGAAACACATCGAATACTTAGAGAAAATAGGGGGAAGAGAAAAAAAATGCTGTGAATTGGAACACCTGTTTTACTCAAAGTGTTTTTGCATCAAGTGTTTAGGTTCCACCCAACTTCCTGCTCACAGTATTTGTGAGCAGGGAAATTCTGTGATAAAGAAGATAACTGATGTCTGAGAGAATTGTTTTAAAGAATGTCTGTGGAAAACTGAGCGTAATAGCTTCCAGCTATTCTGACTGTTATTTAGTAACTTGCTTTTCTGCACTTCCGTGTTAAAAAAACGACAATTTCTAGCTCCAACCATTTAGCAGTGACTTTTCACTGCTTAAATCCAGTGAGAAAAATCTATTTCCTGCTACAGAAGCCAAGATTTGTTGTTGCCTTTTTGTTAGTTTTCTCCTTTTCATGGAATAATTAGCGTGTTACATTGGGATAACAAAAGTTATCTGGTTCAGATTAAAGCATAATCAGAGTTAAGGTCAGGCCAGAACCATTGTTTGTCGAGAGGTAGATAGATACTTCTAAATGCTGCTCAAGTTTTTCTCAGAATATTGAATAAAAACACAAAGCCCAATATTCAAGTGTGTAGAATATTTTTTTTTATTTTTATATTGTGAATACTTTAGACTTCTTCATAGACAGTTGTCACTCACGTTCAACCGGACATAGGTATTGTACACAACAGTTCTGTAAACATGGTCCAGGAGATCCAGGGTGTATTTGATCACATTCATTAGACAAAGTAGCCCAGTGTACACTGAAGAATATCTTTTTTTTTTTCTAAATAGTTCCTCTCAGTTATACATCAAACAACATGTTAGGACTATAGACAGTTACATTTAAAATACTTTACTTTCACAATTTGCTATAAACAAGTTGATAAATACAAGATTAGATATAACAAAAGAATATATTTATATATCTATGTATTCTCATATACTCCACATATATTTGCTTTTTTGTGTGGCTTAATTCCTTTTTAGTTATAATATTTTCTCATCAACGTAAAATTTCACTTCATTCCCATAGTTAAAAAAGAAGCAGAAGAATCAAATCAATACAAGAATATGACTTCAAAAATAAGTTGTTGGCACTTTAATAGTGATGAAAAATACAAAAGTTTATATGTTTCAAATAAAAACATGAAAGTTGCTGCTACGCAATTATCATGAAATCTAATACATAGTAGAGAGCGGCGTTTTTTAAGTTTTCAGTTCTCTATTTTATGTACGCTTCACCAGAGCAAACCATTAAAGAGTAAAAAAATGTCAACAGTCATAATACACATGCACTCTCTTGTTTTTTTCTCTTCAACACTCTGTATTTCTACTTTCTCTCATTGTTCAGTTGGAGATTAAGTCACACATAGTCCTTACAGTTGCACATAAAAGACAACGAATAATAAAAAGCCCAAGTTTCATAATACAAAACTATCAGTAAAAGGAATTCCATTTGTTTTAGTGAATTTTCCTCCTGCACCCTAAGTTATCAGCTAGGCACTGACAAAGTCCCAGCTTAATCTTCGAGACAAAGACTTGGTACTAAGATTGTTTTTAGTTCCCAATAATCCCTAAAGTCTGCAATGGTTCCACACAGTCTTTGGTCTGGTGCATCTATTATTCCCTTTTTCACTCTAACGCATACATTTTTTCTGTCTTGTTTTTGTTTCCTTTCCTAATTAGGTTAAACTTGATGCAGCTCCTCGATGTCAATGTCAAACAGCCAAGTCAAAACCAAGAAGTTACTACTAACAAACTGTTATGATTTCTGTGTGTTCCTGAGTTAACACAGTTGACTCTTTTTGTTTGTGGACAGACTGTAGAAAACATGGAGTGTCTCACTTAATAAGGCACTGAGAGTTCAGCCTCTATTCTAAAAGAATGGAAAAAAGAAAATGTTTCTTACTATAGTGAATTAGTAGTGAGTAACCAGACACAAACAGAAAATTATGGCTCCCTTTGTAGTAATACAAAGGGATGATTAGATTGTTTGATGCCAAACTGTCATTTGTGCCCTTTCCGAGAAGTAATACTAAGATTTAAGTTTGTGCATAACGGCAGAGAAAGCTATGATTAATTAGGACTATGTATCAAATCTTAACATTGATAATGGTTAATTATCCCAGTGGCTACCCCTACTTCAAAACCTGTAGTGGTAGAAATCTTTCAGAATGCTAACAGGCTTAACCCTGAAATCAAAGTGCTTGAAACCCTTGAAGGCATTGTGTGGTAAATGCATGGGGAGAAGAAAGAAGCTGCTGATAGATACTGGAGCCGACTGCTCCCCGTTTTAGTCCAACCACTGGTGGCACACAGGAAATCCAAATGATGGATGATGGAGTTCTGGGTATTTGTGATCAAATGGCCAGCCAGTGTCTGAGCTAGAAAACAGAACAAAGATTTTATTGAATTTATGACATAATGTCATGCTGTTTTATGTTTTCTTTTCTTTTTTTTTTTTCTTGTTTACATGCAACCTGTGGCTTTTGTAATTCCGAATGTAACCCTGTTGTTGAGAGTTGATCTTTAAAGGACTCCTGCCAAAATGTATTATAACAATCCTAAGACCCCTCCACACTAGATTAAGACTCCCCTATGATCTCTGGGATTTCTAAAACAGTTCGAACATAACTAGGTCACCACCAATTTGTAATTTTAGAAAGAAGGAAAACCTGACTGTAGTGTTCTTTGTACTCTGCACATACGGTTTTCTTTTTGGTGATTTCTTAGTGATCTAAGCACAGTGATATCACATGTTACTATATATGATACATTTCCCTTTAAATAATTGCAGCTTTATTTATTTATTTTTTATTTGAATTGGAGCATTGAGAACTTGCTTCTCTCGCGTGTCCCAACAAGAAATCTACCCATAATTCTGAGGGGTGTGCACCTCTTCCCTGCTGGGACCCCTATGAACCAGGAATGCAATCCATGGCGATATGGATATACAAGAGTCTGAGCATAGAATGATTTTTCGGTTTTAAAAATTTCTTGGGAGTGGTTGATTTTTTTGTTGACACGTGTTGATGCAGGGCCCCATAGCTCAATAAACAGGGCTACTTTGGGGAATGCCAATCAAGTATGGGTATGACGAGTTTGCTTTAAAGGTGGCCAATCCCACCTCAAATTTTCTGATGTCAAACCACACAAGCGGGTGTTTGTCACCCTTCATAGTAAGGCAACACTGATCCTACTCATTTCCTCCAAATTGCACTCGGGGCCTGGTGCATGCTGTCAAAATTATGATTAACAACCATGTTCCCACAATGGACATTTTGTGCAACCTCAAAACAGTTGGAGAAACTTCACTACACATCTAATAGTTGCTCCAACGGTCTCTTACTGCAGCACAGGAGGCCTCTCGAGGGCTGCTTTCGACTACTTTACATCTAAAAATAATGGAGAAAGTGAAGGAAGTTGCCCTTACTGTGAATTGCCGCACATTTCCATTGGCTACCAAGTGATGTTCATGTTCTGGAGTGATGCAGTAGGCTATTTTCTGCAAAACAGGTGATAAGAAAACATCATATGGAATCCTAAAACAAGGTCTCTAAGAGAAATAAAAAAAATAAATGAAATATACTGGACCTTTTACACCGCAGGAACCTTTCAGACCAAAAAATTCTTTACAAGATATATATATCTTATATTTCTATTTATTTATTTATTTATTGTGAATTTGAGAAATAAAAGCACCAAAATGGAATAAAACTTTGAGACAAATTTAGAAAATTTATTCAACCAAAACCTAGTAAGCAGTTTTGCTGTTTTTAAGTTAGATAGATAGATAGATAGATAGATAGATAGATAGATAGATAGATAGAAAAACTCAAATGGAAATACCGATGGGATTTGGTAACTGCTTCAACAGAATGCGGATGATACTAGTAGATTGCCACTGATTAAAAGTAGCTCTTCTCTGGCTTCATAATTGTGACCACAAACTCTCAGTGCTTTGAGGAGATGCACCGTATATTTCCATGTGCTTAAGTCAGGTTCTGTCCCCGATCATATATCAAAAAAACATAGAGTTAAGTTTTGAGTATTCAATTACATATGTTTTCTCAATATCTTTAGTTAGTGTAAATTCTCACTCATTATCACTACATAAATATGCTTAGATACAAACCTCTTTCAAAGTTCCAGGTACACTGAAGAATTTGTAGATGGCGTAAAAGGGAACAAACAGCATGGATGACATGGCTACTCCCCAGCCCAAAATGTTGGCCCAGTAAGGGAAGGTGTAGTCATCATATTTCAGACCTCCTGACGTCAACGTACTGGCTATGACAACAAACTGTAAAAGCAAATGTAAAAAGGTTTTTAGAAAAGCAAAAGTGGTGGACAATATAATAATATCAATGATTTATGTATTACAAAGCCTCTAAGAATTATACTTGTGAACTTGGCTGCTCATATTGACAGTATGAACTTTCTAATTATCTAAAACCTAAAAAAATCTTAGTACTTTTTAATGCATGTTGTCGTCCTTCATCTGCACAATACTTTTCCTCTCTTGCTNAAAACTCAAATGGAAATACCGATGGGATTTGGTAACTGCTTCAACAGAATGCGGATGATACTAGTAGATTGCCACTGATTAAAAGTAGCTCTTCTCTGGCTTGATAATTGTGACCACAAACTCTCAGTGCTTTGAGGAGATGCACCGTATATTTCCATGTGCTTAAGTCAGGTTCTGTCCCCGATCATATATCAAAAAAACATAGAGTTAAGTTTTGGGTATTCAATTACATATGTTTTCTCAATATCTTTAGTTAGTGTAAATTCTCACTCATTATCACTACATAAATATGCTTACATACAAACCTCTTTCAAAGTTCCAGGTACACTGAAGAATTTGTAGATAGCGTAAAAGGGAACAAACAGCATGGATGACATGGCTACTCCCCAGCCCAAAATGTTGGCCCAGTAAGGGAAGGTGTAGTCATCATATTTCAGACCTCCTGACGTCAACGTACTGGCTATGACAACAAACTGTAAAAGTAAATGTAAAAAGGTTTTTAGAAAAGCAAAAGTGGTGGACAATATAATAATATCAATGATTTATGTATTACAAAGCCTCTAAGAATTATACTTGTGAACTTGGCTGCTCATATTGACAGTATGAACTTTCTAATTATCTAAAACCTAAATAAATTGTAGTACTTTTTAATGCATGTTGTCGTCCTTCATCTGCACAATACTTTTCCTCTCTTGCTGTCGGTGAAGGAGGACGCTATTTTCCTCTGCATTCCTCTCTGCAGGGCAGAGAGGGAGCAGAGGAGAGGAGGGAGAGTCCTGTCTTTTTCTATATTTTTGGAGCCTTTCTTGCACATCCTCCAAATCTGCAAATTATGGATCTGGTCAACCAGTCTCTCAATGCAATTGATCAAATTTTCTCGACGAGAAGACTGGGCATAGGAGAACCCTCTTGTCATGCGGGGACACACCCGGATTCACCCCAGATTTATTCATGATAAGAGGATTTCTGCTAGGAGGCTGTGCAGGCTCTCTTTTTGTTATGCAGGATCAACTGTGAGAGCACATCTTCCTGATTGGCTGCCTGAAGGCTGCAGGAAAGCAGCTACACCATTGGACCAGCAGAGGATTGTCAAGCCAAACAGATGTTGATGAGGCCCACCTGCACCATATAAAAGACTCCTGAATCCATTCCTCCAGTGGGGGCAGCTAGTTGGAAGAGGTTTTGTGAAGTTGGCCCTCTTGTTTGGTGTTTGCAACTGCTTTGGCTAGTTTTTGAACAATTTAGTCTTGTTCATTTCTGCTTGTTCAGTTGACCAATTTTGACTTTGCTCTAGTTTAACTTCACAAGCTAGAAGCTCGTGTTTGGGAGGCTTGGTGCTCCCCTTAGCATTCCCTTTGTGTGTTCTATTTTTTCCCCCTTTTGGGTTATTTTGAATTTACTTTGAATTGACTTGTTTGGACATTTTGTAACTTTAATTTGCACCTGACATTCTTGAGTTTGTTAATCCCTTTTGTTTTGAATTAATTGGGGTAAATTGTATTGTTTTGTGGAACTTTCTTTTGTAATAAATCATTTTACATTCCACTTGTTTCTCTGCACACATTTCATGTTAACCCTAGACCTTGGGGGCGTAACACTGCTGTTTGAACTTTGTGGATACCTGGATTATCAACAAATTTGTGACGGACTTAGCTGAACTAGTGAACACTCAGACTGTTGGTGTGGATAGAGACGCAAGTTGGATGTGAGTCTTGCTGAGACTCGCAGTCCAGCTGAGGACTCTAAAACTCACTAACGGGATGGAATCGATCTTGGAGAAGTTGCTAGTTTCGGCTCAGTGGAACAACCAAACTAATTTGGATAACTGGGAACTGAGATGTATTGGAGAGACTTTAGGGAAGATTGAAATTTATAATCTACCTGACGTAAGACATTCTGTATCTGAATTGGCTTTCCCTGTGTTGTCTTGGAAAGGCTGCATGTTTCCAATCTCCTTGAATATATGTAAACATAACGCTCCTTCCCACCTCACCTCCTCCTGTTATCCATGCAGCTGTGGAGCTGAGCACTCCCAATTCCCTGATAACATTTTTATCTGACTTCTGAAGAGAGGCTGAGCAACGTGGTTTCATGACCCTGTGATGTCACCGCCGTCACTCATGTCTTTGTTTTGCCCTTTGTTTTGTCTGAATGTTGCCATTTGCCCTAATGTGTCCTTTCTTCTTTTTATTTTATTTTTGTTAGAAACTGTGGAGTACTCACTTTCAACTCAGAAAAGGAATTAGAGCAAACTTGGAATCCAGACACTCTAGTTCATTAGTCACTCTTTAGATTATATTTTAAAAACTGTAGTGTAGTCACTATTTAGATGCAGAGAGACTCCTATTATTGCAACCCAGAAAAGGAATTAGAACGAAATTAGAATCCAGAAAAAAAATATTCCAGAACAGGAACATTTAGGTTTTATTATTACTTATAAACTGTGGAGTACTCATTACTTTTACAAATTTAGAGCACGCTTAGAAAGTCCAGAATATACTTATCTAGCATCCCAGAAGTCCAGAAGATATTTACTTACTTACACTGATTTAGCAACCCAGAACAGGGATTATAGCTTAGAATCCAGAAAAACTACCATAGCAACTACTTTTTAGACTCCTATTCTTCTGAATCAGAAAAGGAATTAGACCAGCGGATACTTACTTATATTTATCTACCAACCCTGAATAGGAGTATCTAGTTTATTTACTTTGGATCAACATTATTAGCTTTTTCTTCTTTTGCTCTTTCCTTTTGTTTGTTAGTTTGTTTGTATTTCCTTTTAAATCCTGTAAAGCACTTTGTATTGCCTTGTTGCTGAAAATGTGCTATGTAAATAAAATTACTTTTACCTTTACATAAGCAGCTCATGCACAAGCTTTGTGTAAATTCATTTGGCATTTTAATCCATTACTTCATAAAAATAGATGAGATATTTGATCAACATTATATCCCTTTTTACATCCTGCAAACATTAGGGATAAAAACCTGAAAGAAAGGGGGAACGTTAGTTGTAAACTATAGTGGAATGCTAAAGTCGATTTTAAAACATTGTTTTTTATTTACATACCACAACTTAAGCCTGTGCTTTGACAAAAAAGAAAATAGTTACTCTAGAAAAGTGCTTTTTTTTTATTGTTGTTTACTGCAGTTGAATGAGCAAGAACAGGAATTGTGTTTGTGCCAATGCAATATCTGCGCAATATCAATTTAACCATGATGCCTGGTGTGACATTCTTGTTTAAATTCCTGAACAGTGTTTGCTTTAACATTTTTGAAGTGTTGTGACATGTTTATTTTTTTGTATCTGTAATTCAAGCTAAAGCTGCAACAAAACTATTTTCTATCTTGCTATGCACACTGGCATTTTGACAGGAAAAAAAAAATCGATGCTACATGGATCTGAGTGTAAGGAAATATGGAAGATTTTATGGGCCATCAAGTCCTGTCAGGTCTTCGAAGTATGTATGTCAGTTTTGATGCAGTCTCCAATTCTATATTTACAGCGTTCTGCTTCATCAACATTGGTTATGTTACTTTTCTGTGACATTATTGTCTCATTTTATTTATTTATTTTTAAGATCAAGTGAACATCTGGAAACAAAACCTTGGTGCTCTACCAGTGCCCGCAAGTGGTCAGGCAATCAAGAGTTTAATGAATCAAACAGTAATTGAAGAGGGTCAATTTCAAACATCCCACATCCTGAAGTCAAAACACCATCTTCATAAATTATGAAACATTAATATTGGGTCACTGCTGTGATATGTCGACCACCCCGATGTGGATTCTGTAGCATTATTGCAAATGTGAAGTATCCATGATGTATATGAGTTGCGGTACTTTTGTGGCTGAATGGTGGTATGAGAGACTTATTTTGCAACGGCATTGTTTCTTTAAAAGTCATTGAAATAAAAGTCTGATGTACAACAGTGTGACAGATTCCCTTTTTTTCTAACCACTGGATTTTAAACCATTTTGAAGAGAAAATGTAATTAGCAAGCATGTCTCTATAGTCCACTGTGTTTATGTGGGTGATTATGTGATGTTTTTTTTTTTTACATTTTAAAAAGGTTTAGAAAGCTTAAATTGTGTCTTCTAAACATATTTTACATGTATAACTTGGTGTCTGGACACAAACGTTTGAACAAGTCATGATGTTCTATCATTCAAGGCTTCATGTGAACAGTGCAAGTGTATGTACAGTTTAAGAGCAGGAGATAATATGGTGTTAAGTATCTGCAGTAAAAGAAGCGGCAAAGTCCAGATTTTGTTTCCGTTGGGCTAAATCTTAGTGCAAACCAAATTAATTATTTGTCACAATGAAAAAGAGCAGGAACTGACTTTTATGTTATTGCCACAGTCCCCCAACCTACCATTTGGGGTGGGATTTTTGGGCTTCAACCCCCTACTGAGAAATACCTAAAACTCTGGAAAGCAGAATAGACGTTGCTAAGTATTGATGGCTTTGAGGTTCTTGGGGTCCCTGAAATTCACACAAAGCAGCTGTCTAGGACTTTATAGCCATATTCCGAGTCTGGAGAAAGTTACAGGGCTGAGTAAGACATCCTGACTGAAAAATTGCAAACATGCTCTTGATGTGTTTTTCATTATGTATATACACATATGGCACATGTGGGCCGCTGTGGCTCTGTAGGAAAAAAGGAAAAAGTAAACTCAAAAAGTTTCCCCCCTGCCACTTCACACTTTACAAGGCAGGTCAGTCACAAGTTACCCTACTTTTCTGTATATTAGGCTACTGGCAAATTAGACATTTAATGTAAACGCTCTGAGTGGTTGGTATGAATAGAAAAGTGCTAAACCTAAATGTGCTCTGCCCATTTGCTACAGGCCATGTACTAAATGGTATAAGTAAGTTTTTTGATGAATGATGAGTCTATTTTAAGTTTGTCCTTTTTCTCACGATATCAGAGTATAAAATGACAACACCTATTAATTCAGATATGTGGTGTATTTGTCAGCACATATATTTTTTTTACTTTTCCTTTACCAATTTTTTTTAAATAAATGAATTTGTGTTGACATACTCAGAGGAGGGTGTAGAAAGCAGTTGTATTAAAGGAAGCCCATGGCTGTCTGCGCCTGTAGCTGAATTGTTACGGACAGAGAAATGTGCTTCCTCAACAACCCATGCAGATTTAAGAAAAAAAGCTAAAACTGACTGTAAGCTAAGGCTCAAACCACGTCCCTCTTTTTCCAACATATCTCAGGCTTTTCGGTTTGTATTTGATTCTTAGTGAGAGCTTTTGACTTGTGTCTCAATCTTAATACATTATTTAAATCTACTTTAGATGGCTATTCTGATGCAGATATAAGTCAAATTATCCTAAATGAAATTTTCCTGCTGAAAATGAGGCAGTAAATACCACCGATGTAGGCCGCATTTTCTCACAGTGAGTTATGTAGTTGATTATAATCTGGGGGAAAAAGGTTGGATCTTTCAGTATTTTTCTTACCAGAAGAAAAGCTGGGCTGACAAATTT
This sequence comes from Poecilia formosa, assembly GCF_000485575.1. Lineage (NCBI taxonomy): Eukaryota > Metazoa > Chordata > Actinopteri > Cyprinodontiformes > Poeciliidae > Poecilia > Poecilia formosa. The sequence goes on along the minus strand of NW_006799985.1, from coordinate 2,483,947 downwards.
CCAGCACAGCCTCCAGTAAAGCCCTGGCTTGAAGCCCATCATTCGCTCAATATCTTCACTAAAGCGGTCCACACCTGCACAGAGCATGAAAGGTTAAATGGTTTCAGCAGAGGTGAAGCAATATGTTGTCACGCTAAAGACTCGACGTGTGTTTTTGTTCCAAGGGAATCCATTTCATTTCTAACTGGAAACAGAAATTCACAAACATCTAAATTGTTTACTCAATTATTTCCTCAAGAGCACAATAATATTGCCCATGTTTCTCAGGCTGATTCCTACAACGTTGTTTTTATTTCCATGTCTTAAGTTTACAAGGCCAAAAAAAGAAAGTCAATTTAAGACTTTCTGTTATAGTGAACGCTAACTTACCATAAAACCATGCCACTCCAATGGCCTCAATCAGCACACCAAAAAGTATGGCAGTCCCTGCTGCATACTTATCTAACAATGTCAGAACATAGATCCCACCCTACAGAGAAAGATTCAAAAGAAAATGTGTGAGTCTCAGTGTCAAAGTGCATCTTAACAAATTAGATCATCATCACAGTTAATTTATTTATTCTGTTGAACATAAAAAAGTGAAACTCATATAAAGATTTATTGCACACAGGGTGACATATTTCAAGCACTTTTTTCTGTTAATAGTGATGTTTAATGGTTTGCGTCAATTGTTTGTCTTTGAAAATGATAATTTTACATAATCCCTCTAAAAACCTCGGCGTACCTTTTAGTCAATGTCAGAAACTAAACGTGCATATATTCTATGTTCAGTCGAGCTTTTTCATGTTTTATTGATATCATCTCAACACTTTAATCTATAAAAAAAAAAATTGAAAGCAAAAAAGTTCTTTCATTTTCTAACATTTAAATTTATATAAGAAACAAACCACATGAATCCTTCATGAAATCTTTCCCAAGTCTTTCTGTGTTTGAGTTTTACATGCCACAAAACTGTATTATTTTTCTGGCTGCTAATGAATGAATTGGAATGCAAGGGAAATTTAATTGTTGACTTCCTGGATGCAGTTTAATTGAATCCAGTGTCATCAGATCGTGATGCAATAGTTCATTGCTTTTTGCTTTCACTGCTCACTGTTTTCTTATGAAGATGCAAAATCATGAGAATTGAGTTCAGTGCAGTTCAGATAGACTCTTTCATAATGAGTCAGCAAAGCTTGACTTGTATTAATGAAAGAATTTTCATAAAATCTTTGCAACATTTTGAGGAGTTTATAAATAAACTTTAAAAAGCATCATAAATGTTGATACTGACATTAGTAATGCAAAACAGGGCAACAAGGAAGGTTCCAAAAGCTGTGGCGAATGTAAAGAGCTTTCTGTTTCTCTTAAGAATCTTGAAGTCATCTGTCAGGCCTGTGATGACCGCCTCCATGCCGCCCATCTGAAGGAAACAGACAGACATGAAATCCAGAAATGTCTCCAAACCAGACATGCCTACATACACTGAAACGTTCACTTTTTATTTGGTTTGTAAGCCCAAACATTATTATATCATTATTATATCATCACTTTAATCAAACAAGTTTCTATCCATCCGACACATAGCTCTAACCTCTAACGTGCAAAAATACAGTTTGGCTTCAGTTACTGACACTTTAATGAACTGATTATAGTAAGTAAATAAGTAATGGTACATTAATATCTATTAAGATGTCTTAGGATTAAACTCTTGATTTGATTATGTGAAAAGAACAGTGAAAATTTACTTTACAGGGGTGTTTGTGCTTCTCCTAAAATATTACGTTTATTTGACATTGGACTCTAATTACTATAAAGTTTGTTGCTGTTGAAAATTAGATTAGCTTTGGCAGATTCAATATTATATCACTCTGAGCCGTGACACATTAAAATGTTCTTCTTCAGATAAGTCTTTCCAAATACACGATAAAATCAAATAAATACATTCAAGGTATTGTTGATGTAATTTAATTTGCTAATCATCCAAAGTTTAAGTGTTCCTTGAGGAAAAAAAATATGTTAGATGAACATGTGTGTTCGTTTAATATGTATAATATAATTTTTTTACAAGTAAACTCAATCTGTGGTAAAGAGTCTGATTTAGTTATTTTCAGTTTTAATTTTCTATATGCAGGATCTGTGGTTTTTATGACTTTTTTTAATTTATTGATATTATTCGCACCAATACTGAAAAGCAATAACAATTATTTTTTTACTATTTGCATAACCCTTCCTCATAGCTGACGGTTTTGGTTGTCGCTACAGTGTAAATGTAAAAACTGAAAACCCCCCCGAAGGAATATAAAACTCTGAAAGTGTCGTAATCTAAATATGCAATGAATTCACCATGTTGAGTTGAATAACTGAAATCCAAAATCTTAGGAAAACATTAAATAGCACTGGTTTTTCTTGACTATTGGCCTGGAACTAAAACAGCACTGGGATGAATTCCTTCAACAAACAGCACGAATGAAATGTTTTTGTAGATGTTATACAAAAAGAAAAGAAAAAAGGAAAAACAGACAACTTAATTGTATTCACCCTTAAAGTCAATGTTTTTGGCAATTACAGCTGCAAGTCTCATTTGATATGCCTTTGTAGTTTTAGCTCATGTAGCCAATGGAATTTTTCCCCATTTCGAAAACAAAGCTGCTTTGCTGCAAAGGTCCAGCCATTACCATACTGAAAGCTGAAATTCTGCCCCCCATAAGGCTTCCCTCAAGAAATCTGTCATCACCATATTTCTCTGAAACAGTGTCTTAGAATAAATATCTGAGGCTTGCGTTTTCCCATAAATGTTGAAAGAGGTATGTTTCCAGGGACCTACAGTGTGTTTTACAGCATAGCAAAGAAAGGGAGGATGGCTTAAGTTATTGTTGTAATAAAATCTTAAATTTCCCCTCTAAAGGAAAACATAAAGCTGGTCGGACAAGTAGCATACGATCTGGTGAGATTAAACTCTATATTATTTATCTTCAAACTGAACGCCGTCTTACAAGTGCTGTCAAGTTGCAGTAAGTAAAGACATTACAAAAGCATTACAGAAATCTCCTCTTTTCTATTGTTTATGAGGCAGCATTTTAGTTGAATGTGGTAAAAGGTTTTGCTCTTTTTTTCCCCATGCTGGCAGCCGTTATTTATGTGTAGCAGTTTGTAGGTGATCTCCAACTACAACGATTATTGGATAGTTTATGCCTCTTTACCTCCTTGGTGAATGGCAAACTTTACAGCAAAATACATCAAATTATTGGAAATAAACATTCAGTTTAATGAAGCACACAGCAGTTTATATAGATCTGCCTTCACATCCTGGATTAAAGTTCTGAACCCTTCCAATAGTCACTGTATAATTCACATCCTGCATCTTTTTGACAGTTTTAACCTCCAGCGTACAGTGGGTAAGGCTACTCACCGAGCTATCAATGCCCAAAGTCAGCAGCATGATGAAAAACACAATAGCCCAAAATGTTGAGCCAGGTAGTGTTGCAATTGCCTCTGGATAGATGATAAACACCAAACCTGCCCCTGTAAGCAACCAATAATATGAAACACTTTTATTTACATTCAAACTGTTATGTAGAAGTTATGTAAATCATAGCATTGCATATATTTTTTTCTTACCTTCTGTTGCTACATCTTGCACTCTCACATTATGCTTTTGGGCCATGTATCCAAGAACAGAGAATATTGCAAACCCTGAGAAGAAACTAGTGACGCAATTCACTGTGCTGGTCAAGAGAGCATCCCTGGGTTAAAAACACGCAATGATGAGAAGTTAGAAATATATTTTATCAACATAAATAGTTAAACATTTTCACATATCTGAAGTTCTACAGTCTGGTAAAGGGATCATTAGGAGACTTTTGTGTATGTTAATTTATATGTGTACTTTAACTTTGAGTATAATTATTGAGTTGAATTTAAATACAATACAGCTTTTAAATTAAGTAAATTTAGTTTAATTTTAATGGTTTTATCTTCTGGCAAATACTGAAGATTAACAGGAAATTTCAAATCTCCTGATTTGGTGGCTTAATGGATAATTAGAGAGCGGTTCTGTGACCACTGACAGAATGAATAAGGTCGCAGTGACCTCAGCCACCTCCTGGGTTTAAGGAGCAGAAGCCTCTGAATGAGCAATTTCCTTCCATTTGACTTCCCTTTCACTTTCCTTTTGTTCCTATTTTTATGGGCTGTGAACAATTTAAAGATGTTTTCACTGAACACCACTGTCCTGTCTGCTTATTCAGGTCATTAGACAAGTGCATGAAAAGAATCAGGCAAATCTTTAGTAGATAAGAAGAAAAGGCGCATGACTCTGACTGGCCTTCAAAATATGTCAGTTACTTTATTTTAGATAAATGGGGGGAAACATGAAAAACTACATTTAAAAACATGTTTAAAAAAGTTTTATCATTGAGGTTAACAACATAACAATGTCAGAATGTGAGGAATTTGAACATGACGTTGATGAGCCAAAGCAGTCCTGTGTTTTTACAGGGACTTAGTTTTAGCATTTTGAAATGAAAATATTATATTTGTTTGTTACTCTGTCAACAGAAAAAGTATTTTAACCACCAAATTCAAATTGCGGACATATTCCTGATATCCTAGGTGTTAAACCAAGGATTTGTGAAAATGCTTATGTCTGTTCGATGCAAAATGAAAAAAAGAAGAGTAGTCCCCTTAATTGTTAGCCTGATCTTTCTCTACAAGGGTCTGGTTTGTCTGTCTCACTCAGTACCAATTTCTCAGATGTCTTGAACTGCCTTGTTTGAACCCAAAGTTTGTTTATACTCAGCTAGACAACCAAAATAATAACTTTCTAAGGCATTTCAACAAAAATCTGTAGTGTCAAAACAGTTGATTAATTGAAACACAGCTTCCTTCAAGCCTTCCAGCCTTATGCCATCTTCTAAACTTCAAACAGTGCTTATTAAGAGACCTTAGCTCAGCTCATAAAAACAAAACAGTTTCAGTTTTGTTTGGAGGGACTGATACAATGTAACGCAGACATACACATTTGGATATTCTCCGTCTAACAAAGAGTTTTTTCCACACTTCTGTCTGTGCCTGCACTCTGTTTCTACCCTGTCACCCTTAACATAATCTGACGAGTGAACAGCACACTTATGGACTGTTAATGCAGGAAAAGACAAGCTCAAACCCTTTTGTCTGCTGTGAGTTTATTGTTAGCTTTGATGTTGACTGCATTGTTATATCCTCATTTACAAGCTGATTTGAATTTAAGGGTTTGCCAAATGTGTAAGCATAAAATAACACAAAGCAATACAAAAAAAAACATTACTATCATAAATTTTAGTAGTCGTAGTAGAAGTCAGAAACAATTTATGTAGTTTAGTAGTAGTTAACTTGTTTTCTGTACTTGCTTTTTATTGTTAATCCGGTCTTTTCCTTTTCAATTAGTTAAATCGTGTTCATTTGTTTTTGTTTACATGCTCTCAACCTCTAGCAAGACTTACTTGCTATCCTGAACAGCACACTTATGGACTGTTAATGTAGGAAAAGATAAGCTCAAAACCTTTTGTCTGCTGTGATCTGAAGAACAGCAGCTCTCTGAGAAAAATCAACAAAACATGCAGCCTTTGGCTATTATCTGGCAACCCTTCCTGGTCTGTACTTTATCTGTCCTCAAACACTAGGACACTCAAGTAAGCTGGACAGATTAGCATCATCTATGTCTTGTTGTCTAGTTGCAATATGGAAAGCAATGCTGCTTAGAAACAGCAGGATGTTGCTGTGGGCTTGTTTGGGATTATCAGAAACTCACTGTGAGCCTCCTTACCTGTAGCAGTTGTTGTTAAACTTGTTATAGCTGGAAAACGCAATGAGGACACCAAAGCCTGCTCCCAGTGAGTAGAATATTTGTGTAGCAGCATCGATCCACACCTATAGGTTAAATAAGGCAGTTATTGTTCATTATGAATACACAAGTAGTTAGAATGAATGTTATTTATTTTTCAATGATATGTATTTTAGATAGTTAATTTCTTGTTTTCCTTCCTCACTTGTATCCAGGATAAAATTGGATTATATCCTCTTGTTTCACAAAGAAAAACTGCTTATTCTGGCTTTCATACTAACTATGTTTAAAGATAACATTCACAGTGTTCGTACGGCAAAAACCTAATTTTCTTAACCCTTTTAAATATTCGTATACCCAGTTGGTGGAATGTTCCCTTTCCTCCTTACCTGCATTTAATAACTGCAGAACCAAATGAGTCTAGCTTTTAAGTGTGGGGAAACCAATTGTCTGCCTAGTAGTGAGTAGTGTTAGAGAAACAATATTACATAAGATAGCAGAGTTCAATTAAAATAAAATCATGCATTCAATAATAAGACAAGAAATGTTAAAGCTAACATTAAAAAAGTCTGCTCAAAAATGAAACTTTGATTTTATCTTTTTGTTTGCCACTTTCTACAAGTGTGGCAGGACTCATAAGTTTGTAACCTCTCTCTCTGACCTCTAGGTTGTTTAGTCGGTTGAAATCAATGTTGAGGTAAGCTTTGATCCCCTCCATGGACCCTGGTAGAGTTATGCCTCTGATGAGCAACACAAACAGGACAATGTACGGCATAGTCGCTGTGATGTACACGACCTGAAAATATGCACAGAACAAATAGAACATTGGTTATCCAAATCACCATCGTACTCCCCAAAATAATCCAACGTTTGTCAAATAAATACAGAAAGACTGTTCTTTTTTCTCAAATAAAAAAAAAATGTAGGTATCTTAGAACCTTAACACACAACAGCAATAATTGTAATATCACTTTTATGCTCGCTTAAATTCCATGTTTGTTAAAAAATAAATAAATAAAACATTGACAGTGGGCTGTCTTGCTCAAAGAAAACTCTTTTTTTTTATAAGCAAAGTTCCAGTTGGAGATAACGGTTGGTCAGCACCTGACAGCTGTTTGTCCAGATGATCAAGCACAGAGTTTACTGCAAGACATAAACTCTCTGATGATGCTGTGAATATCAGATTTATAATTCAGTGGAGTAATGACAGTATTGGTCACTACCATACCATATGCTTCTAACTGTCAACAGTTAGCTTATGAATAATATGTCAAAAAATAAGTACAGGTGGCCCATACCTTCCCTGAAGACTTGACACCTTTCCACAAGCTGAAGTAGAGGATAAATACAACCACAACCAAGCACAGCGTTAACTCCCACCGAGGCAAGCCCAGGTCCTGAATACCTTTACTTTCATGGAGATGCAACACACCCCGTCTGCATAGGAGAGACAAATCCAAATCCAAATGTCATGATACCCAGAAGCCATTGTTAGTTTTGGCATACCCTTATTTATAGATAATGTTAGTTTTTGATTCAGTAATCTGGACAAGACTCAAAAGGTGCACTTACATTTTTTTTATGGATTATTGCACCCAAAATATTTTCTGAACTTGAAAAAGAAAAAAAGCAACTGTTTTTTTCACAACAAGATTCTTAATTTAAGTTGTCTATTAACGTGGAATGGAACTTACTTACAGGGATAGCGTTAGGGTTTCTAAGTATCTTAGCTGCAATCTTAAATCTCAGTTTGTAGAATCTAGCTGACTATCATACTGACATACACACACCTAAAACTGCTGTCATCGTTGCAATCAAAGTCATAGCTATTTACAATGACTAGTTTGTTACTAAAAATCCTTATGTGGTATGTTGCACAACAAAAAGTAATAAACCCAATTAAAGCCAAGCACACTTTTTGAAGCAGGTGTATTCAAATGCTTAAATGCAATGCTCAAAATAAGTTGCAAGAACTTTTAGTTGAACAGATTTTCTGTGTCTGCAGACTAAAACTCAGTCGTTTAAGATTTAGCTGTTGTTGATCTATGATTCTTTGATATATGTTGACATGTCTTTTTGTTAAACTGAACCACCCAGTCTATTGGGCCGCCAAGGGAGTTTTAAAACAAGTTTTAAATAGCTATCAGAGGTTAAGATGGGAGGAAAAGAGCAGGGGTGATAGCACTCCACCCTCGGCTAACATATCCAACCTGTTGATTTCACTTCATCTTAATGTACCATGGACAATACGCTGGATGAGACACATTTAATAACTCCACTTCGTTGATATTCAGTATTGAAATAAAATTTATCTCAAGCTTGTTGACACTGTGTACAAAGGCAAAAAAAAAAATATGATCATTGATTTTCACAGAAAATTAACTACTTTTGTTTCAACACCTTGCAGGTTCACATAAGTAGATCAAAACTGTCAAGATTAAATTGCTAATATTGAATGTTTTCTTCTGTCAAGCTGTCAGCTCAAAATGGACTTCCAAATTTACTGATATCTTTAGTTCCTGTGTGAATTTAAATAAGCAAGGAATACTCCAGAAAGCAGTATGAGCTCTAATCTTATCTTCATAAACTGTTATTCTACAGTTTTTAAGAATGCCACAGGATAAAATCTTTATACAGCCTTCTGATCATCACTTCTTTGTTTTTACATCATACATGTATGTTCTTTTAAAGGAAGGCTCCGTCAACTGCCTTAGCTGATAATTTTTCAGGCAAGTGAAAAAACATAGATACATTGGTTTTAGGCTGTCTTTTTTTTGGGTAATTCATAGTTTTTAATAAGGTGAATATAACATTGCTGTTGATTTTTGCTTTATAAAAAGAGGGGATCCTTTATTTCAACTTCACTTTTTTAATTCAAGCTTTTTCATTTAGATCCTACAATTTTGGAGCTGTTGGTAAGAATATATTACACAAGGACATTTTGAAGAAGAGTGTAGAGCACAGATTCTAGGTGTCACCTGGGATCTCACCACATACCAATCAAAACAGCCAAGTATCACCAATCTTCAGTTTCGTAGCAGGGTCGATCAGAGACTTACATGAAATTAGCTGCTATAATAAAGAGTTCAAGATACCATCAACTGACCCTTTGGAAGAGAAGCAGGCTATTTTCCACCATATTGAAGAGAGCACACGAAGTACTTGTTCAAATCTTTTACACCATACCCAGATGAAGAGTATGATGCCAAAGAACTCAATGTTGGTCCCATATGAAAGTCCCAGTGGTGTTTCTCGAATTCCACATTTGTGAGAAAAGAACAGAGAGGGCTTTTCTTCAGTCACTCACAAACAATAAGACTCCAATCCTAAAAGAACCTTTTCCTGCAACTTTTGGATATGTTTCCATCTCAACACACCTGAAGTTAATAATTAGGTCATTAGCAGGACTCTGTTGGAGGAGGATTTCATTTGGGCACATTGAACCAGGGAAATTTCTAAAAGTTTCAGGAAAAGTGCCCTTTAAGGATTGGAATTTAAGTCTCCTGGTTAAATAGTTGTTATGGACGATTGGAGACCTAAAAATGTAACTTTTGCTGCAATCCTCCATAATTCTGACTGCGCATAGTGGAGTGGTAAACACTGGTCCTCCTTAAATGGAATATTGACCAACATATTTGATGTGTATTGATTTTGATGATGGCACTCAACAAAGTGTAATGCCTGTTACTGTATTTTCAATTAGTGACCATATGTTGTCATCAGTTTTTATTTTCGTACTATTATGTAAAGCACTTTGAACTGCCTTGTTGCTGAAAGCTGCTATATTCATAAACTTGATTGTCTGATTGAATGATTGTTCTTGTGGCAAGTGAGATGGGCCTTTGAATTAACTGATAAGGACACACAAAAGAATAATTAAATTAAATTAAGGGATAAAGAAATACATAATCATGTCTTAAATTGTGGCCAAAATGGAATTAATTATTGATAAATATAGGAGACTTCTACACAAATTTTAAATCTTTGGGAGAATCCTTCAAACATGTCAAAAATCAAACATGTTACATTACTATAAAAAGTTATCATTACAATTTTTTTTATTAAGTCCGAAAGAAAGGATCTGTGAAAAACTTCAGCATTTTTTCTTTCTTTTTTTTTATGGGAAATTATACATTTAAAGATTTATGGTCCTGGGAGGCAGAAAGCAGCATGAAGACATCAGTTTATGTGTTAAAAAAATGTATATTGTGCTCTGATCTGAGGGATTTGTGTTAGAGTTGTGTTGCAATGCCCCAAAGGCCTCTCACCCATCTGATTGCATTGATAATGTACTTCTAGTAAATGCAGACTGTAACATCAGCACAGTTCCCTTTGGCCCTGTTACTCTAAACATATTTAGTCTTATCATCACTCAGGAAGCTGGTTGCCCTGCCATCCTAACACCCGCTGCTACCATTTGTTGATCTTGGTGTGTTTGAGTTGCGTGCTGTCAGGTCTTAAATAACAAAAACTAAACATCATGAGGCAGCTGGGCGGTCTTGTTTCAATCAGCTACATTTCACTCATTACAAAAGATTTTGTCCTTGGTGTTTTAGAAAACAGATTTTCAAAACCAATGTATCTCTGTTATTACACTTTCAAAATTACAATAATATTGATTTATAGAGTGTTGTTTCCACAGCTTTAAACCAGATGTGGCTGCTGCCGACTACAACGAAAGAGAATCGCTATGCTTTACATAAATTAGTTTGTATTGCATTACTTTCAAGAGAATCATATGTTTGGGGGGGCGTTCTTTTGGAAATTTGCTTTTTTGGGGTTTTCCTTTGCTTTTTATTTTTTTCCCTTGCATTTTTGTTTTTAACCTTTTTTTTTTTTTAAAAAAATAACTTAAGACTTTTGACTTTGCATCACAGCTGTATCTGATGCCTAGAAATTGGCCTCTGTCTCTTTAAGGAGCTCCTGCTCTTTCCAACACTCTGCCTTTAACACTTCGTCTCAACAATGCCTCTCCATTATGCTGTTTACAACAGTTCTTAGGAGCATTGGTTGAAACTCAAAACCTTTTGACTTTCAAGTTTCAAATATTAATTTATTCTATATACTAAAGTTCATCATCCATGTTTACTTAGATGTCATAAAGGACTATCCTCTTTTTGTTAAAATACTCTTATGATTTCAGATAGTGTTTTTTTTCTTGACATTAACAGCCTTCTGTAGTGCATTTTGACTAAGGAAATAAGTCAGATAGACCATAAACTTTGTAGGTGTGTTTTATATGTATTAAGAAGCCCAGCTGGAAAGCCTAAACTCCCCTCAAAATAAAAGTGTAAGATTAGGTGTGACGTCAGCATGAAGGAATGTTTCATTTGAAAGTTTGTTTTACAAATCAGGTTTGCTGCATGATGGCTAGCCTACAAACTAAGCTCATGAATGTCGGTGGATGCAGAGGAGTGCGAGATGTGAAGCAACTGAATTGTTGACTCAGTTGTCCTCCCTCACGCTGTGCTTTGGCTTTGCTCCTGTTCTCAAAGCTGCAAGCAGGAGGATTTATTATCCCCTACAGTCGCTAGCCCCATGGAAGATCTGTCTCAAAGTGCCTTATTGTTTTCAGTCTGCACATGTTCCTGTCCTTTAATGTAAATACAGCGTGAAAACAAAACGAAAAGATATATTTTCAGTTTGGGTTTTATGGACCATGTTTTGTGTCTGTCTGTAATCCCATCATTTTTTTGAACCGTGTACCTTCCATGTGAGCATTGAATCCACGTGGTTAATAAAAGTGTTTACATACCTCCAATAGATCAGGTTTGGAGTTTCGTGGAAGATGGAATATTATCCAGGGATACAGTTTAAACAAACACCAAAAGCCGGGACGTGTTGCTCAACGGAATGGGATCAGGTCCTTATTAATCCGTCACTTATTGGCCCTCATAGTGTTCTATGTTTTCTACACTTCAAACCTTGCATGTGTCCATTGTATTGTCCAAGTCCAAGTCATCTCACAGACTTCCTTTGAGCTATGCAGTCTTCACAGAAGCTGAGGAAGAACTGGCTGTCTTTGAAGTATAAACAGATGGGACTCGTTTCCAGCACTTCAAAGAGAGCATTTGAACTTTTTATGTATACACTTTTTGTAGCGCAAACACTTACAGCTAGACAGTTTTAGGTTGTAAACTCACATTGCACTGACCGGTTGCCCATTTCATACTGACAGGAGCTGTTTTACATGGGTTTGGATGTTGGTATAATGCAGACACAGATAATAAAAAATATTCCATTGCAGGTTGTGATACGTTACCTATCTATGTATGGGCTTACAGGGCGGTGTAGTCATTACCATTGTTGCCTTGAATATAGAAAACCAGTTTGTTTTTTTATCCTTGTACATGCGTGGGATCACTTTGGGTGGATTTTATCTTGCAATCTAAAAATATGCATCTTCGCTTAATTAACCACTTTAAATTGCCTTTAGGTGTGAGTGTGTATGTGCAGAGCTGTTTGTCCCATCTGGGTGACTCCCAGTGACTGCTGGAGGTAAGCACCAGTTCATTCTGATGGCTCTGGTTATATCACCACTACAACAAAAATATTAAGGAGGCTTCCTACTCCTCTTATTAAAAACATGTACAGTGTGACTTCCTGTTGCTGCAATAACAGATGACATTATATTAGGATTCCTTTACACATCGTGGCCAGGCATCCTAATAAATGTGGGCTCCACAATAAGTCACATTTTGTGATAATACTGTATAATTATAGTGGAAAGATTTCACTTACTCGTAGTACTCAGCTGCTGGGGTGATCTTGTACTTGGCATAGGTGCCATTGCCGAGGACAGACCCATTGATGTGTTCAGGGTCAGTGCAGTTTGCGCTGTTCCAGGCATTGTGACATTTGAGCCATGGGAGCTCACGTGTCATGGAGGAGAACAGGTAGTGGAGTGACCAGGCAATGATGACGTTGTAGTAAAAGCCAACATACAAGGCTATGACAATCACAGTGTAGCCCACACCTGACAGAAACAGGAATAGTTATAAAACAAGAAAAATATAATGTCACATATTTACACTAATCAAATCACGCACATTTGTAACTGTTTAACAGGTAAGGTGGAAAGTACAGATATGTAAAAAACTCCCTTTGCAGATTATTGTGTCCATATGCAAATAAGTCTCAACATACACATTCATTAGTGACAATCATTTATTGTCTGGTTTAAATTTGAAGTTTTTTGTCTGGCCTTAGTATCAATTAGAGCAGGTGGATGTAAAACCGCCCTTAGCTATTGAAAACTCAGAACCTAAATTAGTGCCATCTACAATAGTAACTGTTCATCATTTTGAGCTCTTTTAGGGGAAAACATGAGGCCTGTGTTGTGTTATTCTATCTCCACTGGAATGTGACGTCTTCACATGAAACAGAGGAGCCTCATAAACCCTTCACCTGCTCATTCTGTTCAGGAAAATAACAAACCCTCCCACCTTGTTGCTGAAGCCAACAAAAGCACCAACTCATCTGAAAGCGCCTGAAAATCTACTTTTTAGATCTCCTTCTTAATGCATCAAATCTCCTTTTGTAGGTAAATTTCTCAAAAATGTGCCACAATGTTAATGCTCAGTTAGATTTCATATGTGATTTATAGACAGTTAATGTGTCTGAGTAAAAATCACAGACAATGACTCATTTTCTATATTTTTCCACAGTGATTGCTAGTGCTGGTATGCAGGACAATTTCCATTCCCTCACTTAAGTGAAACAAAATGTAGCAAGGAGCCAGAATGTTGCGAGTTCAATGAGAGCGAATGAATGACCTGCTGTGACAGGTTTTAGTTACAAGGGACTCTTTTCTACCTTTGAGGGGGGCAAAGGAGAAGAACAAAACGATAAAATTAAAGGGCAAGGACACATGAGAGGCCGATAAGAAAAGAACATGCTGATCTGTAAGTTTAAAAGGTTACAAAGAGACTGAAGTTGATACGTCGTGTGTGTTTGAATCTGAATGTGAGTCCTGTAAGTCTGTGTATGTTAAACCAAAAGTACCTTTAAAGATTGGGCATATTTTCCAAACTGTAGCTGCTCCCTCCCTGTTGTATTGGCCCAAGGCAAGTTCCATGTAGAACAGTGGCATCCCAGCAATGACCAGGAAAAGAGTATATGGGATTAAAAAGGCACCTGAAAAGACACAAATCATCAAAACCAAGTGCTTTTCTTCATTTTTCCTTGAGTTTGACTTTTTGTGATAGGAAAATGTTGACAAGTGCAGTGTTATGGATTAAGAAGGGAAACAGGGTGGCCAGGGGGCTTGACATTCTTAGAAAAATAGTGGGAAGGATCAAAGCTATTTTCATGCTGTGCTTCAGAGGCACATCCACCCCAACGTAGGAAACCAGCTTTGATAATTGAATTGCTCTTGACACTGTCCATCACAGGTGACACATTATCTCCAGTAATGAATAAATATTCGCCAAAGGCCAGTCTGATTGACAGTTCCATGCTGGGGTTGGACCACTGAGGGTGCAGAGTAAGAACATGTTGATTTTATTTTTACATTTGAATAGAATATAAAAACAAACAGAGGACAGGGCACAGCTTCCAGTGAGCCCTCCGTTGTCATTGACACGGGAGATTAAAAAAAAGCAGCACTATTTTAAGCAATGCTTTGTTGGTTTAGCTACACAAACTTATTCTTTTCCCTCTCACCACACTGCAGATTCAGCATTCAATTGTTTTTTTGTTTTTTTTTTCAATCAGTTGTCATGAGCCAAACACCACTTACATTCAAGGTTCAAATATCAGAGGATGACCTTAAACATCACCGATTGAGGCATTTCAAAGCGCAAAAAAAACCAAACAACTAAATAGACTGCTGTCTGCAGAATAATTTCAGATTCATGCAAATGAACTAAAAAGAAATCATAATAATACATGTCCAACAACCTGTAACAGCACACCTGACATTTTGCTTGATGATCTTGGTAGTTGTTTAAAAATGCTATCAGACACAGTCAAATTATACACTTCACTTTGCGCATGAGGAAATTTAAAATGGGGCATTTCCTCGATCATGAAAGCAAAAACCCGCCTCCCGGTTTATACTCCTGGGACTATTATCGGAGATTAAAGGCGCTAAAATTAGAAACAAAATGATTAACTTTGAACATCAAAATCACAAACATGTTTTAGCCTTCTAATGAATCCACGAATTGTAAATGTTGCAAATGATGATAATAATAAAACAACAACAACAACAACAATAATAATAATAATAATAANTTGCAAATGATAATAATAATAATAATAATAATAATAATAATAATAATAATAATAATAATAATAATAATATGTGTATTTAAACAGACAATATCAGTACAGAAACACAAAAATCTTCTCTATTATATTTTCGCAGCATTAGCATTTATTTTAAGCCTAAGAGCTTACTGCTTTCTTTTGCTTTTTTTTTTAGCTATTTTACGCACATTAGTGACGAAACACATTGCTCACTCACCTCCTCCGTTTTTGTAGCACAAGTATGGAAATCTCCAAACATTGGCCAAGTCCACAGCGAAGCCAATAACGGACAAGAGAAAGTCTATTTTCTTGCCCCAAGTTTCTCGGTCGCCCTCAGGAGACGCTCCGGGCAAACCTACGCGGTTCCCAGGGGTGGAAATAATGGAGGAGCTGGTGTACTGGACACCATTCTGGTCCTTGACCAGTATCAGTTCTACCTCTTTTTTCTCCACATCGCACTGTTTCAGCGGTGCGACCGATGACAGTTTGTGCTCTGGCAGGATCTGGATGTTCATCTTCTCCGCGATGAATGTACGAAGCCCTCGCCAGTGCGATGGTCTCAGAGCTCCCTGTGGGTCCTGGTAGAGCTGGCTTTCTGAGTTGATGCGCTTTGCAAAAACAGCAACAAGGGACTGTTCCCCACCGTAACTACAGGTGACACCTCCGTGTTCATCGGCTAGAGAGGAGAAGAAAGGGGGAAAGAGTTTGGAAAGGTTAGGGATTCGTGCGTAAAGTTTACGCATCTAGGAAATCACGGTTTAGAGCCTCAACAGGGGGATAAGTGGCATAACCATGTCTACAGCAGACAGACCTGATGTCCATGTGCTTCTGCTACAAGTACAACATTAAGATGAACTATTATCTCAAATTCACAGCAATACAAAGTGTCAAGGGTATTCTACACCAGTACGTCACCAAACGTGCTGAGGACATTACGCAAGATTGAGGCATATCTCATCGAAATTAAGTCCAAGATAAAAGGATATCATAATATGAGTCAAGTTACTAAAGCAGTGCAAAGACAGCTCTTCAGCTGCTATCCCGTACTTGATAAAACTAAGGACACCTCTCCATGACCCGATGCTGCTGCGCTCCGGATGCGTCTGAGGGAAGACTGCCCATTCTGAAGGAACTTTGAGACTCGCCTTCTCAAGCTGAGACGATAAAAAAAAATGCGAGCTTTGAAATCTGTTTTCTCTCTCTCTTCCACGTGATATTTTATAATTGGAGATTTTCGTTTCTTCTGTTGAATGTTAGTGTTGCATGACCGCCAAGTAATAAACTTTCAGCTTACGACTGCGCATGATCCAGGCGGTTTAAAAGAAGCATTTGAGGCTAACTTTACTTTGTTTTCAAGTGGGAAAAAATATGAATAAAAACTTCCACTTCAAAGACTTTTTGGAGTTTTACATTAGAGCAAAAATGTAAGATGATGTATTTCTGTCTATGTGTGATTTTAGAGTTTTGACATTTTTGGTGTGCAATATAAGTTCACCTTCTCCTACGGTTCCAATAAGCACTTGAATTTAACATGCAGGGAAACTTTTTTAATGTTTTAATTTGGACTTATCTGTTTCTTCTCTTCTCTAGACATATTGAATTACTGTTTTCTAAGAAGCAGTAAAAGCTTTGTGTCCCACGTGTAATTTAATCCCACAGCAGCTTTGGCCAGGGGCAATGATTTCTATTAGATATGGTTGATCAGTTCATCCCATTAAAGTCAATGAATGTCCTGTTTGCTTTCCAGTGCTTGTTTTATAAAGCCCTAATAGGGCTGGGTTTTTTTTGGCGTTTTGTTTGTGGAGACTGAACAACCACAGCGCGGTCAAAGCACAGGACCAGGCAAAAAGGCATGACAATGGTGTTACTGATGCTTTCTCTTGAATTTGCGTTTCTTTCTTTTTACCTCACATTAAACATTACAACTTCCTCACACTAACAAAAAGTTGTGTTAATGTTGTTTTATTCAACAAATTGATTCTTCACATTTAAACAGTAACATCTTGACAAACACTGCACAGTTCACATTTTTATTACAAATGACACACAGAGAACTGACCCTGCAGGTAGGAGCTGGACCCATGACTCTTTACCTTTTTCGTGCTACATCAAAGGGGAGCTCTGCACAAAAGAAAATCATGGCATTATTCACCTTTTACCTTGATGACGTTTCACCCCTTGAGTTGCTTATAAATAGTTCTTGGGAAGATGTTTCTTTGTTTCTCTGTGAAGGTCTGAGCTTTGACATGTTGACCTCCAAATGAGATTTTAATGAAAGATGACAAAGCCACACGACGACCCTACAAGGATTTAACCTGAGCATTTGCTTGGGGTCACATTCAAAGATTCCCCTTGTCTTTATTGTTGTGCCTCATTATTAACACATTTTAGTGTTGTAGTGATTTGCAGAATTCCCATCTTAGCTACACACAGATATGTTATGTTCCAAAATACTCAAATTAAAAGAAAAAAAGATTAAATACGAGCAGTGTCTGATTGTTTGTGGAAAGGTGTTTCAAGAGGAACGGAAAAAGCTACACAAGGACTCACTTCCCCAGGGTCTGAGATTCATCTTCTGTGGCAATTGTAGGAGACTAGTGTTGACCGCAGGCAGCGCGATAAAATATAGCGGTGAAGAAGTTTTTTCAGATAGGAGGAGCCAGGTTATGCAGTTTAGATTGAATGTGTTGAGCGATGGAATGTCAGTGAAGGTTTCTAACAGAAAGGATCGTGCAATCTTTATTGTAAGAGAGGGCGAGAAGAACTCTGCCTGAGTTAGATGTCCTAAAGCATAATAAGCAACAAAAGATAAGCTATAAAAAACTGCAGTTGGGAAAATGTGGATTAAAGTTCCAGTGGCAGCAAAGGGAAGAGAAGAGCAAAGACTAGCAATATTTTCAGATGGTTGAAGATAAGTTTAGAGATATTTGCTGATGTGTTTCATGAAGATGTCTTTCATGAAGACGTCTTCTAGAAGAACTGGTTCAGTGGGAGGCAGGAAATGCAATGAGAATTTTAGGTCCAAATATTAGTTGTTGAGTAAAAGAAAATACAGATGCATCCATGGTTTTATTTCTGTGAGGAATTTTGTGAAAATGGAGGGTGTTGTGGAGGAGGTGGATATGGTGGAGATGTGTGGTTAACAATCCTGGTAGAATTAGATTCAACAAAATCATGCCATCATGTTTCTTCTGACTAAAAGTAATGTCAATATTTTGGAGTAGCTCAGAGTATTCTCTTAAATCTGATAGAGAATATTTGAAGGAAGTGGCAAAACTTCTTCCAACTTCAAAAACTTATCATTGTTTGCTTTTTCATATGCATTGTCAAAGTAGCAGTGAGAAAATGCACAAAAGTCAGAAATTACAAGTATATTTCTGTAATGCTAAAGATTTTCTCATAAGTTATTGAAAGGGTATAAATATTTTTTTTTTTTGCATCCAGTTTTTAATATACTATTTTGTGAATTGCTGCATTATGTTGTAAAATGTTCCTTTAATTGCTTATCAGAAACAAACTTCATAAGTGAATAAAGGTATTTTAATATCTACATCAGGATCATTTTAATCTTACCTGCACAACTTTAAGTTGTAGAAATATCAGTGGAAGTGATGACCTTGGTGGTAAATGGCCAAGAAGAAGATAAACTAAAAGAAGAAAAGGTGAGGACCAAGCACACAACCTTGAAGAACACCATGGGAGGTGCCAGGGAGAAGATCAACTTCTTAAGGTGAAAACTATTTTTTGTAAGACATGTGCTGAACCCGGACAGGACACTAGTGGTGATAAAGATTTAGATTTGAGATGGACAAAGTTATATTAAAAATTAGAGTTTGACAATGCCATATAAAAGTGTTATAAATATGAAGTATTTTTGTCATTAGTCACAAGGAGATTCCCATAAGACATTTGGGTTAAAGTATTAGAATTAAATGCCTTTGAGCTAGCTGTGCATTCTATTCAAATTCCTTGGTATAAATCACAAGTCTTACTAAAGAAACACTTTTCCATGAGTTTTTAGCATGGTAGATTTTTCAGTATTCCAGAAATGTCAGGTCTTTTCCCCTGCATGTTTTATACATTTAGAGAGAAAAGTAGGAGTCATTTGTCTGGTGACAGATATATTTATCTGGGCACTAGAGAGCACATCTGGGGAATCTGGGTAAAACAGCAATATTTAATGGTAAAGTAATGTGAGCTTCACCTCAGGTCTAGCACAGAAGAGGGAATAAAAAAGAGACAAATTCAGCGACTGTCCAATAAAGTCACTGTTGTTTGGATTTATATCAAGGGACTTTTACATTTCTATTTTTTTTGTTACATTAATATATAAAATAATGTTGTGCACACAAAATTCAAGTTAAGCACAAGAGCAAAAGGTAATCAAAGGACCCAAACAAAAAACCTGTCAAAACTTAGTTTTCAAACCTTCAGCTCATAAAGTTATTTTTTTAAGCATTTAAAAAATTATTGTAGCTAAACTCTGTAAAATACAGGATTCTTTGCTTTATTCTCAGAAGTACTGGGACAAACAGCAGGCACATTCACTGAACATGTTTTTTCCTTGCCCCACAAAGTGCAAAGAGTTGAACTTGAGTTTGTTTAAAGTTTGTTTAAAAACTATAAACCCTTCTACACTTGATTTGGCAAGTACAAGACAAATAGTTTTTTTTTGTTGTTTTTTTTTTTATCAACCTCAGGCTGACCCATCTTTGAAAATTACACAGGAAAAGTCTTTGCCCATGGCCCAAAGAGACCATCTGGAAAAAAATCAAATGCTGAGATGTGAAACACCCAAAACACTGAGCAAGAAAACAAACCCCCACTGCGGACAGTGGTGCTGATATTGCTGTCGGACATCCCATTTTTTGTACAGTATCTCCAGCCTTGCCCTCTTCAGGACCTTCACTGTTTCTATAAACCATCGCATGGGAAATTAGGAACAATCACTTTCCTGAGACAATAATGGGAGAGAGAAAATCAACAAGGTGTCATCTGGTGCAGCAAGGAAACCTAACAATGAGGTTTGGAGGAACTCCCTGAGGAGCTGAAGCCGACCGGCTGCCAGGCTCTGGCCTGCAGGAGTCAGATGTGTGAGGTGTGGAGATGAATGCTTATTAAGTCAGCACAAATGTCTACTCAACAGACATCAATCAAAAGTGCACGTGTTCCTCTAACAGAGCAGCTGGACGATCAATTTTAAGACATGAAAAGATTCTGTTTGAGGTCCAGCAGGTTTTTTTTTTTTTACTTGAAAATGCATCAATTTTTTGTCAAGTGCGTTTGTTTTTCACACATTGCTGTACAAAAACATACATAATAGTATGTCCCTGGTAGTGCTGAGTTACAGGAACAATTTAGGTGAAAGTCAAAACTTGCAACTTGATCCATTATATAGGTTTTAAAAAGTAGTTGACGTAGGTGAGGGAGCACAGTTTTACTGTTTTAATCATTCAGCATGTCACTTCCAGTATTTACAATAACATACCTTGCTCTGAAGTTCCAGCCAGGAACATTTTTGGACTTCTCCAACCTGTAGACTATTTGTGCACAGCGTCGGCACAGTGTGCTGACCTTTTGAATCCCTGCATCCACGTTCGTCAAGCAGGATAAAGGCAAGGTCAAAGGAGTGTGTATACACACCCAGGTATCCTGTTGTTATAGGCGGGAAAGTCCATTATATAGAAGCCCAAGGCACAACTTACTTTGAATGTGTGCTCTTATGCAACATTCTTAAAACATTAACACTTATGATGCCTTGGCCACTAAAATAAATCTGTTCATGACAGTTTTGTACTACTGGGTTATTATGCACACACTGGAAAAATTGTGTCTTAAGGTATTATTTTGTCACATTTTGTCATCTTAGAACCTCAGACTTCAATGTATTTTATTAGAACATCCCACTAAGTAATGATGATCACTGAAAAATGCAAAAAGTATGGCACAGATGGAAAAGTCCTAAGAAAATGTTGTGCAGCTAACCTAACAGGCCAGATAAGGTGTGCAATATTGACAGAAGCAACCAAAAAGTCGAATGAAACTCTGGAGAAGACGCAGGGATCCTTAATTCAGGCGGGAGAATCTGTTGATACAAAAGGAACTAGACATCTCCAAAACTCAAACCTTTATAAAGAAGTATCAAGAGTGAAGCCATTTTTAAAAGGAAGTTCAACTTACAGTTTGCTACAAGCCATTACAGCAAATGAGAAGAAGTTAAATTAAATTAAATTAAATTAAATTAAATTAAATTAAATTAAAGTTAAACTCTTTGGTCAACATGGAAAATGTTATTTGTGGCAGAAAGCTAACACTGTACATCAACCACATCATAAAATACAGCGGTGGTTGCATCATGCTGTCAGGATGCTTTTCTTCACCAGAGAAGAAAAGCATCTTTTTCTTCTCTGGTGAAGAAAAGGATGCTTTTACAAGTACATAGTTACTTGTAAGGGAAACTGTCTGACTTGTGTTGACAGAAAACGAATGAACAGAATTACATACAGAACAATCGTAGAAAACATGTTAGAGGTGACAAAAGACTTGAGGCTGAGGTTCACGTTTGAGAGGGTCAAAACCTGTTAACATGAAATGGAATAGATTAAGTCAGGGGTCCTCAAATCCAGGCCTGGAGGACCCATGCTTTCAATTTTTAGGAGTGTTGGACCAGCAACACATCTAAAAGCTGCAGGACACTGACCTGCCAGGCCTGGATTTGAGAATCCCTGGTTTAGATTAAAGCAAATTTGTCAGATATGAAAATGTGAAAAACTTCCAGAGTACACTTTTTCAGCAAACTGTATCTGTAAAATTATGCAAAGAATTAAAATTACAAAAGAAGAGCTGTACATGCAGACATTTCCCACTGCACTGGCTTGTCAGTTCTACATGAAATAGAAAATGGTTAGTTCTTGACCTTATTTTACTTGAAGTACACAACAAGCTTTTGGTGAAATTGATGCACCAAGTTGTGCCGCATCAGTTTAATGATGAGGCCTGTTGGTTCTGACCTTTTCCTCCAGCCTGACACAGTGATCCTCCCAACCATATAGGGGGCCTGAGTCCCCATATGGTTGTGTGTTTGTGTTCACAAACACAAGCTGCTCATTCATTCGGGTCCTGAGGAGACCAAATCAAATTACAAACACATATCTCCCACAATCTAGTGCGACAGGATCACCCTCTAGGCAGGGCTGAAATGGATACAGCAATATACAACCAAAGGAAAAGCGGCAGGATGGAGCGGTGCGGGGGACAGAGAGGAGAGCAAGCACTGTGGGTGGGGAAGAATCCAAACTGTTGTAAACGAGGCGACAAAAGGCAGTTTAATTGATTCCATGGCATCTCATCAATTTTGATCAAAATGAAATGAGCCTCTGTACGTCTGAAAAGGTTAAAACAAATTGAACGAGGAAATCACAGCTGGTAATCACAGTTAGTCTAACAGGTAGCATTTAGTAGGGAGATCGTCTCTCCACACTTCATTTCAGCCTCCTTTATGCCCTACATACATTTTTGTGTTTCCATTAATATTGGCATGCATATTAACGTGATGCTCACAACCACCTACAGAAATCAGAGTTGGTTCAAGTGGCTTCATGACTGAGAAACATTTGAGTGATTTCCTTTATAAAAAAATAAACTACCATAAAACATGTTATTTGAAAATAACAAAGACATAAAATATGTTTAAAATGTGTAATTGTGTACCCAAGTTGAGAAAGCAAATAATTTTGTTGACAAATTCTTCTTTTTACACAATGAGCCTAAATAATGGGTCGTACAGATGTTAACTGAGGACAATGAACCCCATAGAAACACGTATTATCATTCTGAAGGGACGGATAACACTGTTGGGTTTTAAAGCAAAATTGACATTTTTGTAATGTTTCAAGAATAAAAATAATACAACAAAAGCGACACACAGAGCTTAATGACTCAACTGCACCCACAGCCAGACAAGCAGCAAATATTTAATATACTCAACATCCGAGATTCTCCTGGTACATGCAGAAGAAAGAAAAAAATCTGTTTAGCCTATTTCTTATCTATTTGTCTTAACTAATTTTATTTGTTTTTATCAAATGTATCATTGGCCTGTTATTTTAAGCAGGATGCATTTTTACCAAATTTTTATCATTACATTAGAGTTCAACATAAAATATAATGCTTTATATTTTTTTAGGCTTTTTATGTTGATCAGTTTTTATGCTCTAGTGCATCTCTGGTGTTTCTCTCTTACAATTTTATTCATTTATTATATTTTTTTTATTTATTCTTTTCAGCTGTAAAATTGTAAAAAATTATTTACTTAACTTGTCAATGGTCGTTTTCATTTGTTGTTCTCACATCTGCAAAGCTCTTTGCGTTACATTTTACTGTAGAAATAAAACCGTACTCTTTGACACATTTCTGTATGAGTTTGCATGCAAAATGTGCAGAGAAGTGAAGCCAGAGGCCCTGTGTTGTAAAATCATTGGAGAAACCTGAGAGGGAAACACAGGGCACCCCAAAAATCCCAGGAGAAGCCTCCTCCAAGGTTACAAGCAGGACAAAAAAAACACAGTTTCTCATATTAATCTCAGCTGGGCTTTTCTTTTTAGTTTGCAAGTTTCCCCCATAAATCCATAAGTTTTCCTTAGGTATCCAAACTTCCTTCCACAGTTAAAAAATATGTATGTCAGAATAATTGGTCCCTATAAAATTTGAAGTAGGTTAGAGTGTTTTGAAGTGAAACCCACTGGGCTGGTATCCAGCTCCACTGTTGGACCTGGACATCCAGCTGCCACGTCATGGATGAAGGGATATTTTAGATTTATATATTGAGCTGAAAAATCATTGCTTTGATTTTGCTTTGCTTTCTGCACGCTTTGCTTTCTGTACATATGATTGAATTATTTTGCTAAAAATGTAATATTTTCTCACTGATTGCTCAGAGTTAGAATTCACCAGAGATGCATTTATTTATTTTTACCCAAATGCTTCTGCCTTCCCTAATTTCTACGTATTAGGAAAACACCAGACAATGAGACACTAATTCTCATTTAACAAATGTATGCGTCAACCTAAATCTAATTTTGTTATCTAGGGTCCAAATGACACATTTTATTAAAACCCAGAGAGCTGGATGGGCGCACATTAGACAGGGAGCAGCTAACTGCTGGCACCTTGTGGCTGTTTTAGAGAAACATCATTACAGCTGCTGAAAAAGTAATTAGATTTCATGATGAATAAAATAAATTAAAAAAAAAAAGTTAAACTGAAAAAAATAAATAAGGGAAACAAAGAGCAAGTTTTATTCTAAAAAGCAAACTTTGCAATTTTCCAAAATAAAAACAAAACAAAACAAAACAATAATAACACAGCTCACGTAATTGCAATACGCTCCGCTAAATAAATAACAATGTGGCTTGTTACCCCTATGGAATATGCTGCTGTGAAGAAGCACTGTTGGCTTTTTGCTCACAAATTGCCCTATTTTCAATGCTTGATTTGCTTTAGTCAACTTAAAGCAGCACAGGCACTCTGCTGTCTCAGCAACAACTATCATCAGTAGAAATGCAAATAGGTACACATGCAAAGCAAACTTCTGGCTAATTACACGGCCGTCTTACAAGGTTTTTGTCCCTGAGCGCTGCAAAAAAGTGTACGGCGCAGCATCTATGTTCATTGTAAACATAGCTTTTGTACAGAATACAACTCTGGCTCACCAGACTGGAAAGCTCTTACTGCAGCTTATCGAACACTAATTATACAGCAACACAGAAGCACAGGGATCCTTTGCTTATGATTAAAGATGTGAGGGTTTGGCATTTTTGTTTCTTATGTAAATGCAAACCACAAAGACAAAGAATAAGGTGCACAGGGTTGTGTTAATCTCAGTGCAACAGAGTGGTTCTACAAAAAAAAATTTAAAATAGGATTCAAGTCTTACTATGTAAGACTGACCATGTCCTGCTAGGCTAAGATGATTCTGAACAGAAGATTAATCTTATTTTACTTCTTTTTTATCCTGCGATAAATACTCCTTATGTGATTATTAATTTTAAAATCTATAAGGCACTACTTTTTAAATAAAAAAGCACTTTAAAATCAAATGTTTTTATTGTTCGTCTTGTATGGAAACAAGTTGGCCTTGAATTTCTTTTTTTTTGTTTGTTTTTTTTGTTTGCCAGTGCAATCAAGCAAAGTTTACAGGCATTGGTAGTCTCAGTCATCCTTTTTGTCAGAGATGCTGTCCTCAGGCGCTTCTCCTCTACGGATTTGCCCGGCCAATTCCAGATCGCCCGGCATTGCCTCTTGGATCGCTTGGTATCTCTGGAGCTCCAGGTAGGTTGTGAAGAGTTTGGCATACTCGGGGTGGCTTGAGGCAAACATCTGAAATTCATCTGAGAATCGAGAAAGAAAAACATAGGATAACCATTAATATCCAGTGGAACTACAGGCATACCTGGAAGTTAAAGTAATGATAAATGTATTCATTTACTCAGTGCACACATTCCAGTGTCTGTGCAAAAACACTTGTACAAACAACCTCGGAGCATCTAAATGCCAAGATGTAGCTTGACATGAAAGAGCTAGCACAATTAACTTACTGAAAGTGATAAAACCAGAACCATCTGCATTAATCTCGTTGAAGAGCTTCGTCATGTCCATGTCTGGCACTCCCAGAGCAGAACGCAGCAGAGCGTTAAACTCACTGAGGGAGATTTTCCCATCGTCATCTATGTCAAACAGCTGCAGCAGAGAAAGGAAAAAGTTAAGAGTTAAATTTATGTTTCCTCTAAAGGCTGGGAGGCAAGGAAGGAAATAATTATTAAAGAACAGAAAGGGTGTTGGGAGACAAAATGCGGTGAGGTAAATTCTGTTGTATTAATTGGCAGAGGAAAAGCCTTCAGTTACGGTAAATAAATGCAAAAACTGTTTGTTCAAAATCATATTTGGTTTCATGTCCGGCAAAATGACTCCAGCAGACACTCTTTGTTAACTTGATGTTGTCCATGCCTTTCTGTCTCTGGTTTCTAGCTGCTTCTGACTGCTGTGCACAGACAGTAAAGGCAGATCTGGGAGCAGAATCTTTGTTCCTCATCATTTACTTAAAAAATCGAATGAAAAAATAACAGCAACAGGAAACGCTGCCTAAATAGAATAAGTCTGATGAATAAAGAATTGCTAAAAAAAAAAAAAAAGCACCAGTTTTGAAGGGCTCTTCCTACTCAAATACATAAGTTACCATCAATGTGAATATTTCCCCCCATCCTACCTGGAAAGCCATTTTTAGAACATCTTCGGTGTTTGCTGGTCGGCACAAGATGTTGACACCGATAACATATTCCCTGAAGTCAATTGTGCCATCCCCGTCCTGCAGAGTGCAAGACAAGCAAAGCTGACTATGTCAGGAATTCACTTTGTTTATCCTTCATCTGGAATTCATTAAATATATACCAGATTGTATCAACAGTTCTGACAGTGACACAAGAACAGCTGGTGAGAAACAGAAGTTATCCTTATTTTTAAAACAAAGTACAGTTTAAACATCAAATGTGATACTGGGAGTTGCTTTTGCATTTAGTTCTGTTCATTAACTCAAAACTAAATGCTCATTGGCTCCAATAAGAAAGATGTGCAACAGTTAAAATAAACTAATTTCTGGAACTCAAACAAAATAAGTCAATTTTCATCATTTGTAGTAAATTTTAAGTTGATCTGTGCAATAGCACTAGCAGCCTTTATTCAACAGTAATCTGACAAGAAGGGGGCTGAGAGAAGAGGGTAAAGACATGAGGCAATTGCATCGAGGACGGGACTCGAAATCAAGAAACAGTGCAGATGTTACTCATACTGACATCTTATTAAATTATTTTAAACAATAGAAACAATATGGAAGAAAACTAATTTCCAAAACAATTTGGTCCACTTTGATATTGAAACCCACCCGGTGCCTAAATACAAGATAGTGCAGGCTTTTAGCAAGAGTATTATTCAGCAGTCAAAGCTGCAATGGGACATAAAAGGTTTTGGAAACAAACTAAGCATGCGTCCTCACCCTGTCAAACAAGGCAAACAACTCAGCAAGAGCAGGGTTTACAGGAAGCTTTAGGATCCTCGCAAACTCCTCAATGGTTATGTTCCCTCCCTTGCAGGAAGAGGCCATGGCTGCAAAACTCTCAAGTTCCTTCTTCAAACAGTCCCACTTCAGACTACATGAACAAAGACAAAAGTGATTACCCTTTCCCACCCAACTTCTACTAAATTGGCATTGAAAAAAAAAAAAAAAGGTTACGTCTGAAGAGGTGCAGGTGATGTTCTTACTTGAGTTTTCGACTGATTTTAGTGAACTCCACCAGGCCAGTCTCCATGGGAAGTGTTAGCTCTCCAGCTGAGATCATGAGGCGGCAGTCTTCATAAGTGTGGTCTGTCACTGGAACGCCCAAAGCCCTGAAGGTAAAAATCTCAGCAGTTATCCTAAATGCTTCTAGATGTGGATGCAAACAAAATGTAGGTATTCAAATTTCATTGGTGCAGTGACCAAACTCAGCAAGTGTTTCTCACCAAATAACATCATATTCCTCCATTTACTATATAAATATATACTTCCAGTTTTCTATTGAGTCTTGTTCCTCTATGTACTCAAGGGAGGGAAACAGTAAAATGGGTGATTCAAAGCAAGGGAATTGTTTTGTATACCAGCTTTCAACAACAGACAAATGACTTCCATGACACTTAAGACACATGGACAATGAGCACTCACTTGGCCATGGTGTCTCTCACTCTGCTGGCAAAAAGACTGGGGCATTTCTTCTCGTCCTCTTTGGGGACGTATGGTGGCATGAACTGGAAAACAGAACAAAAAGGAGAAAAGGGTTGCAGAGAAGGTCAGGCAGAAAGCAAACTTCTAAGCAAGACACGTCGTTACCTCAACCTCCACGGTGGTGTAGAGCTGACACAATGTCAGCAGCAGCACCCTAATCCTGTGTGTAAAACAAGGAGGAAAGTTCATTTAAAGTTACAAAAAATGCTGTTAGTCTTTAAAATACTCCAGATTTCATGCAGGCATGGTGCGCCGACGAATCAAAAGTGAAACTCAAACACTATTAAACCCACAGATTAAATTTGATCAATTAAACAAGATGGTAAATCGCACTCACGCAGTACGACCTTGCCACGTCCAGGTCACTGTATCCTAAAGAGCAAACATTAGATACAAAAAGGTCTGAAATGTTTCAAAACATTGTAATATGGAATGTGGAAAAGGCAAATCAGACGATAATTATCCAACACTGAGATTCCATGTATTTTGTTAAAGTAGTGAAGTAATGATTACTCGTTTATATCACCAAAGGATCATGAGTCAAAAATGTTAATGTTATTTTTGAGAAAGTTCCTTTTTGCCTTCTAGTTGTGACTACAGCATGGAGGGATGCAAGCACATCATCATTAAACTGAGCAGTATATATCTTTATTATAATCAAAATCTCTGCATGATTACAACAAAATTCTTAAAGTAAGACATGAGTTATTGTACAGCAATCGTAACACTCACCATTTTGTTGGGATATCTAAGAAGAACAGGCTGCACAGGAACCCCAGGGATAAAGGCACCTGCACAAGAGATGAGGCTATCATTGGAAGAATGACAAATATGCAGCCTTAGTTGTTTTAGTTTTTTTTTCATTATTATTATTGGAATGACATTCCTATTTTCTGACCTAACTCGGAACAAATCGGCCACACACTCGAGCAGAATCTACATTAAATATCGATGATTGGAGGCCACAACATGAAGAGGTTTTCTGGGTGAGATATAAGCTGAACATAGAAGCAGAAGAAGAAACCACGTAACAGGAAGCAATGTTTTTGCTTAGCAGTTTTATTCTGGCATCTAATTTTATGACGAGAAGAAAAAAAAAAATCATAAGACTGAGTAGTGGAAACCAGAACTAAAACAGCCAACAAATTAAAACTGTTAGCATTTGCAAGACCAACTATGCAGTTGTGTAAATATATATCAATAATTGCCCTCTAATGCTTCTATTTGTATTATTAGTCAAATTTATATCTTTTAACATTTTTTTATATCAAACAAAGACAATATGTGTGAATACATAATGCACCTTTCAAATTATTATGTCACTTAAGTGGAAAACGTCAGTCAAATCAAACTTTAAACAGTTATTTGTGGTAACTGGTACTGAGTCGATCAAAGTGCAGTTAAGAATTTTAGCCCACTTTTCTTTGCAGAATTATATGAAATTAGCCAAATTGGATGGTTTTTGAGAATGCTCCTGCTAAGCCACACTAAAACGTTTTGCCTGGATTTAAGGCCAGACTTTGGTTATGCCACTCCATAACCTGCACTGTGTTTCTACTTTGTCCATTGTCCATTTTACTACAGTCAAACCCTTCACTTTGGTAAGTTATGGTTACTTGTCAAAGCATCAAATCTACCAAAGTAAAGCACAAACCAAATTGGTGTGTTATGAAACTTTCACAGTTCAGGTTTTCAGAGAAAAATGAAAGTGTCAGTCAAATTTCAAGTTTATTTGTATAACACATTTCATCAACTTTATACTGATATAAAGAAGGTAATTTAACTTGCAGCTTAAAAAAAACAACTGGAAAATTCATTCGAGAAAGTCACAAGTCATTGAAGTTTACCTTGTTTAAAAGTGATAAGACATGAGCGATTTGTGCATGTTCCCTCTGGAAATATCAGCACCTAAAGACAAAACATTACTTTTATTTTAAAACTATACTTTTTCCAGATTATTCTAGTCATTTAGAAGTAATATAAACCTATTATGAGTACATTATGTAAAGTTATTTTGAAAAGGTTATTTGTTTCAGTTATGCAATTTGCTAAGTAATTTACACTGTTAACAAACAGATATTTTTATGCCAATATTTCTACTAATTATGATGACACTAATTAAAATACAACATTTGGGATTATAAAATTAGATCAGACCAACAAAAAACACATATTCATTACCGAAACAAGGGCTAAATAAAAAGTATGCTTACTAGTTGTTTAAAGATTATTTTATTCTAACAAACGAGCCTCAGGATGAGCTATGGTTTCTTTCAGTTTCTGTCCTTGTGTTGTTTACGAACCTGTGGCCAACGGCCCTCAGATTTAGCCCGACTTTCGATCGCCAGTATTGTGTTCTTCCTGGAGTCTGGGTCAGTTCTAGAGACCAGCACTGGTTGGAAACAACGGATAATTCCTGCAGAGACAGTCAAACGTCCTTGATGTTAAAACATACAGGAAGAAAAAATTGAACACATTTCCCACTCTCTCTTTATGTTTCCCTTGTATTATAGTGTTTTAGGAAGCAAGCTACCTGTAACAGTTACCAGGTCAATCTTTACAAGAGTCTTCACTAAAAACAATGTACCAGTGGTGTTTTTATTGATTTTGTGCTGAATATTGACACCAGAAATGTCACCACATATCATACATGCCTCCTACAATTAAAACACTGTAAAAGAGAGTGTGAAATTTTGCTGTCAGATGAAGACAGAAAAAAAAACCCATCTTAAAATAGTTTCGCACTTGTGTCACTTCACAAGTTCACAAATACACACTTCATTCCCTCAAGCACACAAGCCTCAATGTTGTTTTCTTCAAGACGCAGCATGATTGAGAAATGTCTTACTGCCAAAGACGGGCGTAGCCAGGTTCTCGACCCGAGAGACAGTGGAGGGCAGGCCGGATACAAGGCATGCAATCGCATCGAAAAAGGCGGAGTGGGGGGCCACCGCCAGAATGGGGGCCTCGATGCTGCTGACCTGTTTACCCTTCACCACAACTCTGAATCCCATGGCAAAGTAGTAGGCCATCCCCAAGGCAGTCATCACTCTTTCACACATGAACCTATAAAGAAGAAAGTATACAGAACGAGCATTTTATTAGCAATTTTCAGGGTTTCCTGTTGGCAGCTATTTTAGTTGTTCTTTAAATAAAATAACAGAACTATGAAAATCCTTGTGAAAACAGGCTGGGTTGCCAAACTGAGCCTCAACATTTGTAACAAATGTCACTTCTGTAGACAAGGGAAAAGGTAGGAAGTGACACTGCAGAGTGAGTTAGGCTAAACATTAAGCAATGAAACTTTGAGCTCTAATAATTGGACTCCATGTGGAAGGAAGCTTAAAACAATGTGATGCCAATTTCAGCTTAACATTAACTACTGTATTATGTACAGGTCACAAATTACTTTACTACACTGGAACAACAAATGGCTTCTATATCTAACAGGCATAAAGGTTGTTGTAGATTAGGTGTTGATGGAACAAACTGGGTAGTAACGAATATTTAAACCTCAGAGATAATGTGATCAGAAACAAAGGTTAGAGTAAGAATGGCTAAGGAAGACTGTTCTATGATCTGATCTATAAAATAAGCTTCTGTAGCTCAAACAATTGAAAAGGTATTACTGGTTCTGACAAAGAGATGTCAGAATACAAAGGCTTACTTCACCTTTTTGCATTAAGTTAGTCACTTGAAACAATTTGCTGGGTTTTCTTTGATAAAAACATTTTAAAATATTTGAAAAGCAAACAAACCTTGACTGCATTGTTTGATAATTATAATTAATTTGCAATGTATGTCACTGACTTGGGAATCTGTATGTCTGATTGCATTTTACTTTTTTTGTAAATTGCCTGGAGACAACAATTGCTGTGGATTGGAGTGTAAACAAACTGAACTGAAGTGTCTTTCAGCGGGAAAATGCTCACTGTCACGAAGCCAAAAACTGTTTAGCAATCGTTTGAGGAACACAGCAGTCAGTTAGAGGTGTTGCCTTGGCCCTACGTTCCCCAGATCTCAAACTAATCCAGCATTTGTGGAATGTGCTGGAAGAATAAATCAAATACACACAGACCCCACCTTGCAGTTTACACAACTTAAAGATCTGCTGCTAACATTTTGGTGCCGGGCCATATCTCACTGAATCACAATGTTTTGACTGCAAAACATATGCAGAAGAACATACTGAAAACATGCTGTCAAACTCATCTTTTAGGCACTTGAAAAGGAACACTTATGTAAAAGCGAGAATTGCTTTTTGAGTTCTCCTTATGCACCCTGATAATACTACTCACAATTTCCTTCCTGAGAGCTGTGGGGAGCTGAGGTAATGCTTGTGGGTTAGATATGATCTTGCAAGAAATGATTCAGCAGAAGCGCATGCACCAATCCTTAAGCCATGTCAGCTGCTATTATTTTGAGAAAATGCAGACTTTTGCTGAGTCCATTTTATGAATCTGTAAAAGCTACTTCTACTTGTTTTAAGTAAATTCTCTCATGGTGAAACCAAAGACTTTCTGTAGTTTTAAGTTATTTCTTCAGTGGTACGTTTTGATAAGTTGCCAATTTCCTATCTGAAGCATCGCTGGTGAAAAACCAGTGGGTTGGGAATCACTGATGGTCTATATTTTCCTAAGTATGACTTGAAATCTTATGCAAAATACTTGGTAAATGTCAATTCAAAAGTTTTATTTAATAATATTATAACTTGCCATGTTTTTAGTTTCATTTTATACAAAATGTTTTTTGCCAGGGCAAAACGTCTGGAAACATTTTGGGTTGTGAAAAACAAAGAGTGTTTTTCTAGGGGAACACCCCAGTTATGACGAACAGAAAAAAATGATGACATTATTAAAAATAGTTGGTCATATAACTGTTTACCTGTAGGGCAGCAGGTGGATGAATTTGCATATACAAATGTTAATCCACACAACCCTGATCAGAATCAAATAAACAAGATCATATCAAGGTTGACGTCTGCTCCTTTTACATATGTTTTTTTTTTTCCAGGTTCTGTATTTGGTTTCTATTTTTAAATGGGTTTTAGAGTCAAAACAGTAATATGTAGCTAGTCAGTCATAAGTGTGGTTGGTTTCAGATATAAAAGTGCACCAAGGTATTAAAAAGCTATGGTTTCAAAATTGCTAAGCATTTCCGTCACACCGTTCATACACTTTTATCAAATGAATGCATGACAAAGTGCAAGCAAAACCAGAGAGATTTTTTCTGACTATATAGAGCATAAAGTAGTGCAGTGCTACCCATCCTACACCACTAGTCAGATTGCTCAAAGAAGCCTGCTCTACATTTTTGTGACACAACAAAATTCTGATATCTGGAAACATTTTGGGTTGTGAAAAACAAAAAGGGTGTTTTTCACCACCAATCATCTGTTAAGCAATACGCAGTCTGTTATCCTGATTACCCCACTAATAAACCAGATATTAACAGCGGATTATTCTCTCCTTAATTTTGGTTGTCTGCAAACAGAAATACATCTGCATTAGCTATGTGCAATTTTTCTTCTACAAGGAAAGTACTCCAGTACAACAGCTTCTATCTTTTTTTTCGTGTCTGCTCCGTCCTCTCAAAGCCCAGTCGATCGCAGCGATCTCTTATGAGAGAGATTCTGTTAAAGTTTCTTCAGGTTACAACAGAGTTGTTCCTTTCCACTGTCAATGCATGTTACGCACTAGCAGAGATTGCTGTAAAGTCAATGACTCAATGCAATAAGGTGGGTTTCATTTGATAACGTTTTACCAACAAGCATTCGATTCTGAATCTGCTGTATATCATTATAACTTTGAATTTATATCTTTAGAACAAGACTCTGTCTACATGATTGCAACGTGACAGACTAATTTTATTAGATGTTTTGAATATTTGTCTGTTTTAAAGAGATTATGGTATGCCATTTGTTGGGAATATATTGTGCTATATAAATAAAACAAACAGAATTGAATTAAAGAGCAGAATGATTAAAAAAAAAAGTTTAACATTTTTGTGTAAAACGAACTCCAAAACTAATACTAACTTAATGCATGTTTATTCAATATATCTATAAAAGCTTCAGTCTATTTCAAATTACTGGAATGATAAATAAACGTTAAATTTAACAAAACTGTAATAATCAATATGTCATATTATGAAGCATTATACTGGCAATGACAATTGAGGATGTATGAGTAGAAATATACTGAAGTACTTAAACCTAAACTGAAGTATGCCATACCTCTGACTGCAAGGTGTTTTTCTAAGCATTGGATGTTTTAAATGCTGATGTTTACCTTGATTTTTTTATTTATTTTTAATTTTGATTTTGAATGTCTAATTAAATCCTATGTGTGAAAATTAATGCCATTCCATTTGTTAGTTTTTTTTTTCTAATTAATTATTTACTGATGTCTCTCATGTGCATACCGTTACTTTTTCCTACGTAGTCTTCAGTACCATTAATGGAGTTCATCTTGACGCTTGGCGAACGTTGTCTGCAAACGTCTAATTAACACTTGCACTCAACGTTCGCCCAACGTTCATAAAACGTTAAGAGGACGTTGTCTGAATGTTCAATGCTAACCGGGTAACTGTTTATGTACATCATCCAACATCCGCTTTGTCATGACTCTTTTTTTTCGTCCTTTTCCTCTAAGTTATATGGAAAGAGTGTCATGGTTGGGGTCACTCGAAGCAGGACCACCTCAATTGAGGGCTAAATTGAAGCAGGATATGTTGCATCCATAGTTACCGTCTCCAGCCTGTCATTGGTTCCACTGCTCCTTTTAAAGGTTGTTTGAAGGTGATTATAAAAGCCACAGGCCAGGTCAACGTCAGAACCAGAGACATGAGGATGACCCGAAGAGGCACCAGGAAAATTCCCAACAGGACGCACTGCACGAAGAGGAGAGTGGGAATCATAAACACACAAGAATCAATACAGCTACAGAACGAACAACACCTGACAATCACACGTTCGATTGAATAAATTCCCGTAGGCCGAGTGCTCGTGAAAGTTCACAATCACCGTCATTGTTGGTGCTGCAAGCAGATTATCAAAGGCGATTAAAGGCCCTGGTTACACAGTAGCCCGTGTGTGTCTTTCTGTGCGTGCTTTCACACATCTGAAACACAACGTGAGCGTTGCGTTGCAAAATCAGCTACAACTTCAGAGCTTGCTTTAATAAGAGCACTACAACAACCTCCGTATACTCACTTTTATTACTGTAGCCTTGGATATGTTGGTGTCTTGAACGAACGGGTTGATGACCGCAGGAAGGAGCAGAGATTGTTGTCTCGGCAGGGCGAACACTCGCTGTTGCGGCATCGTGTACAGTCTTCGGTAAAGCAGGCAGTCACTGCGCCGTTATGTTGTGTTATCATCGCACTTCCTTTAACTGGGGTTTGTTCTCTTTTCTTCCCGCATCATGCGACCGGCGCAACTTACACTTCCACAGACCTACAGGGTCTGACAACCGCGAAGCTCCACCTCCAAAGTGATTGAAACCGCTGCCACTGAATATTTTTTGCACTCATGGTTTTTTAAAAAATATTCTGCTTTACCTTAAAATGGTATCTGCTCTCCCGCTCAATTTCAACTCTAATGGAATTTATGTCATAAACAGGCTTAAGGCCACAGCACTGATCTATGGTGATTAATTTAATACATGTAGGTAAATGTGTCCCATATAGGTAAATGTGTCCCTACATATTTCCACAAGATGGCGCAATTTCACACTAAACTTTAGTTCCTCCAGGAATGAAAGTCTTCCGTTGAAATACATCTGCATGTAAAGCCGTTTGTGTTTGTATTCAAAATTCCGCTTGCCATACTCTTTAAAGTTGGATGAGTTTTAACCACGTGAGTACTATAAATAAATACTTACAAATAAACAAATTGTTTGGTTTAATAGGTGAATTGGAAACAGTAAAAATAGTAAAGACATAAGTAATGGCCAAAATATTTAAAGTTTTCTGAGAATTATTACAGGCTGACAGTACCACCAGTTGCATTTGTGAGCAAGACTTAGTGACTTACTTTTGTGGTTAGACTTTAAGCACCATCTGCAAAACAGGTCAAATTAATATGTTTTCAGTCAAATATTTAAAATATTTTCTTTCCCAGGAAACAAAATAGGATTTATGTTCATTTTTTAATGCATGGTGGCAAACAAAATGTAGCTTTTAAACATCAAGATTGCTGTGCTTTACTTTTTTTTGGTCATTTTTCCTTTTTCTTTAAAATTACAAAAAAGTTTACAGTTTTGAAAAGAGGGCTAACTTCACCATTTTATATCCAAATACCATTAATATGTAGATGTGGTTATTATTTTCCCAAAAAGAACCACCTATTCTAATTTCATCCCTATTTTTCACAAAATAGGACTCATTTTGTGGCTCAAGCCAGAAACCTTTCACATTATTTTATATAAAGCAGTCCATCTTCTGTTTTGCCAAAGGCTCTTTAAGATAACAAGCATGATTTTATCTCTCAGATTTTCCTTTTGGTGCACATTCAAAATGTGCTTATTGTTTGATGAAAAACCTTAATGGGATAAAGATTATGAACAAGATCCTTAGCAGTGTGCAAATATCTCTGGTTGTACTTCTAGCAGCTTCTTTGTTGCTGAATTTCTAAGATTGAAGGTGATGAATCCCAACTATGTCTATATATTTCTATAAAATATATAGAGTTAAAATAACCACATTTATTGATGACAGTGACAAAGTGCACAAGCTTTAGAAAAAACAAAATACAAGATATAATGACTATGTTGTTAAAACCTAACAAAGAATCTTAATATAAAACTACAAGTAGACAAAACTTCTGCAATGTTCTTGTTATTGGTCCATCATGGCGCAAACCTATATAGCATCTAGGCAACCTGTGCCTTTTCTACCAAATAAATCTGTCTGCACCATAAGAGAACCGCAACAGAGAGATCCCAACAAGATCTGGTCTCTCTTTTGTGAAGTTCCCCTGTATGTAATATACAAAGTGCTAACCATACAAAGAATAACAAGTCTTTGAATGCTACTTTCTAACATCCAGATTGTACTAAGTACTCCCATCACACAAAATAACAATATGTAGAATATTCACTATATATGCAGGACTAAATGTAAGAAGCAAATTCTGAAAGCACCATTCTCGGTCACATTGTGCGTGTACATTTTTTGCACATGGAGAAAATTAATACAACTGATACATTTATAAAGCTGTGCTTTTTACACTGGATACAGAAGTAATGCCTGGCCAGTATCTATTCATATGGCATAAAACAGAATTTTTAGAATCAAAATTTGCAAAAAAAAATAGCCAGTATCTCTTGGCACTGTATAACACTGCGATGCAATGTAGACATACCTGATGTCGGTCTTCCTCAAAAAATAAAAATAAAAATAAAAAAATTAAAAAAGGGGTTCGTTTTTTTTTTTTTTTAAATGTGCATCAGTCATACAATTAGAAAAATCACACAGAAATAAAGCAATTTGCCAGATGCATACATTTAGCCTGTGTAAAAGGCCTTGAAATGCCATTCTACCAGCTGAGATCGGTTATACAGGCTGGAGGTACATGTTTCCCATAGAAGCTTGCAGAGTGGCCAAGGATAAAAAGTTGTAACAGTGTGCACTGCAACAACCTCAAGTTGTGTGTGATTAACACTGATGGCCTCATAAGACCATCGTCACCTGCTGTGAAACATTTTGGTCGATGTTCAGCAACCAAGCCAGTCCTTTGTGATTTCTCCCAACTTGATGATCTTCAAACTGCTGTCTTCAAGTTTAAAATAGTGGCTTCCTTTGAAGAAGTAGCTGTAATCTGCAAAGAGACGAGCATAACATTCACATTCATGTTTCAGGGTTTAAACATTATGAAGTTTTATTTTAAACTGCTTGTGCTGACCAAGTGGAAATCTGAATGAATACTGTAACATATTTATGGGTCTATAAAATTATTAAAATAGAGTAATCTTTTTCAGCTGTGAATGAATTACGAAAAAGAAATACCCAATCCATCTCAGTTGAAGTGAAAATTTGAGAAACATCCCCTGTGAAATATGTTAAGTGGTGCACAGAAGCACCTCTGTCGACGGTTACAGACTTGCCTTATATAAATGTGTGTATGTGATGCTTGTGTGCATGGTAGCAGAGCAGTAATGGAAAACTCCAGGAAAATAATTTGCATAGCCTCCAAAACCCCGTGGACACAGAGCTGACTGTAAGGAAAACGTTTCCTCGCATTTCTGAAAATTCCCCTTTAAGTAGAGTTGATAATAGATATCTGCTGTCTAAACACGTCTTATCTAATTAGCCCTATCAAGATCCTAAAGGCGCCACATTTTCAAATAATTATACACAAGTGTCAATACCATGCCAAGTCTAGAGGTGGCAGCATTGTACTCTGTGTCTTGCTGTGGAAATAACTGGTGGGACTTAACAAAATGCATGTCATAATGAACACCATGTGGAAATATTAAAGCAACATCTCACGAAATCAGGGAAGTTGCCCAAGGAAGTTGACACTTGGGCAAAAATTGGGCTGTCAAATGGACAGTAGCTTAAGAATACCAGCAAATGTAGTTGTAAATTGGTTTTAGGAAAACAAAGACAATGTTTGAAGTGGCCATCATAAGCTCAGAACAATTAAGGTTTCATTACCAGAGTTGAACATGTGTTTGAAAACCAGGTAAGCCTACAAATCTGACTCAGATATGGCAGTTCTGTGAAGAAGAATTGGTCAAAATTCCTCAAACTATAATGAGATGCTTGTGGAAAGATACTAAAACTGTTTGGTAAAGCATACAACAAAGGACATGCAAGTTATCTTTAGAATGTAAATAATTTTTTTCAAAAACTCCCTAAAAACTCTATCACTTAGGCATTTAGCAAACAGAAATATGTGTAGTATTCCTCTCTGATTTAAAAGAGGAAAAGCTCAGTCTGACTTAATATCAAAGTGAGATAAATGGTTATGTCTTTTTAAGCAATCTATCTAAATGTCTGTTTTCGTCTGGTTTTAATAGCATACACTGAAGACAATGTGATCAAAAACCATTGCAAATCACAGAGTGAACAACTTAAAGCATCTCCTCTGTCTTCCATAATAATAAACAGATCACAGCTTGACTTCAGGTCTGCTGCTTTTATGCATCCTTGAAGATTTCTGCAATCTGTTCCTTTAAAACACGGTTGCCAACTTCTGAATGGAGCTTCAAACGAAACAAAGCTCTGGTCCAGATCAACATAAAAAAGGAAGATCAACAAATTTAAGCCAAAATAGCGCCATATGTCATACAAGAAAAGAAAAGAAAAGAAAAGAAAATATCTACTAAAGTTGTTGCACTGATGTTTAAGGTGCCTTCAGGTTTCGAAAAGTTAACATTTTAAAAAGCTGCTCACAAGTTGACAACCATTTGAGTGTCCAAAGATCTGTGGTCTACATGTCAATTAATGTTCTATATATGACCATGTAAGTGTTATCGGAGGATTGTGGCTTGCTTTGTAGAAAATAGGTCTTTTCCACACTATTATGAGGTTACAGAAGTTCTCAACAAACTGCTATATTACTAACGTAGTTGTTTACATAGTAAACAACTACATTGTTTACTATGTAAACAACATAGAGATAGTCATATTAATGACCCTGAAAAAGATTCACAAATAGAACAACCAGGTAGGCAGATGTTGAAGCTTTTGGTTGAACTGATAAATTAGTTTTTGGTTGATGTCCAAACCCTAAAGAACAGCCTTCTTCCTTTGATGATGTAAAGTGACATGACTGTAAATCTCTGGTTAGTTTGAATCAAACGTTACCACAACTAGTAGTGTCACTTTGGTACAAGCAATGCATCATAGATGTTGATAAACCAAAAGGGGAAAATTTTCTAGAATGGCCAGCCATACACGGCAGTGCAACAATTTTGTTTTGACTGCAGGAAATGTTTTATTTGGACAGAGCTTCTTCTTTATTTATATGACTAGAGGAACAGTGTGACAAATAGAGACAAATACTTGAGTTTTACACCAGAGGAGTAGCAAATGTAAAAAACATGATTAACATGTACAACAGCTGAGCTGTATTAGGAGCCATAGTTTTAGACTTGCAGATGAGTTATTTCTGCAACCTTACAATAACTAAATGCCTTTTTAAGTGCCAAGCTTGCACACTTTGACTTTGAAATTAATATTCAACAGTTAAAATGATGGGGACAGAAAATATAAATTCCTATGAAATTTCATCAAAATGCTATGTTTCTTTGCAAACTTGTGAACACGTTTTAATAATTCTTGTATTATGAAACCAAGACATTTGTTATACAGACACCACACAATAGGCATTATTTTCTGCCTAGTTACAAAGATTACAATTAACTTTGGTTTAGCTGGTCAGATGTACCTTGCATACCACACCATGGCTTTGTGTTATGAACTTATTAGCTTAAAGCAGGGCAATATCAGCAGAACAGTAAGAATAAACAGGCTAACATGCTAATTCAGAAGGCACTGCTTCACTTTGCAAAGTTTCTAACTTAGCAGTAGCTTACAGCTAAGCGAGGCTCCGAGCTGCATACTGTTTGTTAAAACATTTGATTTCAAAAGTAGTTTTTCATTAAGGACAGGTGTGTCTATATCCTGCCAGAAATACCAAACCAGAAAACAAAACTGCCACACAGAGATTTGCATGTATTTAATATGACTTAAAAATGTAATTTTACCAATGCCGTTCAGACTGAAAGCAGAGTCAATGTCATCAGGAATGCCATTCCAAGATTCAGCAATAAGCTTGGGGAAGCCAGGGTCCATTGCCTGACTACTTTCATCAAATCTGTAAAAAAAAAACAAAAAAACATAGAAGTCAGAAATTAAAAAGCATCCTTTTGGAAGGGCATAATAAGCATACGGTCACATTTTCCTTTGAGACTGCTGATAAAACAGTGAGCCAACACTCCAAATTTCCATGCTATGTAAGCACTAGCAGATGTGGGGTGGTTTACAGTGTAGTTTAGGTCTTACCAAAACACAAACCTAATCCAGATGCAGCACTAGTACTGCTTTAAAAGGTTATGATATCAGGGGTATTGTTAACTTAACAGGTAGGAATTGTTTTGCAGCATTGCAAATAGCTGAATAACATGTCCCTGTCCTCACCTCCAGAATTTGTCTGTAGAAAATAAGTAAGTCTTCCTGTTCTTCCTGAAGTTGAAGGCAGCATCAATTTGCTGCACATCTGTGGGGAGGCCAAGGCTGGAGAGCCTCTTCGGGTAACCTCTTTCCAGCTCATCGGCTTTGTAAACCCACATCTCATCACCTGGGATCAAAGGAAACAGACAAATGGAAGAAGTTGTCATACACAGCTTGTCATTGAGTTTTACTAACAGAAGATATAGCTTTATGTTGATCTTATGAGCAAAACATTTCAATCTAGCACTTCTTTTTTAATCTAAACGAACATTTAATGAAATTATTGGACAACTATTCTTAAATAAAGTCAAAGTCTTCAAGGCTAGATAATAGTTTTTGCAACTCTTCCCAATTTTCTGGGATATTTTCATAT
The DNA here is from genome assembly GCF_000485575.1 of Poecilia formosa. Classification (NCBI taxonomy): domain Eukaryota; kingdom Metazoa; phylum Chordata; class Actinopteri; order Cyprinodontiformes; family Poeciliidae; genus Poecilia; species Poecilia formosa. Next base: position 2,442,526 of record NW_006799985.1, on the reverse strand, counting down.
TAATGTAATGCTGAGAATGTTTCTAAAACCACTAATGACTATGGTGGAATATCTTAAAAGTACACCACAAACAAGTACTCAGCCAACATTCCTGCAACTCCTTGGCTTCAGAATTTGGTGATCAAGTGGTAAAATGGTGGCAAAGCATTAAGAAAACATGCAAAAAAAGAATCTCGTCACAGAAAATCTGCTCATAAGGATCAGAGATTAAGATTCGGTATGATCCAGATTGATTGTTTCTTAAATATCTTTTGTTTTCCAGCAAACCTGAGAAGAAGACCGTTTTCTCCTCCACTGGGTTTTCATAGGCAGCGTCTATCTTCGCAGGGAGGTCAGGCCAGTAGGTGGCCACTAGCATAGGGCCACTGGGTTTGCTCCTGAAGTTCACTGACCTGAACAGGAACCTGGCAGAAAGAGAACAAGTGAGTGATCGTGCAACGGATGAGCCAGGGAAAGAAATTAGCCTGATAGGCAAACTGACACGGAGAGGGGTTGATCTGAAGGTGGGGGAAGAGCATGTGTACTTTGAGTTCTGCAGTTTAGTGCAAGTGTTTCACTGGGCCAGCCAGCTACAATGGCCTGATTCATGAGCATCTGGTTCTCATTAGAACTGAGGCTGCAGACGCCAGCAGAACAAGACCCATCTTGCCTGGATTTCCAATATGCAGCTGCAAAATAACAGCAGCAGCTCCCCGAACTCTTTTCCACTGACCTATTTTCTAAATGGAAAAAAAAAATGTTGCCAATAGCAAAAATTAGCCAGATCATTTTGAAGTGAAGATGGACATAGCAGACGTTTTATGGATCTGTCAAAGTTTACTTTGGCTTCCTTTTCAATAAAAGGCAAAGTTGACAAGCTAACAGAGAGAGTTCTCTACAACACCCTTTAAGCTACATTTCTATATTCTCTTTCAGTTTGGTACAGTATGGACTGTTATTTGTTTTGCATCACTTACATTCTCACAACAGGCTCTGCTGGAGGGTTAACCTAAAGCAGTGCATGTTCTTGTGCCTCTAAAATGCAGGACAGTTATACAATAGTATGATTTGGGCATAAGGACTATGACAAAAACAAATTCTTTGGTGTAAACATTTTTTTAAATTCAATAGGCAAATTTAACAGACAATGACCATGGTTTTATGGATGCATCACAACGTTTCACAGTAATACCTGTGCATATTACAGACAGAAAATAATGCTATGGTAGCTTTATAATTTAGAGTTCTCAAATACCTCAGAGCCCAATAATTATTGGTGCAGCAAGCTTGGAGCACAGCCTTTAAATACTAATGTCTTTGCAACAGGCTAGTTGTATTAATGGCTAAGAAAATCCTCTAACAATGCACAATATGAACTTGTGTAGATCAGTATTATGTGAGTTTATTTAAAACAGCAAGAAGTTCTTCAGCTGATATTTGTCCACGTTGCTCTTACCCTTGTGAAATGTTTTCTAAGTCTGTCAGTCACAGCAGAACCATTAGTGTTATTAATAAAGTAGAACAGAAATGTCAGATTTTTCATCCTGAAACCAGTCACGAATGCTTGTATCCCAAGTGCATGAGCAGATGTTACTGGTAGGGATTCTAATCAGTATGTTTCTCAAACTGTTTCTATGCAACAGAGTTTATAATAGTGTTTTCCTTAAGTCTCCAGACAGAGTTTTATGCTGACCTCAGGGGAGTGCTGGGAGCATTACTCACTGCACTTTGTTAAGATTTGTGGGACATCACACAGGCGCTGATTCAGCATAACGACAGACTCCAGTTCTACAATCCAAGAGTCAACAGAGCTATAGTACTACAGACATGTCAGCGTCAGTCGCTTTTTAAAGCTACAGAATTTTGCTTGTACTAAAGGCCTATTCACAAGGTGTAAGCATTATCTGGGAACCCCATGTAATAAATGAATTACTCCCCAATGTCTGCTTTTTATGTGGCGCATTGGTAGAGGATCCTGAGATTTTGCTGAAATGTACGGACATCTCCCGGATATGATGATAACGCGCCTTGAGGAATGATGTGAGTTGATGTTAGAACAACTTTTCAGGCTGTGGCCACAGCTCAGTGCTGTGTTACTGCAAGAGCTAGCAAGCTGTAAAACAGAAGGCTACTAACAGAAGAAAAGGATTCTTATGGTGGCTCATGATGCAAACCACCGTTTGCATCTGATTCTGCTCCCTCTCTTCAGCCGTTCCTGTTTAGTGTTGCACTTTGCTGATCTATAGGGTTTTTCTGATTCAGGACCCAAAAGGTTTTCAATACACTCCAAAGCAGCCTCCATTTTTTTCCCAAAAGCAAATAAAAATTTGCCCAGGAAACAAAAAAAAAAAACACCCAATTATGTGTTGGATCCCGCCCATTTCCGTCCAAATTACAGCGATGCCTATTCGCCCAGGACCTTGGAGTTCAGCAAAATATAGTAAGCAATTTCCAAGAGAATTTTTACTTTACAAATTACTGACATGGCCGATTTGCACAAGCTTAAGAACCCAGACAACCTCTGCAATTATTACAAATAGCATGTGGTCCCCAGGTAAAACTAATTCCCTGCGAATAGGGCTTAAGACTCTATAAAACACAAACAACTTCAAGGCATCTCATTAGGTGAGACTGGTTTGAGACAGCTTATTGTTTTCTCTCACACACATTCACCTCCTCAAATTTAGGTCTTTTGGTGGATGATCACATTCTAACACAAAAACAACATTCACATAACAGAGTGGGGCTAAAACATTATGCCTGCTGTGTGATTCAACAAAACAAAATGTCCTTGCCTGCCCAAATATTCAGCAAGAAAGTAAGTGACTCTCACATACTGAACTCCAGACTCTTGCCTTTCTTCCACTGCTTAAATCTTCAGCCATCTAAAGCTTTGAATGGATTTAGGTTTCAACTCAGCTTGATTTCAAACAACCTAGCCAAAGTTTCATGGTCCGAAGAGCACTCTTTGAGCTTCTGTGCTGCTCTGGTGCTCACTTTAAATGTGAGGATAAGACCCACGGTGAAATGAAAAGTTTCTTTTTTTTTGGCAATAAAGTAGGATCTGTAAGGTATGTGGTTTCTAACTCACGGGTTAGAAACTGAAAGAAACAAGATCCTCTGCTGACAAAGTCTGTCTTTCTACCCATTAACCAAATGTTGACAGCTGTGCAACATAAACCTTCATATTTCCTACACATTCCCATTAAAATAAGGCAAAAGCAAACAGCTGCTCATATACAAATGCTCTGCTTGGTGAACTTTGCAAAGCAATAAGATGCATCAGCGCTGGTGGAAGACAGGATTGCAGACTGTGTTGGTGACTAATGAATCATTTGTTTGCCTCTGTACGGGAAAGGGAATTAGCTTGTTTTTCCCTTTCTGCTAAGTTTTACTTTCACGCTCACCACAGGATATCGATATATCATTTCAATCTGATTGTTTCTCTGAAACCAAAGCTCACATATCTAGTGAGTTTTGATCATTTCAGTGCTGTTTTTCTAATCAGTGCAGACTTGGCATGCCCGTATGTTGAGTAGGAGTCTACTGCTTGTATTTAAGAACTGGGAGATCAGGCTCCGTTTCCTGTCAACCACACACAACACATGTGGTGTGAGACACTAGTCACCCCTTGATTTCTTATCTTGTAGCTGGACTATCAGGCTGCAACCTTTAGGTACCCAGACAGGGATATTTAAGGAAGTTATTTGTTTCACAAAATATCCTGTGATGGGGTTTGGGGTACACCAAGGTTGCCATTCTTGCAAGAACAGCTATTGATAAAGACCATGAACACCCAAATCTAATCTTTGCAGACTTTTAACTCTGTCCTCCAACTACCTTAAAAACACCCTTGTTAGACTCTTACATTTAGCCCACAAAGTTCCCTCAACCCACACTAATGTCATGCTGACTCTAAAACAAAATGTAGGAATGTTAATACGAACCTGTGTTATGTTCAAAACATGTCTGAATGAGTATCACTGTGCGTAAGTATCTCCGTCATACTTTTACTGTTAATGTTAGATATTTAGAATTGTTTTAAATTTTATAATTTGTTAACTATAAATTGTGAAAATGCATTAAAATATAGCTGGAGATCGTGTATTATCAAAATGTACATTTTTCATCTCTTCCTGAGTTAAAAGCAATGAGGTAAAAAAAAATAAATAAATAGTAGAATGCTATTTTTCTATTTGCTGTGGAAATGTGATTTGTTCACCATCTACCGAAAAGCCCATGTGATGTTTTTATTTGGCATGTAATACCAGAAGCTGCCAAGAGATTGAGTGCTGGCAGAAAAGAAACACCGAAAACCCAGAACCCAAAAACCAAACCAACCAAGACAAAGTGGAAACCAATCCTGATCAACCTGCAACATCTTAGTTGTAATATATATATATATATATATATATATATATATATATATCAAATTTGCATAAATATCCCCATTAATCTAAACAACAACGTCTATAAATGAACATGTTATAGACGCTGCTTCCTCATTTGCATGCACACATGCTAAAGCCCTCTTAATACAGTATGTTATATTTTAAGCCATTACCTGTCTTTGAAGAAAAACGTCTCTCCTCTGATTTGTGCAACAGCATCAAAGATAACTGGATCTTTACAAATGTCCATTGGAGTGACAGGACCCTGGGTTGGAGGCAAAGGCTTGTCGGTTGGCACACCTGTTATCACATATACCAGGAAATTTTACTCTCATTCTTCTCCACTTCCCAGTTAAGATAGTCATGCTTTTTAGAAAATGGTATGACATTTCTTCTCACCATAGAGCTCTTGGATGCCTTGGATGTCATCGTGAGAAAGTCTGAAGTCTTTCGTAAACGTATAGACAGGAGCCATCAGAGCTCCTGGGTCCTGAGAATGCTCCAAACCAAGGGCGTGACCAAACTCATGGGCCGCCACCAGGAACAAGCTGTAGCCTGAAAACAATCCAATCAAATGGTATTGCGAGTTATTTTTTTATTTGGTTTCAAGTTAAATGAGGAAGGTTTATGACTGGAATTTCCACAGTTTCCTTTTAGTAGTCTACATTTAAGCAGCGTGTTGGTTTTGTGTAACTTAAAGCAAAATAAAATATAAGTAATTCTATTTTTATATGTGGTCTTTATACTTGGGTGATTTCTCAAAAATACACCAACATCGGTCTGTAAGTCTCAAAGCTATCGCACCTTGGTCAGGACAGAAACCCCATTTCCGGTCATCATCGTAGTTCTTAGTGGTGGCACACCACATTTTCCCATCACTGCGTCCAGAAGAAGTGCAGGAGTCATAGCTGTCTCCAAGAAAGGTGAAAGGAAAGACACAGGGGCTTCCCTCTGCATTTCCTCCCACGGTTGACATTGCTGAAAACCACAGTAGGTTATTTTAGAGGTTTGTGTGCAGTAAAGTTTAGACCGTTTCAAATGCCAAAATGTTTTTTTTCAAGCAAAGTTAGGCTTTACGGGCTGTACTTTGAAACAAGTGTGGATGAAGTGAAAATTCACCAGCACAACACAAATATTAGCTGACCCACAGCAGGAGCAGAGTCAGAAAGCACAACCAGAATTGATGTGTTTTCGAGGTAACATTTTCTGTTTGACACTTCTGTCCTTATTATTTGTTTCCAACTCCTCACCTACTTCTCCATCTAAACCCAAAACACATCTTACTGACTGACTGGAAAGAAATGCAGTGCACATTAAAATAGTTTAACGGTAATTAAGCTAACCACAGCAAGGCTGAAAAGCCCCAGTTGAAGAATTCCTGCCAGCAACAATGGAAAAGCATTGCACAATAGGGATAAACACACAAGAAACTTGAACTACATCTACTTTAACAATCTCAAAGTGGGGACTTCAAAACAGGAAACAAATATATGTGATTGTTATCGCTTCCTATAAAGTCTTATAAAATGTTAGCTTATTCAATATCGGGGTGACGTATAGTGCGCATTTCAGGGAGCAGATGAAAACACCTACCAGTTTCAGGGCAGAAGCCATAGGATTTGTCACGGTCGTAGTCCTCAGTGGTGGCACACCAGCGGTATCCATCATCCCTGCCCTGCGTGGTGCAGCTGTCGTAGCTTTCTCCCTGAAAGCTGAAGGGGAATTTACAAGGCGCGCCCTCTCCGTTACCACCAAGGGTGAAAAGTACTGTAAAAACGGAAAAACAAGCATGTGCAATGCTATAAAGACATGACACACTGTAACTTTTAGTGACAACAAGATGGAAACGTCAGCATCATAAAATGCCATGAGTGATGATGTAAGACAAAGAGTCAGAGAAAAGACAAAAAGCAAACATTTTCCACATCAATATTAGCCAGAGCTTAACAGAATAAGCAGCTCTTGTAAAAACAATTCTCAAACATGTTCACATTATCTGAAACATCTTAGTACACATGTACTTTGGTAGATGCTTGGACCAGGTATGCATTGATGCTTTTACCATGAACACCAGAGATAAACAAAGTGGTTAGTAAAGCCCAGTGTTCTGAACATGGAAAAGAAATCTTCCATAATTCACTCCAAAGGAAGGAAACAACATGCTTTCCTGGCATGCAGTTCAACCTACTTTCTTCCTGTCCAAAAACACAGAAGGGTTTTTGAGTGTAGAAATAATTGTATAATACTGTTATAAAGTCTGAAATGAAGCTGGAATACAGCATTGGTGTTCCTGAGATAAAGAGGCCAGAAAGTAATTGATTGTTCGGAGAATTTAAGCCGACATTTGCCAGGAGACTCTGCCAAGCCTTTCTGACTTCCAAATTTGAGAAGTGTGTGACAAGCTTACGCTCGTGAGGGCAGAAGCCATATTTGCCCTCTTCATCAAAGTTGTAGGTGGTGGAGCACCACAGGAATCCATCATCTCGACCCTGAGATGTACAGCTGTTGTACTCGGTCCCCATGAACAGGAAGGGGAATTTGCAGAACTCTCCATCGGCATTGCCAAACTTCACTTTCACCACTGTGGAAACAAAAGTTGTCTTGTTGATGATGCATTAACTCTAGATGTTTATTCACATAACATTAATTATCTGTAAAGTGATGAATGTCAGTGTCTTAAAAATCTTAAATTTGTTTACAAGTAAATGCAGAAAGCAATAATAAAATGATTTAATAGCAATACTAGAAGTAGTTGACACAAATAATATTTAAACAGCTTGGAAGATGTGATTACAATGAAACATCAAGAAAGAAAAAGCACATTTAAAATGTAGACTTTTTGTAAATCAGGAGATCAACACAAAATTAATTTATTAATGAATAAAACTTGGAGCAAATCTATCTGGGTCATGTAGTGTAATTCCAAAAGTTTATTTTTTCTAATCAGCCTCCAGATGGCTTCAACTTCATATACTGAGTGCCAGTAACTTCAGACAAAGATTAAAAAAATCAAGACAAAGTAGGTTAAGCTGCCTTTCCAATTTAAAAATATCACCTAATATACCACAGCAATTAAAAGAACAATACTTTTTTTTCTGTATGCAGATTGAGTAACTATACACCAAAATGTGCATCCGCTACAGGGTTAAGTCAAATTAGCTGAATGTTCTCAGCATGTTATTTCAGTTGTCTCCTAGTTTAAATTACACTGCAGCTCATATTTTCCATCAGCAATAAACTTAATAACAAAAGTATTTAGTGCTGTTGTTAACACAACTGCTTTACACTTGAAATACATGAATGAAATGGGCTGGGAGAAAATAAGGGACCAACATTTGATTTTAGCTATTTCGGGCAAGAAAATGAGAAGTCTTTTTTTTATCAGATTTTCAGATCATTTCATAAAGTTTTACAGTGTTTAAGTTCTGAAATACAAACTAAAGCAATCACAAGCCCAGAGAAGTGTGTGACTGTGTTTAACTTCTCTGGCAGCAATGATTGTCGGTTTCAAAGTTTAACCACTGTGAAATAAACTGAAGTTACGACAGTGGAGCACCAGATTCCTTAGGTTTCTGTCATCTTTCTCCAAACACAAATTGTTACAGAAGTTTACCATAGAAAGTCTAATTTACAGTTTGCTACAGAAACACATTTCCATAAAGTGACTGCAAACATTATAAATCTTTGATTCTAGTTTTTGATTGTCATTTTAGATCTGGATAATTTATGCATTGAAACATTTTTTTTAAATCAACTGTTTATCTTATAAACTGTTATCATTTGCTAAAAAGCTGCAGTTTTTAGCAAATGACCTCACAGGTTCCTCCCCCTTCTCTCTTCTGTGCTATAACCCACCCTCCACAATTCCTCCCACACAGTGGAGTCTGCCAAAAACTTGATAAATTATTAGTTTTCCTGTAACATTATGTTGACATTAGCACAGCTGTGGCAGGGTGTGAGCAGCGCCTGCAAAAGCATGATTAACACTGCTAAGATACTCCTCTTGGATCTCATTGGCTGGTTCTTAGTGTGAGTGTTGTATTGCTGCAACTGCTGGAGGAGTTAGATTTTTTACAGATTACCCGTCTCATTTTCTCCTGTCATGACATAGAGATAGTTTTAACAAATATGCAAATAAGAAATTGTTATCAAAGTTACCTACTGTGGTTTTTCAGTAAAACCTGTAGTAAACCATCAAAATATGTTAAATGTCCACTTCAAGCTCAAAAGTACAAAGATGATCTGCATCCCTCAATCACTACTGTGGTAGGAGGATCCTCTCATAATCTACGGAAACAGCTCAGTTTTGGACCCTACACTGGAAATACATTGAACATTCAGTCAGGGTATCATAAAAGATCCACAAACATGGAATTCAGGGGGATAACATTCAGGATCACAAACTCAAAACACCCTTAATGGCATCTAAACCAACCGAGGGACTTCTGAAAAACATTTAAAAAAACTTTAAAAAGTCGAAATATGCTGGGACCATTTAGTGCTTTTACCAGTATAAAAAACTATATTTTTCCCATGTACTTTTCATAGTGTAGAGTATGGAATAAATGCTCATTTACCTTGGCCCTCTCCTAAGGTCCACTGCTCGTCATCATCAAAATGGGAATCACCCCCAATTCCTGGTCCTGGGGCAAAGGCATGAGCCAGGAGACCGTCTTTGCCATCAAAAGGATAACCGTCTCCATGTTCTGTTGACACACATCCACACAAAGTTTAAACCTTTTTCTTCTCTTACAACAATATTACTATTATAGTGACCATAACAATAATTTTATGTCCTCTGGAGAAGCTTTGTTTGTCCTTCACTGTAATTACCAGATTCTTTCTCAAAGCGGTTGGCTGTGGCCAGACGCAGTGATATTATAGCACTTTAAGTAAATATCAAGTGCTTATTTTAGTTGGAATGACTGGAGTGGCCTATGCAAAGACCACAGTTCCCACTGTTTTATTATGTGCTCCTTAAATATAGGATGGTCATGTGCAGAGTCGCCATAAAAACTTTTGTGTTATTGGTCCTTTGCAAACAACCTGCAGACATCTGAACTTTTGCTCAACTGTTTTCTGGATAGGGAGGTGCTTCAGGGAGGGAGACAAAAATCAATGCTGTATGTTAGAATTCTTAAACATAATTGACATTCAGAAACGTAGCATACCATTGCGGCCAAAATTAACCATGATGTCAGCTTCTCCATCCATGATGCGAGTAAAAGAAAGCGGCGTGACATCACTCCACACTTTAAAGGCTCTGTAGAAAGCATCATTTATGACTTCCTCGTCCAGGTCAGGAGTGTAGCCCAGGATTCTACAAAGAAATACCAACGTGTTTGCTTAAAATGAGACTGCAAATGCACACATGCTCCCTGAAAAGATCAAACATCTTGTGAAAGTGTCACGTAGCTCTCCTCTCTTCTCAAGATAATGGAAAAAAAGCTGGACAGTATGAGTCATCTATGAAAGCGTTTCCCGAAACTCTTGAAATTAAGCAATAAATCCTAAATCTGTTGGCCCAGACTACTTTGTGCTTTTCTTTAAAGCCATGCATGACCTTGTTGTTGTTGTTGTTTTTGTCTAACAGTTTTGTGGAAAACATACTAGCAGGCAGGCTGTAATGACTGTGACACATAAATCCACTCTAAAAAGTGTTTTTGGGCTGCAGTTCATCTTATGGACTTAAATAATTATAAAATAATTATTTTCACTTAATTATTTTGCTTTTGCTATGACAGCTTACTTTTTTGTGTTCATTTAACTCAAAACTTACAAATCTTTAACCTAAAGGAACTTTTCACTTTGACTTTACTTAAAACAATTGAGTTCAATGCCAGTTTTGTATCCTATGTCTGACCAACTCAATTTATTATGATCATCCAACTCAATTCACTAAGTTCTTCCTACTCAGTTTGCTAAGTTTTTATAACTTAATTCATAAGGGGATTTAACATGACAAATTTAAGTCATTCTTACTCAAATCATTTATTTTGTTCTAATAAACATTTAAAATCTCTTTGACTTAATTCTACAGAAAGTCAACTCAAACTTTTAAGTAGTTCCAAACTAAATTTTAATACTCTTTGCTGGTTAAACTATGCTGGTTAAAGAAGTAAAGAAAAAAAAAACATCCAAGCACTTAAAACTGTTTGGAAAGGGGAGGGGGTGAAGAACGGAGGCTTAGGGGAGTTTTTTAAGTTCCAGTTGGGAGCAAGCACGATGTTACTTCTGGAATGCTTTGATTTATTGAAAGCCTTTTAATTAGATTAAGACAAGTAAATAATACAATGGATGACATCAAATTAGCCAAATACACCCAACATGTGTATTTTTAATAGAGTTAACCAGCACTTTGATGTTCAAATATTTGACAAGTTCTAAGGTAAAAAGTAGGAGCTAGGAATAGTAGGTGTTGCCAAGACTAAGTTACTGGAACATTACACAAAAGTCCCTAAGGGTCTGACCTGTAGGTAATCTCCTTCTTCTGCCACTTGGGTCTCCTGTGGAAGAAGTTGTAATTGGCCACATCCGGGACACCACAGCGAGGTTTTTTCATGATCTCCACCGTACTGGCATCTATTTCCCCGGTTTCTTGCAAGGAGAAGAACTTCTGCATTTTCTTCAAAGTGTCTTTGAGCACCATAAGGTTGCATCTGTCTTGTGGGCATCCATAAAACTTATTCAGATAGTGCTACAGGAGATGTGCAACATAAAAAAAAAAAGATGAAAATCAATTTCTCTCATTTTTATTCATATAAAAACAATAGCTTTTTGTTCTGAGTATCACACAACGGTTTTTTTGCCTACAAAAGCAAAGCCTTTACAGCAGCTTTTAGATGCACATTCTGTAAGATAGATTCAACAACAAACTCACCAGAGCAACTTCTTTGTCTGTTCTCGGGGTATCGTCTCCGGGAAACCTGATTATAGGAGATGGGCGAGCATTTGTTGCTTGAAAAGCGATAAATTGAAGCAAAAACACTTTTAAAATAACCCGATGACACCTAGATATCGTCGGAAAGCCCATTTTCGCAGGGCAATACTCTCTTAAGTTTGGTCTAAAAGCTGCTTCGGAGTGGTTGCTGTTCTCAGTCCGTCAGCTTGTGGTGCCTTTGCTCTTCTGCAGATTTTTTCCCCCCTTCAGGACGTCCTGCACAGCGGCTGCATAAACTTTCAAAGTTGTGCTTGTTCGTGCACTTTTTCTCTCCGACGCTTTCTGCGCAGTCTCCAGGCTGAGTTAGAGCGGGGGAGTCATGCATTTTTGGTAGAGTGTATCACTCAGTATTATTCTAAGAAGACCAAAACAAGCCATATGTGGAGGGAAAGGTTTCATTTCAGACAATGGAAAAGTGGTTAATGCAATCCGCATGCAAAAATGTGCACCTCTGACCAAACAGCTGAGAAAATGTTTTGCTCTTATTAAATACAGCCCGGATGGAAACGATTTATTTTTCCAATGCGGAGTTTTAGTCCTACTCCGTGGTGATAACGAACGCGGCTATTCAACTATTCCAGCATAATATGTTTTCAGTCTGACCCCATAAATCAAATATTATACACTTGTGCGTCTCCTCTACAGTTACAGTCACAAACTGTTTGTGTTTTACATTGCCGGAATTGGTTGGTGCCAATATCCTGCACATCTGTTTATTTCAGCATCTCCATCCCTCTTAAATGTTTTTCAATATTTTCACACCATCTGGGAAACTGTTTTTCACCTACAGGGAGGCATTGTATCCATACAGTAAAGTATATTGTCCTAAAACAATGATTTAATATTCAGGCTCATCTCAATAAATCAGAATAATTAAAATATGTAATTTATTTTTGGTAGACAATGCTAATTGATTCTTTATACACACACACTAAACTATCCTAAGCATTTATTTCTTATTTCTTCACAGAGAGGTAAAGTCAGCTGCTGAAATAGTGTTGTATTAATGCATATTAAACAAAGGTTAGTTGGAAGGATAAAGTTTGACAGAAGAAGGTGCTGAAATAGTCTAGAATCTCCTTTCTTTATCTAGGTCCTAGATAAAGAAAGGAAAAGCACTGATTTAGTTTATACGAGTCATCTGCTGGTGTTGGTTTGCTGTGTTTTGTCAGTCCAACATTTACACAGCTTTCTGCCAGCAAAATGCGATATGCCATAGAAAAGAACAAAAAAAAGAGTGAAAATAGTGATTTTTGTTTTTTTGCAAAATATACTAGTTGATGTCATGGAAAAAAAAAACAATCTAGCTTAAATAGCAGTTTGAGGATTAAAATGATTAAACTTTGTGTTTGAAGTTAACTTATTTACATATAAATCTGAGTTGTTTCAGGTGTAGGGGAGACTCACAGCTGATTAAGGGGTTTATTTGCTAGTCACACAATGTTGTCATCGGCTTCAACCAATGAGATAAAAGTTTGAAAGAAACATGACTCCTTCATATTCCACCCACAGCAGTAACAACCCAATTTATGGGTCCAGGCCACGCACTTGAATTTGACCCAGATAACTTTTGTTGTCAGGATAAATGCTCCGAGACAAGAAAAGAGAATTCTCAACACTGCAACACACACCAACCAATTTCGACATTGTTGGTGAGTTGAGAAATTCTCCCTAACCATTCGAAACCAAACTCAAATACAGAGTAAACAAACATGGCCGACTGAGAAGAAGCAGTGGCGATAGTTCGTGGACTATGCTTAATGGAAAAAAAACAATAGGAAATGATGTCTCTGGTGTGCCATAACAGTTTTTTCAATCTTCTGCATTTTAGATTCTCCTCTGTGTTTCCGTTACCTCAGGATGTAATCAGTGATTATATCGAGTGTCGAGAAGTATTTAGTCCTGTGCTGTTACCAATGTTTGCATTTCTTTGGATCGTAGGTTATTATAGTATACATGATTTCTTCAGACTGAAGCATTAGAAGCCTATCTGGAAAGTTTGAAAGCGAAAGAGTGAGCTCCTTATAAACTGAGCCAAACATTTCCTGCTGATCATTTGGAAGTGGATATTGTAATTTTTATGAGGGGGACAAAAATGCTCTGCAAAAATATTTAATTTGTGCAAAGGTTCAAATGCAAAACCTGTGTAAATGTCAGGTTGCAGGTTTTCCCAGAATAATTGTGTAGTAAGAAAGATGAGAGACGATAATTTGATTTCCAGCCTCTGGACAGAACTGATTTGTAGTTACTGGCTGCATGAAAAGCAGCAACATTTGGCTGCAGTCAATTCACTCTTAGAAATAGTGTTATGTTGACATCTGCTGGCACAATGTTAAAACTTGTTTTAAAGTCGAGAATGCTCACTCAACATACAGTGTTGTATAGACATTAAAACTGAAATATCCATCATCAATAAATACACTTTATCTGTCTCATTAAAAAATACCTGTCTGTGGACAAAACCAAAATTTAAAAAAAATGAAGAAAAGTGGCAGCCTAACCAGGACTCTCTTAAATAACTTGAAACTTACAAATATGTAAGTTTTGAAGTTCATGGTTGATTTCATTTTTAACACAAATCAGACTTTTCCTTAAAAAAATGTTTAGGTGTTATCAAACGGCATTAATAAGAAATATGTTTGTTTTTTTTGTTGATTTATTTATTTATTAAGGTTTAGCTTTTATTCTCTAAATATAGAGTTGCCCAAACAGCTCCAGTGTTCTAATAAATTCTCATAGAAACTTTGGGGCTTGTCAACATTCCTACTGGCAATTACAGTAGTTTTTTTTGTTTTTTTGTCAATAGTGGAATCCTCCTGGGCCTTCTTCTATAGAGCCCACTATGGTTGAAAAAACAATGGATGGATCAATGGAGTGTTAGAAAAAGTGAATTAACTTGACCTTGAGGTTCAGATTCAGTGGTCCTGGATTTGTTCCCTCTTCTTTTTCTATTATTCCCACCGTCCATGTGATCAACATAAGGTTAAATTTTATATAGTTAAAAATTGCTTTAAACTGAAACTTTTGATGAGAAATTACATATCGTTTCATTTGCTATAAAGACACAAACAAATTTAGCTGGCCTGGTAATGAAGGTTTTAAATCAAAAGATCTAGTGCACTCTAGTGTTTGTTACTGGCATAGCACCATTTTGTTTTCTGTGGCCTGTTCATGCTGCTCTCTTTGAGGAGCTGCAGACTACAGCAAAGCAAGGGTCTTTTTTCTGTAACTCTTCTTGACATCTTTTTGTGTATGTTCTCATATTGGATTAGACTGAACAACAAATAAGAACCAACCTTAACAGAAACAGCCAAATAATATAATTCTTTCTTCGTCTCTTCTTTGTTCTTTTCTCCACAAAACAAGATCTGTCAGATGGATTGCTCACAATTGTGGTATATCTAGCAGAGCAATTTCCCTTCCCCTTACCCAGAGTACAGTTAATTTTTCATAGCTGGGACTGCAGTTGGTGGTTCCTGGATGGATTGAACATCCATTTGCCAACAATATCCAGGGCCTGTCACTTTGGAGCAGAAGCTTGATTTTATGCAATGATACATGCTGCCATCTCCTCCAAGTGACACACTCACAGTGATCTCTTGCAGAGCTGGGGGAACAGAATGCCTGCCTATTATATGTACATGGGGACTGCCTCTCTAAATAGAAAATGCTGTGAGATGTGAAAAGTTGAGCCACAGCTACAGTAATTGAATGCCTTTGTGCATATAAATGCAATTTTACAGGAAGAAGTGGTATAAAGAGATTGAGATGATAACATTTGATATGCATGTAAACTATTTTCTGTTTGTTTTGTTTTTTTTTCAATGCTGCTGTTTTTTAAAGTGGGTTTCTTGCTGGTGATGGTTGCCGCATCTCCATCATTTGTATTTATTAATGGCTGAAATGGAGGATTTAAATACAATTGACATGACATCGGCTCTACCCCAATGCGGAAGTAGAGCAAACATGCGACAAACAAATAATGTTAATGGAACTCAGTGCGCTTTTGTTAGTTTTAAAATCTGTGTAAAATGTATTTAGCATCCCGATCCACTCTCCATTCCAGTAGATGGCGGTAATGCACATCTAAACGTTGCTTGCCAACCGCCATAAAAAAATAAAATAAAATAAAATAAAAAACAAGAACTCAACACGCTGTCCGAGAAATCTTTTGAGTCATTTTTGCCTCATCATCAGCCAACATTGAGGCAAAGACGACTGGCAAGAAAATTCCCCAAGGAGTTGTACATCAGCTCTGTAAAACCCAAGTTTTTCGCAGCCAGAGGACGAATGGGGCGCAGAAAGTCTCGTTATGTGAGAGTGAAAGCTCCGTCGGGTGCATTTTGTACTTGAAAAACGGGTGAGTAATGACTTAGATGATACAAGCTTGTGCAAATCTCCCTTCAGGAAAATGCTTAAAAATAAACATTAGCATTCAAAGGTGCTTAAATGTAAACACCGCAGTGACTACAGCACGTTTTTACGTTGTCATAGACCTACTATTGCAGTTTACGCACATAAAAATCAAGCACAATTCTCTTCACTTGATCTTTGATTTGAGTGTCAATAAGTGTCATTATGACAAAAAATTGGATGTTTACCACTAGTTACCTTCCTGCAGACGAACGTGGTAGTTGTTGATCACAGTTTCATTGAACTGGACATGTGGTCGGCTGCAGGCCTTCAGCCATTCCTTGCAGTATTTCAGACTCTGTTTGGGTTTTGGAAATGGAATAAATTGTATTCCGCCTCTACACCCTCTGGGTAAGGTTGTCAGGATTGCATGTTCCCCGCTGACAACTTTGGACCATGATCTATTTTCCTGAAATCTATATGACCGCAGCCTCTTAGCAATGTTCATGGAGGCTCAGTTCCTCCAGATAAGGGGCGTGTACTTAAGGACAATTTGCGACCGCCATTGGTCAGTTGCAGTCAAACCCCCGAGAATGATTGGCAGGTGGCGTCAACAATCAATCATGTTAATTTGTATAGCACATATCAGCAGCAAGGCTCTTCAAGGTGCTTTACATAATAGAAACACAAAATTATAAAATAATCTCAATCATGGTGCTTTTGAATGCTTATGCTGTAAATCACATATGCTGCCTTACTGCCTAGCTGTTTTTGTTATTGAGTACCTTATCACTTAACACCTCTGACAACTTCATTTGATGCACCTTGTAAGTACAAAATTGGACCTCATTTAGTCTTCAGAACTGCCTTTATTCTTTGTAGCATAGGTCCGAAAGGATGTTGGAAACATTCCTCGGATATGTTTTTATTATTTTTGACATCAGACTATCATGCTGCAGAATTACTGTGCTGATTGAGATTCAGTAACTGTGGAGGCTATTTGAGTTCAGTGAGTGTTGTTGTTGTTCAGTAGACCAGTTAAAGACCATCTGAGCTTTGTGACATGATGCCCTACTCTGCTGGAAGTAGCCAACCGAAGATCAACACCCTGTGGTCATAAAAGGGATGGACATAGTTTCAGTTGATCTTTGTTTAGACAAAGATCAACTGAAACTAACTTGTCAAAAAGTGTCTCCCCACATGATTACACTGCTACAGCCTGCCTGAACTGTAAGACAAAGTAGTTTAGATTTATGTTGACCTTTCCATTTGAATGTCACAGCTGATATGGAAAGTAATCGGACCAGTTAGCATTTTTCCAAACAGTTGTCACTCTACTTTAGCTGACAGAAGCAGCACATGGAGCGGTCTTCAGTCATTGCAGCTTCAAAGTTTGATATGTTCTGCATTCCTTAGTTATAATGATTGGTTATTTGAGCAACTGAGGGATTTTTGTTATGTTGAACCATACAATCAGTTCTCTTCTGACCAATACATTCATATTATCCACTTAGGTGCTGCTCAGTGGACCATTTTCTCTGTCAGTAGAAAACAGAGAAATATTGCCAATAACTATCCAACATTTAAAAAGTCACCTAAATCTCCTTTCTTCTCCATGCAATGCTTCGTTTGAACTTTATCAAGTTGTATTTGCAACTCCATGAGACATAAGAGCATTGAGTTGCTGGCATATCATTTACTGAGTTGCTGTTTTTGATAACAAGCAATTCAACAGGTATACCACATAAAATGACATTCCCAATCAACTAGCTTCAAATTTTCTCCCAACACCAACTCTGTGCACAGCTGGAATATGTTTGCTCCTGTCCTACACAGAATAAACTCATGTCATAATTATGAGGCAAGCTGCTTGCTCTGACTTGCCAGTGAGACCTTCTCTTGCGACAGGGAATGGAACATTCTGGACATGAAGGCCAGTCTTATAATGATTTTCCAGCTGGCTCTGGAACTTCAAGCCAAGCGATTGACCCCCATCCAGCTGAACAGACTGCAGACCTAGATGTCACCCTTTACCCCCCCTCACCATTAGGTCCTCTGGCTCTTGCAAGACCCCTGCAGATTCTCTGATGGGTCATCAAACCAAATTCCCTCTATGGAGCAGAGGTCATGAATGACAGATATCACAGCCCCCCCCTCCGCCCCTGCTGCTCCTCTCAGTCCCCACCCAAAGCTGCTTGATGCTTTTGAGAAGGGAGTGGGGTTTTTTTTTGCTATGTTGTTTCGATATATAGTTAACCTGAATGCGTAGTTAACACTGATGCTGAGTGGTTTAGATTCAGCCCATTGGCATTGTTTGCTTTATTGCTTTGCAGAAGTAATTAACCAATGGTTGCTGAGTAAATGAATGCAGTAACAGCCCTGTCAATAAATCTGATTCAAGATAACTTAATTTGGCTAAGCACTGTGTTACAGAAATTGTGACACATATTATATCACTCAGATTGAAACATTCTGATGATGAATTATTAAACATAAATCCATTATCTCGAACATATTTTATTTATGAGTGCACCAAGACACTAGAGGACTTTAACACTGCGGGGTAATTATTGTTCCACATTGTGTCACCACTCCTTTCACAGATGCATCAGCCAGAGAAAACTGCAATGAATCAAAGAATTGCGAGTTTTGACTGACGTTTTTTGTGTGCGCAGAAGGCCCAAAGCGACATTAGCCGAATTGCCTTACTTTAATGCTTTCTTACACATTCTGTTTCTCTTTTAGCACGCCTTGTAAACACTGATTCAATAATGCATTCCATTATACCGAGGAGAGGAGATGAGTGTCTCGGGTGGCTCCTCTCCATCTCAATAATAGGTCAACAGCTGTATTTAAAAAATTAATCACATTCTTGGCAGTTGCAAAGGTTAGTCGCACCACTCTGAGATGCAATATTGGAAGCTCAGATCCGAGCGAGTCTCGGAGGAGATGGGG
Organism: Poecilia formosa; assembly: GCF_000485575.1. NCBI lineage: Eukaryota > Metazoa > Chordata > Actinopteri > Cyprinodontiformes > Poeciliidae > Poecilia > Poecilia formosa. The sequence continues at coordinate 2,423,908 of NW_006799985.1, read as the reverse complement.
AAGACTCGCCTTTGATGAGTACAGCATGTAAATGATTTGTGTGTGTTTATAGGACACGGGGCTGGCCCTGCCTCACTCCAATAACAGCAGCGTCGGCACCACTCTGTGGCAGAGGCTGGCAACAGCAGATGGAAATAAGCAAGAGGGAAGGGTTGACCTCACTGCAGCGCTGCAGTTTGTGTTCTCTTTCAAAAGACTGTTCATGTTTTTTCAGTTGCCTCACTGAAGCTACAATCTGCATAAGCAGCCTTTGCCTAGGCTCCTTCTTAGGCTATATAATGCAAAGATGCAAGCCTGCAAATCCTTCATGACTGTTCTCACACTAAGGCCTACAAAACAAGTCATTTGTTAATTCAGCGTTACTTATCAAACTGTTTGTGAGATCTTTCAGGAAATTAAAATATTGATGCCGCCCTTACGTCAAAGACAAATTACTTTCAAGGATATCTGGAGGTGCGAGGACACAATTATGAAATATAAATGTCTACCTTGGTTTGCTCTTAGTTATTCTGAAATATTTACAGTGGTATTCTGGTGTGCCGTGGCTCTTAGCTTGTTGCGCATAGGATGACACTTGGACTAAAATTTTCATTAAGGCTCTGATTTAGCCATCACAGCAAATCCACAGTCTGTATAAGTCAGGAATAATTCTACCTGAATTAATAAAGGAAATGGAAATGCTGCGTGACGTAAATGAGCGAAAACATTATAACACTGCAGTGTGCAGGGTGCTTTTCACAGTTATGAGAGCTGTGAATTACCTGCTGTGCTTCAGAAGCTTTTGATTTTCATTTTTTTTTGTAGGTATGTATTACGAAACCATTGGATGGAATTTTATTTTACATATTTATTACATCCAACAACACAATCGTTTATTTGTTAACATTTTGGCTCATAATCTGAGGATGCCACCTGGGCCAGAGTTCACATATTATATACAATTTTTTTTATGCAAATGGGAATTTCCAGTTATTTATTTATTTTATCCTTTGAGTGTAATTAGTACTAAAAAAACAATCACCAGTTAAGTAATTATCCATTAAATGAGAATGAGAATAGTGTTTCCAAAACAAAAGAAACCCTTTGGGAAATCATATTCATCAGCTCTGATTTCTTTTCACTGATTAAAGGAAGGAGACGAGTAGGCCTGGCAGCAACATTCCTGGCTCTGTTAAAAGAGCTTAGCCTCCTTTTAACACACTGTGTTCATATTTGCCAAAAAACAAACAAACAAACAAACAAACAAAAAAAACCCTTAGAGTTGTGAATTATAGCATTGGGTCTTATTCTTTTGGAAATTGCCAAAAAATAAATCACTGTAACCTTTTCTATTTTAAGGTCAGAAGAGTTTTAAAATGCACTTTCCTAAAACTGAAAAGGCATTTTGAGCCACCTCAATGCACTGCCGTAAGTGGATGACGACAAAGCATGTGCAATGGCACCATATAAAAATCTCTGAAGGTAATCACACAACAGATTGATTTCATGTAAGAAAGAGACCTTTTAAACAGAAAAATGTGGAAAGGATGTGTGAACATTTAGTGACAACACAGAAAAGAGTTTGGTGTTTTAGAACTAGATCATCTGTGCAGGAAACATGGGCGAGTTCTGTGGGAGTAAAGAGGTCGGGAAGATGGATTCCTGCTCATCAACAGAAAACGTCTCTTCAGTTTTAACAATGAGCTTTCGAGTTTAATTATGGGCAGTATAGGCTTACAACAGAGTGCTTTGAAAACTTTCCATAGAGTACAAGTTTGTTAAGTCTCCAAACTGTTGCACTCAGACATGACCTCGTCCTCCCAGATGGATAAATCACCAAATACATTCTTCACTTTCTGAACTGAAATCTGAAATCCAATCTGGAGATTTTACCGTCACTACTTTTGTATTGATTAGATATCGTGTTATGGATTCATGTTCAAGTTTATCGTTCCAAGTTTTTTCTTTCACAGTCTTTCACATATTTCTCTATCTTAGTCATACAACTGAATGTTATTGTTGTTAGATACATGTCTGAATACAATTAAAGATGTTAGGAAACAGGAAATATTGTAAACATTATGTTAACTTCCCCTTTAAATAACAAAATGTGTTACAAGACCAAAACTGACACTCAAACGGCCAGACAGTCTGAGTTTGATTTAACACGTATCTCGCAATGGGTCTCAACAACTGGATCTAATTTAACTTTTTTCTTTTGGCCTTTGACCCCAAAATCAGTCATCAGTCACTTTTGAAGCAGATCAAACAAATCCCCACAGTCACCTTATCGAACTTGACTCCTGAAAGATAACAGTAATGATCTTAAAGATCCAGAGGTCATTCATTATTATGGTATGGACAATCCCTTCACAAATTCCAGACCAAACTAAATTTCCTATTCCTCACCAATAACAAGCTCTATGTCACCTCTGAATGCAAGCAAGCATGATTCAATTAAATGTTGTTTTTGTCCTCCTTTTTTTTTCTAGTTTGACCCTATGTCACCTTGTTAGCAGCAGAGACTTGGATTACAGTTTTCCTGGTAATACCCCACGGGCCTCCTGGAAACACGCAACAGACAGACTACACTGCATGAAGCCTTTGAAGATTTCTTTAAGGGATCTAAGGTAAAAAGGAAAGAGAAATGGAAAAAAAAAAATTAGCTGAAGTAACAAAGGTGTCCAAAGAGTTTCTGGAGCACCCTGGAAAATGAGCTTGTTGTGTCGTTTGACAGCGGAGTTGTGTTAGTGCATGAGCTCTACGGAAACAGTGCCTCCCCCTGTTGCCACTACCTGCGATCTGAGTCGTGTTGTCGGGTCGTGTCTGCACCTAACAGCTGTCCTGTGTTTTAAATACCGGACAGTATGCATGCCACATCTGTCCGTGTTTGCAGGATATTGAAAAAGACCCTTGGCAGGAAGGTGAGGCCCACAGGCCATTTGGGAGTTGCACTATGGCTGTTCCTTGTGACCGTATCGCGTTTCTGTCCACATCCCAATAAACAACCAAGGCAGTGTTACAATATGTGACATTCAATAGACTATTTTGCTCTAGGAGATCATATCCCGGATTAGGCTGAAGTTAAACACTGTCCTCGTTTCATTCTTTTAATAATAATAATAATAATAATAACAATTTTAATCACATATATTTGTATGAGAATGCTGCTGGTAGAATTAAAGCACAGCTCAAAATGAATTAATGCAAACTATAGCCCAGTTGCAATTACTATGCAAACCAGATAGATGGCTTACATTTAATTTATATAATACTCCCAGAAGAACGATTTTTATTACAAAGGGATCTTGGTGGTTATATTTGGCCTATAAAGAAATTAACTTTGTCTCTTTCCTAAGTACACCAATGCATCAAGCCATTATCTCTGTGATAGATGAATTATATTTGATATTACACCAGACAAATGTATTCATATTGCATATTTTTCTAATTTTTCCTGTCTGACCATCTGTGTGCATTACGTCTTACCAAGATTAATCCGCTGATCCTACAGGGATAGAGGGCAGGTAATTTTTTTTTCTCCTCTCACACACAATAATAAGTGAGAACTGATATCAAACCATAATCCACTATATTATATTTCAAATCTTTGTAATGTATCAGGGACAGTGATTTCCATAACTGGGCCATATTGTGAGCTGTTTTTATCCTGTATTTAATTTGTGAGTGTGTGAATGTGTTGAAACTGGACATATTGGGACACACTGTGGCCAGAAAAGTTATGTGTAGAACATTTAGAAGATGACTGGCTCATGAAATCGTACTTTGTGTCCTTGGATCAGAGTAGTAAATCAGTTGAGGGAAACGGCTCTTCATAGGATTGGAGGAAGAATGAATAACCGGGCAATATGGAGATTGTGAGACCCGACTGATCCGTAAAACAAAGGGCAAAAGTCTCACTGACAGTTATTCTCTTTTTAAAACATCTGCTAATAAAAGGCAGCTTAAGAATGCGATTTCAAATAATTTATTTTCTGCACATTAATGCCTCAGGGTCATAGTGGTGCTTTAAATAACATGTAAAGAACTCACTCAACACAGCATTTGGCCCTTAATAGTTACTGTCCAACATGTACCATCCTAAATTCACTTATGTAGAACGCTCGTCTTTCTCAAGGCGTTAAGCAGGATGAATGGATGCACAGACAGATTGCAAACTAGCGTTAATGATCAGCCTGTCAAGCAGAATCTTTATTACTTAATCTCCAGGTCGTGCCGTACACGATCAAAGCTCAGCAAATGCAAAGCTGTATTGATTTCTGCATCCTCACTCTCACACTTACACTGCTCCTTTTAGGACAAACCACCTTTTTAATCACACATTCATTGTCTTTGAAATAACCTGAGTGAAAATTATCATCTTGCAGTTTTCATATGAGCCTAATTAAAATGGAAACGTGTTCTCTTGGCTTATTAATTTTAAAATCTCCAAAATATGATTTATTTTTTTATATTTAAAAAAAATAAATAAATCTATGTATCTTGTGTTATTTGAAATAGTTTGATTAAAGATTATGGGATTAAAAGGGCACTAAGCTGTAACAGATGGTTTTTGTCTATGATGAGTCCCATATGCTTATCCTTTCGAAATCCATCCACATATTTGATATTCTATAATATAACGAGAAAGTTACTCTTACTGTACTCTGTACTGTCTGCAATTTAAATTTTGTAATCAAAAAGTTTTCCCCCGCTAATAGGCTGTTTCTGGAAAAAATACAAATTCTTATTACAGTAACTGATGCAGCTTTAATCAAGAGGACTGCATTAATTTGAATAAAATACCTGTTATTATTCATAAAACACAGTGTCGTACAGCAGTGAAATCAATTTACAATAGCATTCTTGTTATGCCACACCAAGCTCTTTGTCACATTGAAACATGATGATTAAGACAGCCACTGGGAAATGAAAATGAATGTCTTCAGCTCTAGAGAAATGTTGTATAGAATTGTCACAGGCCAACCCCCCAAAGGTATGGGCACAGCAATTCATGTAATACATTATCTATATAATGATGTATTTCAAGAATTAAGAAAAGGGATAATTTGATTAAAAATTATCCAAACTGTACTGGAATAAAGGCAAAAAAAACAAAGAGACCAGTGTTATATAGAATAAGGATTATGTGTGTGTGTGCGTGCGTGCGTGTGTGTGCGCGTGCGTGTGTGTGTGTGTGTGTGTGTGTGTGTGTGTGTGTGTGTGTGCATATATACACTGTTCTATAATAAAGAGATGTACTGCTTTTTTTTTCTTTTTAGAGGTTTTTGAAAAGTATTTTATCACACCTCTTAATGATGGCAATGAATTTTAAATGTGCTATCCTATTTAAATCTATTTTTGGCCACTCAGGGGCAGCAGACACAAGGCAACATACAACAGTCAGGTTTGTGAATTATACTAGACAAAAAAAAGGTGTTTGCAGAAAAGAACTCTGCATGAATGCAGGTAAAAGCAAATAAATAAACTATATTTTACACGTTTTGAAGACGATTCTGATGCAGGTTATCCGCCTGAAAAGACATGTGGACATGAAACCACAGTAGCACAGTTGAGTAAAACAATCCAGAGGTTCGGTTGACAAGAGATCACTCCATAGACTGGCTGGGAAGATCTATCTAGACCTTGCAAGAGGTAGCTGGGCTGACTGTAGATACAGTAGCATGAACTTACTGACCTATGACCTCTGGTAAAGCACTACTTACTGACTGCAGAAATTAGGAGAGAGAAAATGTATGGTTCTGATTGTCAGAGAGTTGAGAGAAAACCTTACGAGAATTCTCCCAGAATCACTGAAATATTTGGTGAGAGATTTCCCCACTCAAATACTGGATTGACACTGCCTTTGGTCCTCACATAGGCTGTACGTTACCTGGGATGATGGTGGCTCTGGAGGTAAGAGTTCATCCTGTAACTGTTGTGTTGCCAGTTTGAACCTCCACTCAATCTGACTCAGTCATTGTGTCCTTGAGCAAAACACTTCACTCGCCTTGCTTGCTAGTGGTCATCAGAGGGCCTGGTGGCACCAATTGTTTGGCTCCTGCCAGTCTGCCACATGGCAACTGTGACTACAATGTCACTTACCGCCATCAGTGCGTGAGTGTGTGTGTAAATGAGTGAATAACTGAATGTGGTGCAAAGCACTATGAGGTCCTATGGACTAAATAAAGAACTATGCAAGTACAGGTCATTTACTATTTAGCTTAGATCTCCTTGGATTCATACATTAGAGTTCATTTCACTCTCTTGGAGACTAGCTGATTTGTATCTTAAACCCTCTGGGGCATTAGCTAAGAGCTGTCCAGGGTATCCACAGGCATCTACTTGGGGGCATATCTATTAAGATTTGCAAAGACTAAGTTAAGGAGTTTCACAAAGTAGGAAGCAAAGATTCTGATGAAGACTAAGACGAGGGAAATGTGTCATGATGAACTTCAATTGCCTGATCACATTCAATCATCAGGTAAAGCAAACATGTTTTCTTAAGAAACTTGTTTTTGTTGGCCTTTCTACAGTAAATTTATGGTAGTATACACTCTTCTCACACCCTTAAAACTAGAAAGACTATTGGGTCTGTGTGAATGGCACCCTTCCGCTTTCTAATTGATGACCATTGGGTGCAATCTGAAGGAAGCAGAGCTGGAAAACCCATGGGAGGAAACCGCTGCCAAGACAGATTTTCTATCAGATTGCTCTTTGAACTTAAAGCTTATGAGCTGTTGACAAACTCAGACCCTGCATGGCAGCTTACCACAGTGCCCCTCACCTTCCTTCCTTGGCTCAATCCTAAGAAAGGAAATATCCTGCTGTTTTCCTTCTCAAATGTGTACAATCTGAAGTACTCAGTGATTCCGCCCTTAACTCTAAATGGAAACAGTGTTGCTTCTTTTCTTTCATGCCAACACCTAGCAGCAGAACAGCGTGTCAGAACACTTTTCCCTGGATAATTCTGGACATGTGAGCCTCACTTTCTTTTTTGCCTGCACGCCATTGGACTTCATTAGACAAACTTATTGGTTGCACATGGCCAAACCAGACTATGTGTTTTCCTTGTGGAAATAGTGCAAAGGAAATTGCTGTATCTTCTGTCATAAGACAAGAGCTGAAGGCTATTTCCTCAACTTGCTTTGCACGCGTGGCCTGGCGTCAGCCCAGTGGGGTGGGGAATAATACAGCTTAGTGGGAGCAGGGCCTGAGCCTGGTAGGTCCTCATCCTTTACTGAAAACTGATACCTTCAATGAGCCGGACACTAAACCCTGAGGGATATCCGAAGTCATCCTTTGGGAGTTGAGAACTGTGACCCTTGCCTTGTGGTAACCTTGTCTTTATGTACTAAACCAATAATATCATTACAAATCAGGAAGAGAAAAATAGGATTAAACATTTGCAGAACCTGGCTACTGTGAAAGTTAGATGTATGGCAAGACATTTTCTCTTTCAATTCAATAGTTTGAACTTTGTCTTTTGTGGTAATAACTTGAAGTAGCCATTTCCTAAAATACTTTCCTCATACCTTTGTAGAAAAGACAGTGACACTCTTATGTATACAACACTTTTTTTATTTCCTGAATGACCTGGCTTAACACAGCTGCCATCACATTTGAGTCCAGAATGCTTCGATGTACATTGCTTGTGATCAGCTTCATGAATACAAGTCGTCTAGGTCCTGAGGTCGTAGTCTTTACCCCTCCAACCACAATGCTTGGCAGTTGGTTTGAGATATTTGTGTTTGAAATTGTATTTGCTTATTGAAGTATAACTTTGAAAAGTTTGGTTTACAATTTTCTTTTATTGAGAATAGTCTTCATGAAAACCTTTTTTAATAATCCATACTTTTTCAAACCTTTTCAATCTTTTTTTTGCTATAAACTAGGCATTTAATGTGCTGACGGAAGCATTTAAAGTCTTAGAAGGAGCTCTTGATTTATTAAAAATCTTTTTTTGTAATTTTTCAGGTGAAACTTGAGTTGAATTTGCTTAAATTATTGGCATCTATTTTAAAAAGTTTGCCTTGTCAATATTTTTATTGTAGAATGATGGACTTCAAATAGGAAATAGCTTTATAACCCTTTTCAACTCTGCTGACAGCAGCAGTTAACATATCTGTATGTCATAAACCAAATAACTGCAAAACCTTTGCTTTTTTTTAGGTAGGGTCTCACTTAGACTTAAGATCAATTAATAAATTTGATTGTGTTTCACTTGGCTGCTTTCTTTGAATTCTATGAAAGCATGAAGGGTTTCCCCACTTAGTTGAGGTTAGCTGTCAGCAATTTTAAAACCTAGTAAACCAACAAATCATTTTCATTACTTTCTACTATATAAATCCTAGAAGCAGAAAGGACTTTCTTTTAATCATGGCTGTGGGACGAGCTTTCATTTGGAATATAAAAAAGAAGGTTAAAAGAAATTAAATGAAACCATGTAAAAAGCTGTTTTAATAAAAAGGTGCAGTAATTTGAGAAAATATTAACTCGCTCCTGAAGATGAAAACAAAAAGTAAATTTTAGTTCGATTCCAAATCAGTAGATTTTGATGAGTAGTTTTTATTCCAGGAGTAAAAGTTCTACATTACCTCTGTCACAGTTTTATTGAGTTAATAAAGCTAAACCATTGCATCTGTATTTTTTACAGCTCACTCAAATTTAACTGTCATTCAGCTCTGCTTCAACAACTGTAGGCTGACATGGAGCGTTATTCAGATATTTACGTTTGATTCCATCTTCCCCTCATAATAATTAATTACATGTAATTAAAGAAAATTCTAAAATAAATAAGGTAGAATTTAGATGATTCCCTCTGACAGCAACATACAAATAGTAATTGTCCAAACCCAAATCCAATCTTGATTAATGAACAGTACAAGGAATTTAGCTTTGCAGCTATTAGGCAACTGTGTTTGAGGTTGCAGATGTATTGAAATTAATAAAAACATTTTTAAATTTAATTATATCAGTTTTGTCTTTAAATTTTACTGAAGTGAAATGTTATTTGTGCGTTACTTCCTGTGACATATTGTCATGTATCTTCAGTAATAAACTCACCTGGATACTTTGTTTAACAGACACAAGGTATATTATTAAACATTTGCAAGTCGTTTTATGTCACTTACCATGTACCCCAGGTGATGATAAAAAGTTTTTTTGGCCTTGTAACCCCACTTCCCCTACCGGTAATCACCCCAGAGCCCTGTAATCCCCGGAGCATGCAGATGCCGCTGGGGGAATATTACTGTTCATAATATTAATCTGCTCTCAAATTCCTTTCTGTTACCAAGATGAGGGGCCTTGTGCACCATGTTCCTAAGGGTATTAAGTGTGCTACATGAGATTCATTGAGAGGTAGATTCTGACTCGTCGGGGATCAGGACCAGTCTGCGGTTGTATCGCCTCTTTAAGGAACACCCACGAGCATGCAAAACCCATCTCCATATTGCCATACACACACCGAACATGAAAGATGCTGTGCTAGAGCAGGGAGTCAAATCCAAATCCAGCCCACATGAATCATGTCAGCCTCATCCAGAGGCGGGTTAAAGCCTCTTTAAGGTGCTCTGTCCCTGACTGTGATACCTGTCTTAGCAGCAGGTAAACCCTCGTGCCACAGGGCAAGGAGAGCACCATGGTCTCTATTACCTGATCAAAGGCTCACCACCACTACATGCATCCACAGGAAGACAAATAAATCTGAAGCCACCAGATGAATGTGAGCCCATTTCACTTCAGCTGTTACCCTTCCCACAGTACCTGGAATTAGTGTGTTGTACCATTTGTTATATTCAGCTTTGCACCAGTGTGGATTCATGGCTTTTTAAATTGCCAGAGCACAAAATGTAATCATACCAAGCCTCTGGGAATTTATTATTAAAAATTCAAGGCTAATGACAATGATTACATTAATCACACCGTAGTTGTCTTTGAGGTATTGAGACAGAATATTTAGCTAATATGAGCTATTAGCCAACTCTGATGACCGTTTTCCCAAATGATTAATTTCCAGGCTTTCCTCATTTTCACACTGATGAGGTTCATCATCACTTGAGTATGTATTTTTACCAAAACACGAAGCGTGAGTACAATATGTAGAAAATCTTATTGTCTCCTTGCTCTGTGCTTTGTGGTCGCTGTTTCGGTTGTCTGAGTATGGGATTGAATGCAGCCCACTGTGTGACTAGAAACACTTATACAATCAGGGAGTGAGTTAGCGGCATGTGAAATCTGGTCACGGGATTGACACTTACATATACCTGCAGATGCCTTAGAGACAAATGTACCATTCGTCTATACGCCACTCAGAAGCTCCAGCTCCCCTCCCTATAACTAAACTTAGGATGACATGAAATTAAGGTCTCCATAAAAACACACACAGATCCTTTTGATGTCTCTGAAATGCACTTTCAATTATATAGGCAGTGTTACATGTAAAGCTGTTTGTTCAGTTCCCCGAACTGAATCACCAAGCTTAGAACTTGCAGCAGAAATTCATCTCCTGAAGCACTGAGGCTTCACATGCCAGGTGCTTACGCACTACCTTCACGGCGGATTGGAGGGAAATCTACATTATTTTCCCATTAGATGTCTCCGTGTTTGATCTTGTACAGAGGAACAAAGAAAGATGGAGGAATATGTAATGCACCGTATTGATCAGTGTTAGCTACTGCTTCATTGTCATTCCACCAAGTGTGGTTTGGACTGACCCTTAGCTACCCTCTACAGGGGTATTAGTCACCATTAGCCAGACTGAGGTCACCTTGCAATGAGCTGGTTGTCCCTGTGGAGGTGACAGTGTCATGGTGCTAGTTGGCATATCCAGACTTGTATCGTAACCTTGACAAAAGAAAATGTATTTTGCGGTGGTTAAAGATTTCCAATGGGGCATACAGTATAAGGCCATGGGGATTTTGCTGTCCAATCCCCTCTGCTTGTCCTGCAGGTTGCCCTGTTAGCTATCAGTTTGAATGCAGACCACCAGCCATGCATTAAGTGCATAATTATTCCATTTTCAAGATAAATCTGGTGTATAGTGTTATATCCATCATGACTGTCATCCCCTACATGGAGAGTAGGGCACTAAATGAAAGCCTTTTTGCTCATATGCACTTCTATATAGTCATCAATTCTGAGCAGTCTATTCATTGTTTGCTTTGACAGACGCGAGCTAATAATGAATGATCAAGCAGTGTCCCTCAAACAAGAACAGTCATCCACCGGCGGGAAGGAGGAGGAGACAGGGAGTGTTCGAGGTGTCATTCCAAAACACGCAAACTACAACTGCAGCTGGACAGGCAATCCTTTTTTGCATTAGCCCTTAGCAACCTCATCCTGCCATTGAGGTTGCTATCCTCATTGGCAGGATAGAAACCTTTTTTACAAGGTTGCTATCCTGCCAATGAGGACAATGTCAGAAATTTGTTGTGATCAATATTTGAGAGTATGTCTGATCAAGAAAGCGACCAGTGTACAAGTGTTAACAAAGGGCCTAGGCCGTACCGAGGCGGGTTTAAAGCTTGTATACACTGGAATGTGATGTGAAAACATTGGTTCTGTCGTCAGATGGTGCTCAAAGTGGAGCTGTGATCCTTGTCCCCGCCTTGTTTCACAATAAATAACCTTGCTTGTCCACTCAGACAGACATGAAAAAGAGATTTAGGCCTTTGCCAGGGGATGATGTTTTTGCCTCCATTTATTATATGTTATTCCATTTAACATGGGATTAAGCATGTTAGTGCTGATTTAAAGCTGAAGTAGGCCCTTCTGGGCTGATTGGAAGCAAAGAGGGTTATGTGACGCACATAATAAGAATATTCCAGCAATATTGGGGTTATTTTGAAAGGCTTAGTTGAGAACACTACACCTAGAGCCTTACACTACTTTAAACTCGGGAGACTTTGATTTAAATAGATTTTAAGATACTTCTGTTTAGTCTGCTGTTGTGAATTACAATATTTCACTTGTGAATCTTATTTTTTGGTAATTCTTTGGGGTGATCAACTCTTTTACCACTGTTGATTTAAAATGACCTATAATCATTTTTCACTACATATCTGTTGAAAAAACAATTTCGCTGTCTTTTATGTTTAATATATGGGTTATAAATAAGAATTTAAACATATATAACATTGTAAACTGAATGTATGTGCCATATCCTCAGATGTGTGGTAAACAAACACAGGCTCCACAAAAAAAAATAAAATAAAATACATAAAAGACTGTCCAAATGCTACTTCAGGTTACTGAGAGATATGCCATGTATTACATGCTTGACTGCCACTGTTGCATTAACAGTAATTGATTCTTTTCAATGATTTTATATTCTGGGGCGGCTGCTGGCATTGCATGTTTAAAGGGAGTGCGGGCATGTCACGCATGGCTAATCTCAACAGATACGGTGTTTTCCTGAAATTCAATCTGGCCTTTCTGCACCTACCCAAGGTGATTAACTTCCTCGGACACAGGTCCTGCTGGGTTTTGCTCCCCAGGATTATGGGCGATGACTTATCTTTTTTTTTCTTTTCTTTTCACGTAATCTTAACACATAATAAAACATATACTGTTCTCACGTATGCTCTCATCAGGTATTTGACTTGGATGTGATAATGAAGATAGAAATTTAATATCACACATTTTTTAAGACTCTTTGATGGAAAACGATGCTTTTTGGCAGGTTTCTTCACAATAAAATAAAAATTCAAATTGCACCTATTTGAGTTACTGGACTTGGTCAAAGCATTTTTTTTTCATTGTAAAAGGAAAGTATGTACACTTAAAATCCTAGGATTTTATGTATTTTGTACATAAAGATATTACATATATATACATATAGCTTTTGAATGTTAAGTTTTCTGAAATGTTTTCATGTTCTCATGTAAGTTATGTAAAGTGGTCAACAAATCATACAAATTACATAAAGTGCTCAGAAAAAGGAAGCTGCTGTGGCTCACAGGCTCAACTATAAAATTTACAACATACAAGTATGATAAAAATTTTCCATATTTTTTCCATCCAGTGTCATGTAAGTACGAGTATTTTCTCATTATTTAATGTTACAGTTGTATTGTGTTTTATTGGGAATAATATGATAATACATGCAAGGTTTGTTGTAGTGTATTTTTGCAGATGAAAATCTACTCAATAAGTGCATAAACTCCCATCATTACAATGATCACCTTAAAGAAAATGTAAAGCTCAGGAATAAAGTTGTGGAGAAGTTTAAATTCAGGTTAGGATATAAAAAAATATCCCAAACTTTAAACATTGTGAAACACTCCATCTGTCATTTGAAAACAGAAAGTATGACACAACTCTAATACTAATACAACATAGCAAAGACTGCATATCTCCCTTATTCTATATATCATCCAACTTGGTGGCATCATACAGTGGGGGTTCAGTTCTTCATGGGACGATGGATGAAGCTGAATACAGGACAGACAGTGAAGAAAACCTGTTGGAGACTGCGAAAATATTGAGAGTGGGAAACAATGATATCTAAAACATAAACAATGCTACATTTGAATGGTTGAGAGCAATGCATATTCCTGGATCACTTTGACTCAGAGTCTGTATGTGATTGGGGTAAGCTTGATGTTCAAAGAAATTGTCTATCCAATCTGACTGTTTTTAAACTATTGTGCAAATAGAACTCGGCACAAATTTCAGTCTAACTTTAAAAAGTTGCATAACTGAAAGTATTTGGACCTCTAACTGCTGAAGGGCACCGCATTTTGAGAGGTAAAGAGGACTTTTTCATCTGACTTTAGTTTCAAAAGGCAGGGCGACATTAGTTTATGAGTACAAAACTGACCAGACCGTGAAAGAATAAACACTTCTCCAGAAATTGAAGAATGTTGGAATTGTGCTGCAGCTCCCTTGCACACAGCCCTTATCTATATTGTGCTAGTAAACAACTAAGAAGTTATTTTGGAAATGAAGCAATTAAGCAGATCCAAAATGAACACAACCCCCTTGTAAACCAGCACATAGCAATGTCATTTGCATGCCTTTGAATAAGTAATCTCTGAGGGGAGTTCCTTCAGCTGCAATCCTCAATGCTATGCTCTCTTTGTTTTAAACACAGCAAACAAACAAAACAAAAGCATCTTGGGTCCACAGTTGCTTCAAAATCCCCCTCACTCTCCATCACACCTCTCTCTGCAGTCACTCAGCTGTCAGATGACCTACAGCTGACAGGCAGCGACTCCAAAGGGCCGTCAGTCACCATCAACAAAGAATAAAAATAAGTTTAAGAAGTGCCCCCTTTTTGGTAGATAAAAATAAAAAATAAAAATCTAGTAGCATCCTGAACTGAGCCAAGATCTTTTTTTTTTCTTTTTTTTTTGAAGGAGGAGGGTCTTAATTACAATCACTATCCATCATGGTCATGGCTTTTCTATTCATCCAGCTGATTAGGGACATGACAAATGAATGTGGGAATAAACGGAGTGTCAGGCTACGAAGGGAGATGGATGTTCTCTCAGCAGGGAGGAGTGGGGACAAGTACAGTTAGCGTTGGCAAGTGGCCAGAGTTTCCGAGCTGAATGTGTTTCCACTCGTCACCCCGGGGGCAATCGACAGCAAGACTCCCGCCGGCTCTGGTCCGTCTGTCACACTCCCTTTTTACTATTTATTAGTTAATGAACAACATGTCACATCGGTCCACCTTCATCCCCTCCAGCACATGCCTCTGCAACCCCAGCTCACCTCCCTGACCCGGAGTACCTGGACGTCAGTCAAAGTCAATTTTAAATTTATGAAAGGCTTCTTTGCTGAGATTTGTCTTTTCAGCTTTCACAGCGAGGACGAGCCAACGATGAATAGGAAGAGTTGTACTGGCTGTTGTCTGTGTGTAATTATAAAATGGACAAGCTGAACATTAGCTGAGCCTTAACAGTGAATATATTAAACACCATTTAGCATGACGCTGTGTTTTCTCCTGCTCTGCTGTGCTCTCGGCAGGAGATGGAGGGTTGCTGTGCCCACTGATGTGTGAAGCAGAATTAGCACAGGGAAGCCTTGTTGAGATAGACAACATTAGACAGTGTTTGACTGACACATTGTAAGCCCTTTCCCTCTCAGACATTATTAGCAAACTCACTTTGATCCCATTATGCAGCACACAATTGATATCCTAGAAATGAAGGAAAAATAAAAATGCCATCAAGATTAACAACCTCTCCACACTCTTTATTTCTTCCTCAGCACTCCTACTTTTGCGCCGAAGTGGCTTTCATATAAATCTGAATTGCTTTTTAAATGATTGGAGTGGCTCTGCTCACTCTGCCTAAACAATGACTTGGATTGGATCTATTGAGATGAAGTTAGCTTATAAATTACTCCAATATCCAATTTAATAACTCTGATTTTCTCGTTATTGTTTTCTCTGTTTGCATTGTACTCTTATAAACGATTTAACAAGGCTGAGCAGTCGGCTGACACAGACAGGAGTTCTGCAACCTTTCCCGACAAAGGAACAATAATGGCTAACGTTGGTGACTGAAACCCAGAGTGGAACAAACTAAGAAAAATATGAGCAGTATTACAGTGTAATTTACCATTTGTTTCAGCAAAAGAGATTATATTGGCATATAATCTCAGGGGTAAGGTTGTAATTTTTTGACCATTACTGTGATTTCACATTGAGAAACCTGTTACTCTAAGAAAGCTTTTAAACTTATTGACATTGTAGGCAAGTTTAGTCTATGTTTATTGTGTCTATGAATCAATCAGTCTCTTAATCTGTTCGAATCAGTCTGAAGGGTGAGCATATTTCCCTTTCCCTGAGCTATGTGAAGCATGACAATCTTTACATATATTGCTGAGGATTGAGAATTGATTTAAAATCAACACAAACACCAACTTTAAGTAAAGGAAAAATTGTTGAAAGCAGTGAAATCAAGATTTAAAGTTGAGCATAAATCAACCATTATATTCACAAGGTCTGCACACTGCTTATTACTGCAAGACACTCAGAACTAAAACAGTTTTAGTTCTGTGTGCTTTGTCTGGATAGATGGATAGATATGGTTACATCGCTTTAAATATGAAGCCCTCTTCTCTAAAAGCAGCAATGTCAACGATGTCATTTCAAATTTCATGCCATGCGGTGATTGAGCTGCATAAACAACCTGCAGTGGAAGTTGGATTCACTGTCACATCCAGATGCTTTAGTTTGGGAAACAAAGAGACTGGAAAAAGGGATTGTGATCGCGGCTTCATGGCATATTGGAACAAAAGCCTGAGCTGAATGATTTATCTTTTTCCCCCTCTTTGAAGCAAAGAAGCGCTGTCTCCCCACAGCCTGCGTTTGAGCTGCGCTAGCAGAGTACCTGGGGAGGGCAGCGGCATGCAAGACAGTAGGCTATGAAGCTCGTGTCCCCATATTTAGGCTGCGCAGAGACAATGTGCATACAAAAGGGAAAGCAAGTACAGCAGCTCTGGCCTGAGGCTATCTTGTGTAGGGCTCCCTGGGCTTGCACAAAGTGCGTCAGACATTTTTCGAAACACAGATACATTTTGTTACAGAAGAAAAGAATAGTTGGGAAGTAATGGCAAGTCATAAAAATTAAAAAAATGAAAGAAGTGCTCTGCAGCATACCATGTTTTACCACTCTCCCTGGGTGATTACTTTCCATTGAAACAGAGTATGTGTGTTTGGTTTGCTAGGATTGAAACTGAAAGGCAGTGATAAATAAGGCCATTTGATAAAAAAAAAATAATAATTCACTTGGCACTCCTCTGATAACCTACAATGCATGATTCCTTAGATGAGCTCTTCAACTTTTAGGTTCCATTTTTTTTTAGATATTTTATAAATTAATCTTATTTTGAATGAAAAATTCAATTTCACTTATTTATTCTGGAGATGTTGTATTTGGATGACATGTGTTATTTTACAAATTTCACATAAATCATGAGCTTTTCTATGTTTGAGATGTGGCTTCATTCAAGCTGAATTAATGAAACATGATTGTAATTCCCTCACGTGGAAAAGGCTGTCATACAAAATTGAGGTGCTTATAGTCGCTGTGTAATCTCACTGTCTGCCAGGGGAGGGCGGCGAGAAATCCCACCATAAAACAATGTGCTGATGAGATGAGAAGCCTTTGCAAGATGTGGCAGGTTAAGATGGAATGAAAAAAAAAATCACTTTTCCTCAGCAGAAAAGAGCTGCAGATTTATGTTGTGTACTTATGCATACAATTAATTTAGTTTGCATTAACTAGGATCAAAATGACCATGCTTACCAGATTTTTAGCAAAAGTGAATGCGTCACAAAGTGCAGAGATGCATTGTGGCATTATGTAAAAGACACGGCCACCAACGACCCTAAATGTTGTTTCAGAATGATGAAAAATATCTGCAGCTAGCACTCGCTTTCAAAATGTACTATTTATTTCCTCATCAGCTCTTCTGTTTCAGTGTGAACTGTCTAGTTGCTTAATGAAAATTCACTGACCTAAAACAGACTTCTGAATCGGAAAACTTAGCTATGTGTTCTAGAACTTACTTTATTGCCAATTCAGTTACTCATATTTTTAATCTGGGGACCCAACAATGTAGAGGATCTGAGGCTCAGCAGTTTCGCAAGCTGATTGCCTCCAGGCCACAGTAACTCATACAATAGGAGGTCTAACCAAATATTAAGTCCACAGTATTTAACATTCAGAGATGTTTATCTGTTTTAAAATATTATTTTTAGTTTAGCTGTATTGAAAAGTCTAAGAGTTGAAGTCTCGCGTAGCAGCTAAAGAGTGCAACATGGCTTTGTTCAGTGTATGTATTATATTGCTTCTGTTTTGGTTTTCTCTTGTATTTTTGTTCCCTGAAACTTTCCTGCAACTCAAAGGAATTCCTGGATCAATAAAGGTTAGATTGTATAAAATTAACCATTTCAGTCGTTGCAATGAAAGCTCTTGTTGCCAGGGGTCCCTAGCCACTTCACGTTGAATGCTTTTCCTAAACTAGTTTTTTTGCTCACCTCCACTACAGTGTAATCTCATCACCTGGCAAGGTTGTTACACACCTGCCATGCTTACAAGTCTGCAAAATGAAGTCATTTTGTAAAGTCATTTTGCTGTGCCAAAGCCTCACACAGCATTTAATCTAAGGTAATACTCAGTGACAAATAATGCACTCTATCAGTTAGGAGCTGCTGGAGTTTATCCGCAAAGTCACATCCAGCACTGCTACTCCAACCGAGCCTAATTATTTCCTCTTGCTGAGCATCACAAGAGGAGTGAATGACACAAAAACACAACCAAAACTGGGATAGACCTAATCATTGTTTGGCTGCGCCTACGACTTAATTAATATTCGCTTGGAGCCTGGCTCCTTTGTTCCCTCTGTATTGCAGCAATGTTCATCAGAAGTGAGCAAGAGTATAGATAATGGAGTGCAAACACTTCCTCTGGTGAAGCTAGCCCTTTCTCTAGAGGTTTACCCTACTTTACTTTTCAAACTGACAGAAATGGGTTGTATCAAATCTGCCACAGCATCACTTCATTAGAAAGGAAGCCCACTTTAAAAACAAACAAACAATGAACCCACCCCTCCCTAGACCCACTCCCACCCTAGGAAAATCAGGCACACACACTTGCCACCCCACCCTATCGAAATGTGTCACATCCCAGGCAATCTGTAATTTTGGACTCCAGGGGTTAATTGCCTGCCATGGCATCAAAGGATAGTTTTGATGTGCTTTTTGAGGGCTGTCTTTAACCAACCTAGGGAGTAAAAGAGAGATGGGAGTGAAAAGATGTGGTGAGAGCAGAAGGAGAGGAGGGCACATGAGATTTCACTTGCGGCATAGCAGCGCAGGCATCTCCTCAGGTAATCCTGCCTCTCAAAGGCATTATTGAATTTTCTTGTTTTTCTTCTTCTCTTTGTCAAGGCAGGGAGGAGGGAGTGTGTGCACAGGGAGAAGTGGGGAGGAGGGTTAAACAGAGTGAGCCTGACTTCTGAAGGGTCTGCAGCGGGTGCTTGATTCTCATTCACCTCTGCAGATCCACGTCAAAACACAGCCAGACCTTTTAAGGCGCCGGGCTTTGAAGTGAGAGGAGAGCCTCAAATCCATGCTCTCCGCCACATATGCCCAGTCTGAAAAATTAGCAGCCATGTGCGTCTCCCTGCCCCTTTGAAGTTCCACGGGCTGCTCGCCTATCCATGTTCTAACAGAAAAATCACAAGGTATGCAGCCTGACTCCAAGATTAAGGGTAGTGATCGTACTGAATTGTAGGGGAGGCAAAGTGCCTCATCTCTGGCTTTTGTTCAGTCAGACCGTGAAAACCTCTGCCTTGTTAACACTGTTTACCTAACTCTTCAGAAAATCTCTGTTCTGTTTTAAGGCTGAAAAAACCACTTCGAGAGCCAATTGTGACAAAACCTTTCTGTGATCTGCCTGACATCCGTCTAAAGAGGGGCAAGTGACTTGAACCAGCAGCTGCACATGGCTAAGATGTTAACTCATTTTCTTTTTTAAATAATGATGGTCTTCTTCCCAGTACCTGAATGTTGTTTATTAGCTCTGATTAACATTTGGGATTTAACGTTGCTTCTTGTGAGCAGAACAAGGGCAGCATTAAAGGGCACAGCACATGTCCTGGGGGACACTTGTATAAAGAGAGCAAGGGAAATTTGGGGTGTAAAGGGTCTCAGGAAATGTCCTGTAAGTCTATAAGAAAAAGGATTTAACAAATTACTACTTATAGATCACGATGTGTTTGGACAATAACCATAAAAACAAGTGTAATTGTTAATGATAAGGATTCAGACATCCTCTTGTTACTGAAATGGTAAATGTAGGGAGATCCTTAAAGAGAGCATTAACCAAACACTGTTTCGAATCTGCTTATCCAGTTGTGATCTGACCTGATTGGAAGAGTTTGATTAAAAGTGAAGGGTGCCACACGCCACCTAATCCCAGCTGAGCAATGTATTATGACCTCGTCTAACCTTCTCAAATGCCATACGTATCCCTCCTGTCAAGATAGCTCAGCGCACAGTACCAGACGGTTGTGCATGCTGTGCAGGAGTTCAGGGCCGCTAATCCCCAAGCTTGTCTTGTCCCTTTTCCCTCTTATCCTCATCAATGGGACTATCTCTCCTCACAAGAAGATTTGGGAGATGACTGCTATTTTGGTGCTCAAAAGTGGAATAGCCCAGAGGGGCTGTGTAAACATTGTGGCTTAGCACTAACTGTCATAAGTGAGGCTTGGAGACGAGTCTCCTTACTTCTAAGGTAAGCAAATCCGCATGTTGTTACGAGGGAATCGACTGCGCTAAAGCCTTGCTTAGTGACACATCCTGTTGTCAGAGGGTTTGTCTAAACAGGTATCACAGCTGTAAGCTGTCGTATCACTGCACATCATCAGCATCTTCTGAACTTACTGTCAGCACATCATCCACCCAGTTTATGAAGGAAACATCAGTATCCAGGATTTTAGTGGAAGAAGAAAAATCACTTAAGTGTCAGTAACACAGGAATAACTTCAGGGATCCAGGACACATAGGCGCCTTCAAACAAACATGCGTTTAAGTAAACCCCCCATCCTCAAGAGCATCTTTAAGTTGCTGGGAGCTTCAGAAGTCAGCTGTAAAACTTGCCTAACTCCCTGCCGCTTGGCATATGACTACAATAATCTACATCTTCTGGTAGAAATGTTTTTTTTGTGTGTGTTAATGTTAGGGGGGTGATGTTTACTGTCAAAATGACTCCCAGATAGTTTTATGTTAGTGAGCAAAGAAGGGGTGTATGCTTGCGTGAGTGTGTACGGTATTTTTTACAAGGTACATATGTGTTCATACAAGTTTGGGAGTAGAATCCTATTGCAGGAGCCCTGCAGGAGGCCTGCCACGTGGCTCTGATCGGATGTTATCGAAGCCAAAGAGGAAGCTGTTGTGAGCAACCGGGTGCTGGGTGTGTCTGGTTCAGGTGTCAGAAAGAGAAGGGTAGAAAGATTAATGGCTTCCCTGAAATGAATGCCTCCCTCCAGTTGCCCGAACCCTGCCTATCAGGGGAGGGTCAGCTAACTAACTAGGGATTGCCTGGGACAGGTAGAGTGACTTTTTTAAAAAGGCCTTTTTACTGATTGGTTTGTTGTGCCCTGTCGACAGGTCACTGAGTGACGGAGTGGCAAGGACAGCAACCTTCTTTTAGCTGGGCTTTTGGAACAGCTCCCTCATTCATAGCTGTGTCTCTAGTAAATCTCAAGAGACTTGCTGCATATTGAAAGGACCCAATATCTTGTCAATGGGTCCTAACATTCAGCTAGACTTCTTATCTAGTGAGGATATGAAAGGAGGATGAAATACAAGCTTACGAAGAACCAAACCTAAAGTTCTGGAATGATTTTTGGGTTGCACATAACATGTCTGGAAGGTTTCAGAAAGGCCTGCATTTGTTGAAGAGTAGACACGGCTTGGCTTTGCAGTGTTTTTATTATACTCTACTGACCAGTGTAGTCTGGAAAGAAAAATTGAAAAATCTCTACTCACTATTGATTAGCTAAAGAAAATTAACATAAACTACTAACAGACTAAATTAAAACAACAAACATTTAACCTACATACCATAGATTTAAGAAATAATTCATAGCAAGGAAATTAAAAGTTGAAACTAGGGGTGACTGGTGTTCAGTGGACAGATAAGTTGTCTTGCCATTTAAAAGTTGTGTGTTCAACTCTAGCTTAGTACAGCCACATGTGGCTGTGTCCCATGTCAAGGCACTTGACCCCATGCATGTGTATTTTTTTCCTGTTCCATTGGCTATATATAGGTTTTGTGTACAGCAATTTGAATAGTCATTATTTAGTCAGTCATATTAAAGCAAGAATACTTAAAAGTGTAAAAAAAAATAGCAGCAGCTTTATGAGCCATTGATTTCAAGGTGCATGATTGTTAGAGTGGCGATAAGGGTAGAAGGCCTGTAGACCACAACACCCAAAGCACCAAAGGACGGAAGACAAGGCAAAACAGACCCAAAGTACTAATACTCTGCACACAGGTAAATCATCAGAAAAGCAAGGGTCTGTCTGTTCCCAGACCAAAGATGCAGAGGCTGAGATTCAGGGCACCAATTCCCTCCAACTCTCCACACTGTCATCCAAGCCCAGGATCAGTTCCTTCAAAAGCACAACATCCTTGGCAACAAGGCTGCCCAGTACCAAGCAGGGAAGAGCCCCCATCATGGCAGGCAGGCACTAGCCCACCATGGCAGAAATACCAAGGCAGAGAGATCACAATGCCCCAACTGGAGGTCAAGAAGGATGGACACCCACCAGAGCCTGGTACAGCCCTTTCAACCTGGGGCCGCCCAGTGGAAGTCCCTAAGAGAACCTTTCAGATGCACTGTCAGGAATTCAGAAAAATAAACAGAATAGCAAATCATAAAACCTCTATGCTTTGAGATTCTTGGATGAAAATAAGTGGATAGGTTTATGTCCACATACACATCTACAGTCCTTTAAGATCATTTTAAGTGACATGTAAAAGGACATGAGGATACAAATCATATCCCATATATGTGTTTTGCTACAATATTTTGTACTTTTTCTACACTAACTGTAAAATCCTTTGATGGGTGCCAAACTTGCATGCAATTTAAGAATGCCTTTGAAGGAAAAAAATCTAGTAATTATAAATAGAGCAATTTAAAGCTAAATTATTATGCTTCTGTGTGCCTGCCCATACCTTTGGGGTCTATAAAGGAGGATAAAAAATTAAGCACTGCCAGCTTTGCAAAACACTTATGAATTGCAAATTCAGTGTGTGTTTTAGTTATGTTTAATTAGCAAAAGCAGCCTAGGGACACTTTCATTTTTATCATTCGTGGTGGCAGGCACATACTCAGACCTTGGCTAGGATTATTTAAGTCATAGACATTGTTGTACTCAGTAACTTCAATCATCTCACCTTACAGGTTCACTCTGGAGCAAGCATTCAAGCACTCTTTTGTGTTCAGTTCAAAAAGTTATCTGCCAAAAGTCAGCAGCGTTCTTTTAAAATTGAATGTGAGAAGTGATATCCCATAATTAACTGGCTTGGACATTTTTTTTCTTCTTCTTCTTTTTGTGGTGGGGGCATCATCACAAATATCAAAAGGCCTTTATTAGATAAACATGTTCACAATTGGGGTATTGTCAACTTTACTGCTGGTGACATTTATCTGTAACAAAGAAGTTACTTGAGCCGCACTCCCTGGACTTGCTTTCCATTCAGACTAGTGCTCAGTTGTCTGCAGACAAGTTGCCCCTGGGCTGCCAGCCCACCCATGACGGGGGGGTTCCATGAAGGAACTTATTTGTAATTGCAACTGAGGAAAGGCTTCCTAAAAGCATTTTTTCACTTTAATGAAGTTACTGGCACCGCTAGGTTGGTGAGAAGCCAAAAGGTTTTAGTGTTCTTTAGTAGAGAGCTAATATGATTTGTCTTGGCAACCAACAAAAAAAATGCGTAATTGGCACAGAGAATAGCCATGAGGTGGAATCCCAATGCCAAATTTGTCATCTATGTTTTTTACTTTAAGCTGGGTTTGTAAGAAAAAATGTAATTAAGGCCATTGTTGCCATTCTCTGTGGGAGAGCATTTACTTAAGCTAAGCCTTGTAATTATGAATGATATCCTCTTTGGCCTGCTTTACTTTCTGTCCCAGTAGCAAAAATTGGATTTGTTCCACACACCCCTGCAAGACATAAGATAATCTTTGACCTGAATTGCCATCACCTGCATTCGCTGTGCAGAACTGCGCTTATCCTTTCATTTAGCCTATTCACTTAAAAGCGTGCTGTTCCATAAAAGGACTGTGCTAACATGATGATCACAACAATTTGCCGCCCTGCCTACTGAGAGGCTGAGCGATTCCATCAGCATCAAGTTACCTGGCTGCCCCCACTGCTCACTGTACCTGTTGAGAAAGGCATTAGTTCATTGACACAGTATGGCAAAAGAGGGTGGGATCAGTAGCAAAGCTTTAGTCAGGGGTGTGAAGCTCTTACAGGGCGGAGAGCACTCTCTCTCTCTCTATGGGTGTCTTACCTGACCTGGCAAGTTGGGCTAAACAGACAAGGCTTTCATTCCTTCTGACCCATTGGCTTCATCGACTAATAAAGCTGCCATTTGATCCCCTTGAATTTCTAAATTGCTTTCCATTTGATTCCTTTTATACTCTGCTTGTTTTTCCGCTTGCTTCTGTATGGGAGCAAGTTTCCACTTTTAGGCATTTGGTATTTTGTGATTTATGACCAAGTTGTCAACAATCACCTAAGTTCACTTATTTTCCCAGGTTTGTCCTTGGGAAGAAGAGATTGCCAAACTAATATTCTTATTTGCCTTGTTATGAATGTTGCTATCAATAGCCTTCATTTGTTTGACAGCATGGAATGTGAGAGAGAATAGATTATTGTACATGACAGAATTTACTAATGATACTAATGATAATAGAGATCTTGATTTGTAATTTCCATTACATTTGCACACACTATCAACACTATCATATGTAGAACCCTTCATAGTAGCTTTGCTCAATATTGCAGTGACTATTTTAAAAATGTGTAATAGTTTAGAAAATAGCTTACACAAAAGTGCTGGCACATAACGTTGTGCGTACTTTAACATCGTATTGAGTTTAGAAATTAAAGAGATTGATGGTCAAGGAAATTATCTGATAAATTTTAAAACGTGCTTTTGTGCAGTCATCTGGAGTGCATCTATGAAATGAGTCTCATATTAAGGCTTGAAAAAAGGAGATTAAATAGAATAATTCATGACTAAACAAGGGGCATTTGGTTTTAAGCAAATTACTTTTTGTTTGATTTTCCATTGAAAATTGACAGATAAAAATTCAGTGTCTTGTAAGACTTTAACTTGCAGCTCAGTTTGTAATGCAAGGCACTGGTTAAAATATTTCCTTTCCCTTTTGGCTTTATGACCAATTTAGTCAGATTGTGAAGCTGAACATAGCTTGTGCTAGGCTAATGTTATTCTAAAAAGCCCAATTCATACTGACAAGTCAGCTTTCGTTCCACAGCAAACCCTGTGTGACATAAGTGTCATCATATTTAGCCCTCTTGGCTCTGACTCTGCTGTGTTCCCACTGTGGATTATCTATCTATCTATCTATCTATCTATCTATCTATCTATCTATCTATCTATCTATCTATCTATCTATCTATCTATCTATCTANGATCTTGATTTGTAATTTCCATTACATTTGCACACACTATCAACACTATCATATGTAGAACCCTTCATAGTAGCTTTGCTCAATATTGCAGTGACAGTGAATTCTATCTATCTATCTATCTATCTATCTATCTATCTATCTATCTATCTATCTATCTATCTATCTATCTATCTATCTATCTATCTATCTATCTATCTATCTGTCTTTTCTTCTTCTCCTATAAAATGTGGCACATTATCGCCCCCAGGAGGCTCTGACGAGAACTGTTTAGCTGGGTGGAATGTTTACTGGTGGACCTTAAAGTACTTTGAATATCAATACCTTCTTGTTTTCTAGGTTCAAGCAGATTATGAAGAAGGAAAAACGTGTCAAGTCCTCAAGTAAATAAATTTGTTTCCTATTGTGAGTTAAAGTTGTTACCATAACCCACCTACAGAAACTTAATTATTAAGCATTTTGTTTTCTTTTTTCTTTTTTTTACCATGTAGTTGAGGTTTTGTGAGGTAATCTGTTAAAATGCCGGTGCTCCCTCTTGACTCCTCTCAAACCCACCAAATTGGGTCACAATTTTTAACCAATGCTAACCAATGTTAAGCAAATCAAAAGCAATTGGAATAAAATGTTACTGATATTTTTGTGCCATATCCTCCCAACTACATATTATTCTAATATAGTAATAAAGATACCATGTACATCTAAAAAAAACATATTCTATAAATATGGTTTGTGTTGGGGCAAAGAATGGATTTCATTCAAATGTTAGACTTAAATGGATGAGACAGTAGTTTATTTTATGGTTCTGTTTTATTTTAAAATTAATTTTGTCTGTGTTTTAAAAAGTGAAAGCTGGTAATCATATGCATATTACTTTTTTTGTCACACTTAGAGTGCCATATGTATCATGTGCCTTTGTCAAAATCAAATGCCATTCACCAGTGTCATTTTTTTAAGCATACTTTATTGTCAAGAACTGTAACAATTTAGATTTTGTTTTTCACAGTACTGCAATGTGCTTTGTTAGTCATTCCTATTGTTTTTCAAGATTACCATAACTCAAGCAGGGTTATGGTACCAGGATTATTGTAGGGAAGCACACACTATAATTTTTTTATTTTATAATAAATTCTGACAACATTTTAAGTATATCTAGCGCATGGAATAATAAAACGTAAAACCCGTTTTTTTTTTTTTTAAACAAAAGTGGTTCCCTTATTGTGGAGTTCCCGTATGATCTGTCTTTTCTTTCTTTTTTTTTTTCTTTTTTTTTATTGTCTGCTGCTTCACTACGCCGTCCAAATGTCAGGGAAGCATTAACTCTGGCTGTGCTCACTCAGATCACAGAGAAAGTATTTCCTGACATGTGTTGATGCCCTGGCCTGAACCGGTGCCTGGCTCTGTGAGTGTGCCCATGGCACTCAGCAGAACAGGAGGGGAATGAAAGAGCTCTTATGCTGGTGCCAGTCACATATGCCCTGCACCACCTCCCACCCATTTCACCGCCTGCTCTGTCTGCATTCCCCTCTGACACTGTCCGGGCTGGGCCCAGTGCAGACCTGCAGGTGGCCCCATTAGCAGGGAAAGTATGTCAGTGGAGCTGAGCAGGAAGTGTGAATGGAGCCGGCTGTTGCTAAATTGTGGCTCTTCTATATCACAATTTAAAGGAAGAAAAGCTGTCTGAATGTGTTCATTTATAGCCGTAGAACTAGACATTTGGTTCATGGTGTAAACAAATCAAAGTTTTGTCCTAATCAAAATGTGTTTCTTTAAGTCAAAATGTGGCATTTGTATTTGTAGGTCCAGCAAGTATTAACAACTCTGATTTCCAAAAAAATCCTGATATAAAAAATGAGAGTTTGTGGGAAATTCTGAGGTCATGGTGATGAGTAAAGGTAAAGGGGGCCCACAGGAAAGAAACTCCCACGTGTGCACCGCACACTACAGAATCCAGGTTCCAACCTGGCCCAGTCCTGCTCCAGCCTCACATTTATCTGTTCCACAAGCTGAGATCAAAGCCGTAGCGTTGGCAAATACGCCCGGGCTCCGGCACTGCTTTTGCTCCAGCAGCTGCTCAGCAGGAACAGCCCCAGAATGCCATGCTGAAGTTGGTGTAAAGAGCTGAAAGATTCATGGGCTGGATGTGTCATTAACTCACTGCACGATTGATGTACCGCTTGACTAATAATGTCATGACTCAAAAGCAGACAAGAAAAATGCAAAAATGTTCAAACATATCATTTCTTGTTTGTTTTATTATTTTTTTTCCTGTGCCAGAGGAAAGAACTCAGCCTGTCTCTCTTTTGAGCTTAATCCAAAGAACTTGTTTGGTTCTTGTGAAGTCGAAGAGAGAGAGAGGAAAATATTGATGTGAGATTTTTTTTTTTATATATCTGGGTGGCTATTTGGATGGCTTTGCATCACCCAGAGCCTTACATCTTTTACTTATTCATCCAATCATTTCCTAGCATACAAAACAGCTGGCAAACCTCAAAGAGAAACCTCCCTTCTGTTTCCAGTTCAGAGTACAATTGAAATGTTTATTTCAGTCATTCAGTTAAAAAAAAAAGGCTTCTACTCTTAGATTGATGTATTTTAAGCAGCTATTTCTGTTTATTTTGATAATTATTTCTTACACTTCGAAAGAACCTAAAACTGAAAATTACTATGGTAGGAATAGAAGAACAGTGTTATTTTATGTTACGTAATGTTCAAAGCCACAATCCATAGTTTTTAAAATGAACAAAAAAAAGTTGCTCTCTGTATTTAACCAAAAATATTTAACTTTTCAACAAAATCACTAAAACTAATAATGTTTTTAACATTATTCTACATCACTAGTGCTAATTAATAATGTAGAACCTAGGCAAATTAGTAATTATTATTAAAATATGAAAAGAAAAATATTGAGTTTTGCTTTGGATAGTGTCTTAATTTCTCCCAACAACACCTCAGCATGCATGAAAAATTTACAGCTCGGATTTGATCAGACATTTTTGTGCTTCGTTTCCCATCTGAGATCATCCGTTCACCATTCAGTCAAAATCGCTGCATGACACGTCTTGTTGTTGGCTTGTACAGTCTGTCCAGTTGATCTAATTTATTTCCCTTTTCAATAAAGGGCCTCCCGAGGCAAGGTGGTGCACAGAGACAGACATGCGAGCCCTTGACCGTCTGTGAGTGTCTACTCATTAATTAGGCCAGGGAATTCCACCGGCCCTCATTCTGAGGGGGAGCAAAAGGTACCAGATGGACTCTGGGAGGGGTGTTGAGATGAAAAAAAAAAACAAAAAAATGGACAGAAAAACAGAAAGACGTAGGAAAACACCAGGAAGAGACATTCACAACAATTTGCAAAAGAAAAAAAAGTTTCTCCAAAGATAAACCGTTAAGATCTTAAATTCCAATTTTTGAAACCAAATTAGCAAGTAAATATCAGAAGCTATTCACAGCCTGAAACAGAATTTGTGTTCTTCTATAGAAAAAGGTCCATAATCTGCTATTAAGCCAAGTAGGCCGCACTTGACCCATTAATACCCTGTTTGCCATTTTTCCACAGTAAATCCTCCACCCTCTTTGAGTAAATGCCAAGTCAAAGAAGCTTAAGAAGAGAGAGAGCAATAAATATGTCATTCATGAATACAGCAAATGCTGTTTTTTCATGTTTGCCTTGATTTTTATTTTCTGTTATTGTTATTTTACTTCCTAATCTATTTGGAGTGTGAGTCTGCAGGGGAATGCATATTTCAGTGAGGCTCTTATGGCGCATATGGAGATATTTTCTGTTTTGATAACGCTAAATTGATCACTAGAAAATGTGAGATTGAAAACAGAACAGTCTCCATTTTGCCACAAAATGAGAATCAAAACAATGAATTCAAAACATAAGGATTATTTTCTGACGCAATAAATCTTAAGTCTAAAAACCATGAAGATTGTTTTTTTTTTTTCCTATAACTGATTTTCCAATTATGTTTTACATTTACAACAAAAGAGTAGTACAAAAAACACGTGAGATCCACTTTGACGACTTTGATGATATAGATCGAATATAGAAAAACACATTCATTTTTATTTTGGTTAAAAAAAAAACTGATAAAGGAGGATAGCCCTGAAATTTGGCCAACAGATTAATGGGATGAACTCCCAGATTGAGATGAAATCAAAAGAGAAGCTGGGGAAAAAGAATACGAGTGAAAAGAAGAAATGGAAAAGATTGATGAACAGAAACTGAGCACAGATAACATATGGAGGAGAGATGTAAAAGATGAATGGAAGAGAGCAACTGAGGAAGAAAGAGTCTCTTGATTGTTGGTTTCAGGCAGTTTGACTGCCCGGTGACAGCATGCTCCTGCTGCAGCCATACGGCCTGTCTCCTTAGCTAACAGCCCAGCTGCATGGGGAATGTCCCCAGACCTGACATTTTGACACGGGCGCCACGTTGACAAATAGCTGGAGTTTTCACCTCCTGCTACACTGTCTGCTTTACTTGCTGTATGAAGTGTGGGGGCGAGGCTAACAGATTTGCTGTCAGAAAATGGGTGGTGGTGGGGGGTGGGTGGGTTGCTGATCGAGGTCTCTTTGGGTGGCAGGCTCCTACAGAGAGGGAGGACTGGTCATTGACAGAATGCTTATCCTAGTTTTTGAAGCCCATTGCACACTAGAGTTATCTCATTCCCCAGTCCCCCCCAGTATTTAGCTCTAAGGGGGTGGTCATATTTTCCTTATCATGTCAGTGGTCCACACAGTAGCCGTATATAATACGGATAATATGCGCTGTCATGTTGCCCCATGACAAAGCAAGGGCAGCCTATTTTTATTCCATCTTTCATACAAAACATGGTTCAGTGCTTTATAAAAAGAAGAAAAAAGACATAAAGGTAATCAAAACACTGTCAAGAACAATAAATGAATAAAAGGTAAATTAACAAGAACTCTGCAAAGAACAAGACATATCTTAACAGCATAAAAAAACATAACATTAGAAGAAAAATACTGTCAAATCTACATGTCCCGTGTTCTGATTTAACACTTTATTATTGTAATAGATTTAAGGTGTTAACAGGCCAACAGTGTTGGCTCTGATTGGCTGTTTCTGATCGAGAATGTCTTTCTGTGAATGGCAGTAGGACCACAGGGAAGAGGAATATAAGCTTGATTTATTTCACAGATTATCTGTCTCATGTTATAGTGTCACTACATGGTGACAGTTTTAACAAATATGTTATATATATATATATATATATATATATATATATATATATATATATGAAGCTACATACTGCAGCTTTGAGGTGGAAGAAATTTTATCTTATCCACTTACTGATTCAGTAAAAAAATAAATCTTACTCAGTAAGGGATTGTTTTCATATAGTAACATTGAAATGTAGAGTTGTATGCCATCTGTATGTTAAGAGATGCTGTGGTACTCCAAAACTAAAAAAGTGGCCCAAGAACAAAACCTTGAGAGACCCCACATTAGATTTTTGTTGCCTTAAAATAGCCAGATGACATAATGTAGAGTTACCTGCCTCCCTTATTTGACACTTGAATTTTCACATTAGCATTTTTGCAGGACTTTTTATCATCACATTATCCCATCAAAGAATTGGCAACCTATGTATGGGTGCCTAACATAGCAAAGATAGATTTAGACTCCAGACACAGGTCAAGAATATAACTCAAGAAAATAACTCCTCTCTTACTTAAGTTACCCTCAAAAAAGATCCACTATGTTTGCGCTCTAATGGTAACATTATAAGTCTATAGAAATGACTTTCAAGCAGCACATGTTCCCATCAACCCAACCGTTACTTTTCCTTTTTACTTTCAGCAGGAGCTCCTGCTGACAAAAGTTTTACAACGACTATGTTGAATTTATGCCTCCTGAGTCCCTGAGGCTCCTAAATGTTCATGTATCTGCATTGAGCTCTGACTACAGAATAACTTTCACAGTGTTGAATATAAAAGTACATGTGCGCAAGCTTCTGCCTGAATGTGTCTTTGAGTTAGTGTCGGGGCCAGTTGGCCCGGTGACTGTTGCCATACCTTGGTACCGGTGGGGCTGTAAGTGCTTGTGGTTGGCTGTTATTATGGGTCTGTATTGATTAATCCCTTCGCCTGTATAACCTCCAGCTCACTTTGAGGCGTCCCCAGTGTGCTTGTGTTCTCAGCCGAGCACACGCTGTGATTAATGCCCATCTCTCGAGTCTAGCCACCACTGAGCACCGTGTCAGGCCAGATTTGTCAGCTCACAACTATAGATTAGTCTACGCCTCTTCTTCAACTTTGGAGCCACCAGTGCCCTGTTGTGTAAATCTGTCCCCTCTTTCTCCTCTCACTTGGGTCTAATCCCAAGGGTTGGGAGATGGTAGATGCATTAAACAATTCACTTAATAGATAAGCTACAATCTGCCTGAATTTCTTTGCTCACGCCTCCCCTCCATTCCCGTGCGTCCTTCCTCCCTCTCATCTCTCGTATCTCCCGCTGCTGAAATAGAATTGGATCAAAGCAGGAAAGAAGGGGGTTGGAGAAGAGGGAGGGGTCCTCATTGGGTTTTGTTGAAATATTTATAGGTCAGGGTTGACTGGTTAAATTGAATATCTATGCTGATCTCACTTTCCTGTTTAACTTGTGCCTAGGCAAATATGTTTCCTTGGTGATAACCTTTTATGTACTAGTCTGACTTCATTGAAATGCATAAAGATAAAAATGTGTCACACTTCACAGTCAAGCCAGGCAGCCTCAGATGCTCGATTATTCAAATGATAATTGACCCCCACCTGTAGCTTGCTTATATTCAGTAGTCAATCACTCCATCCCCTGTTAAGATATGGGGAAAATAGGTTCTGTCATTTACATTACAAACCAGAACCGAATGTCAAGTACCCCAGGCGAGCCACTTGTGTGGAGAAGAATGGGGAAAAATATATGGCCAATTATGATTTCCAATCTTTTTAATAATTTAACCGCTGTTGATATGTGAATTACTGGCAGCACAGCTCTCAGCTCTGCACCCTGTTTATTTCCAGCCGTATTTTCTCAAACAAATGACTAGATGTTAATCTTCATATATAATTTTCGTTTGTCTGAAATAATAGCTTCTAGTGGCTTGCTGTCACAGGTTGATAAATTGACAAGCAGTGTCATAGCACACAAGTCAACAATGCCGAAAAGTGTTTTTTTGTTTTTGTTTTTGTTTTTTTCTTTTTAGTCAAGGCAGGGACGTTTTTCTTTTTTTATCTCAGGGCACTCATATTAATGAATGAATGCATATTCATGTATGGACAAACACACATACACACGTGCATGGGAGCATATTTCACCATCTGATACTGCTGCTGTGCAGTCTTTGATCCTCATTGTGCAGAACATCACACCTGCATTGGGTAATTCCTTCAAACTGAAAATCCCGTGTTGGCTTCCCCTCAGCATCACCCTCTGTGTCTTTCTGATATTTGTGAGCACGAGCAACGTGTCCTAATGTTGTCAGTTTCATCTTAGAAAACACACAGTATGGGCGCTATTTGCATAAATTTTCAGAGTGAAAGCGTGCAAGAGTGCTCGGCACATGTGCCTGTTTGTTTAAAGTCAGCCAAAGCTCTATAATTAGCAGTGTTTAATTATGGAAATGGCTTCTGAGAAGAATTTCAAACGCGCCCCTTCCCTGGATCATTAGTCACAGGGGCAAAAAAATGAAATGCTTTCAGCAATGAAGGGTTCATATTTCAAGCTTATAGCTTCTAAAAGGGTGTACTCAGAAAATCAATTTTATGAAAGTCCGTTCAGCACTAAAGGGAGTTTCATGCAACTAAGCAATTTTGAAATAATGTCGGTGGGGACCTGATTCATGGATGCTAACAGGACTTTGCTCTCCTTGCCTGGGACATTATCCTCTAAGCTAGGGTCAGAGTTCAACCTCTGGTTTAAATCACCCTCTGTTTAGCATAACTCGATTCTTAAAGGGCTGCTGGCAACTCCACGCTGAATAGATAAGTATTTGTCGGTGGGCAAAGAGCATGCAGTGCGGCAGATCAAAGCGCCTGAGTGCTGCCTGAGGACTATCAGGGCCAAAGTTCAGGTAAACTGTAGCGTGAAACCTAACCTTGACCCCAAGAAGTGCTAGTTACTTTAAACCACAACAATGATGTCTTAATTTGAGCCACAACCTCACACACTGACAGTAAACACACAATTTGCACATACCTCCCAGCGCACAGGCGCCCTTCCAAGCTATAAATCCAGTCCCTGTTGCTTCTTTGATTACCACACCCCCACTTCTCTCCCCCACATCAAGCTGGGTGTCATTCCCTGGTTGGAAGGATATGGACGACACATGTGCAGGGGATGTTTGGAGATAAATGAGAATGTCAGGTCTCCCGGTCTTTGGTTTGGGAAACCACATCGCCATCGTGTAGCACCCACATGCTCTGTGGGAGGCCCTGCGCTAATAACTTTTTGTGGGGATTAGTGTCTTTTGGTGTGCGTCCTGGGTTCTGTAGGGGAGGCAGCAACGGTGGCGCTGGGGACACTTTGGTGTGCCGTTTAAGCTGGGAGGTCACATATAAAAGCTGCTACAGCTGCATTGGGATGGCTGGCCCACGCTCCTCACAGGGGATTCCCATTAGGCAGATTGATTGTTTCCTCTCCTCTCCTCCTTTGATTCATGCCTTCCATCTGAGTTTTAATGAGCCATCGGCCGTATGGCACCACTCAGGGCATCTGTGCATCGCCCCGCACTGTACTGTACACGGCTAATGGGAAGCACAGCCTGCACTGTAAATGAACACATGCAGTTTTGGTCACAGTGACACCTGGAGCATGTGCTGTCTACAAGCTAGCTTTTCCTTTTGTTTGAGAGGAGTTGTCCTCTTTTGTTACACCTTAAATGGCTTATAATATCAACGCAAAACCATGTTGTTTATTTCACCACAGTGCCCATTAAAAATCATTTATACCACTTGAATATTGTTATGTTACAACTTCAATTTTAAGTAGACCAATGCAAAGTGGTGCATCAAAAAAACAAAATGGAAGAAAAACGCAGCATAGCCTTCAAAATGCTTTACAAATAAAAATCTGACAAGTGCGGAGTGCATTTTTTCAGCCTCTTAAAACCTGAAACCCCTAAATAAAAATGCTTACCATTAACTTCAAATGACAAGACGTTTAGTTGTGCACTTAACAAATATGGCTTTTATGGAACAATATACATATATATATGATAGATAGATAGATAGATAGATAGATAGATAGATAGATAGATAGATAGATAGATAGATAGATAGATAGATAGATAGATAGATAGATAGATAGATGACTGAGCCTAAACTGTTTTGCAAAAAAGAACAGGTAACTATTACACTTAGAGATGTTGTTCCAGCAAAAGGTGTTTATTCACAATAGTAGATAGTTCTATTCAAGTGTGGCATGAAGTAAAGTAAAGTGAATCACATTGCATAGCACTGTATACTTGCTTTGTCATATCTTGTTGATATACAAAGAGTGCTAATATTTGTGGTATAATAGGTACATTCATTTAACCTTTCATGCACTTTTGAGTATGAATGTTCTCTATTCTATACTAGAGTCTCTGTGTTCCATAGCAGGATGTGAAATCAAGTAATCTCTCAAATGAAACTTAGCAGGCATCTGATATTGATTCAAGCCTACATTTGAGAACATTCCATTCTGGATAATTTTCTACCTTGGGAATTTAAGAGTGTAAAGGCTCCGCAGCAAATCATTAAGCATGTTCGGAGACGCAGTAAAATCATTTTTATTAAGCTGCAGCCCCCCATTTCCATAGTGCAGCTGAAGGTTACAGACTCCCTTTCTTGGTGTGTGGCAGTTTTGCACATCAAAATGCGTTGAAAATTTGCAGATCTCTGTCTGCCTCCTTCTAAAGAAAACACCATTTGCAAAGAGGAAGCATAAAATACTATTTGGCATCTATCCGCGCTGCCGGAGTCATGTCAAGAGATTTTACTTCACCGATTTAGACAGGCATATTTGTTCTGAAAATATGATATTAAATAACATTCCCACCATCAATTTGTGAGGGAAAGATAAATGATAAACTAGTCAGTGACTGAAGCAGGCTAGAGGGTAGAGCTCCTTCAATGAACTGTAGATGAACTGAGTGAGTTAAGGCAGAGTCATAAACACATGCTTCTCTGTGTCATTGATTGGGGGAGAATAAATGACTGTTTGCTAAACATATTAGATCAGAGAAGATGAGGCTCTCACACTGATCAGGGTGATCTGCAGGGTGGCCCTGGGTCTTGTCTTTTTGAGTTTGTTTAACTATGCATGTGCACGTGAGCGCCGGCATACACTGTGGATCGTGTGTGTGTGTGTGTGTGTTTGTGTCTGGCTGCATTATCTGGCAGAGTGCAGTGTTTGGCGTCTTCTTGAGCACGGGTTGCTTTTAACGGAACGGTAAGCCAGCCTTTTCAAACGCCAGTCGTCTTTCAGCTTTTGTTGACACACACAAACATAGAGAACACACACCTCGGCTAATTTGTGCTCACACACCTTGGGCTGCTCCTGCACTGTATGTGGAGAAAACTGTCTCTAGAGGTCACTGCAGTTCCATGGGGAACAGACGCAGCTGGGCTCACAACTACATCCTGTTTGACAGAGTCACTCTGAGCGCAGCTGTAAAGGGGAAGAAGAAAAGTAGAAGAAAACAAAAACCTGGAGAATATCACAAACTTTCAGAGTTCTAAACAGCCACATGCAGACCACTGCGTTAAGACAAACCCTGCTTCCAACTGGCAGTAAACATTCAAAAAAAATGTTAATCCAAAAGAAGCTGTTTTAAAATTGAATAGTGAGTATTTCATACACACTGCTGTTCAACAAACATACATATCCTACCACAGCTGTTTTATAATTGGTGTAAACTACTCAAGTATGCACACAGTGAATTAAGTTAATGCATTTTGATATCCAGATCTTAAGCTGTCTCCTGGGTAGTGATGTTAAATTGATGAAATAAGATGCCAAACTTTTCCCTGCCACAGGCAGCTCATAAGAATAAGTGGGGAAAAAATAATAAAACAGGATCCTAATTTTTTTTTTTTCTTTTGCTCTGGATTTGCTTCTAAAGTCATCATTTTGATGTGTAGAAGTCAGAATGGGAGGAAAACATGTTGGCAGGCAGCTCTCCCTTCACTAATTCTATTACGCTGGGTTATTTTTAAAGGTTCCTTTCCTAAACATTTACTGTCAGTAGAACACTAAAAACTGCTGTTCCATATGCTTTGTTTGCACTGTGGTTGTGGTCAAAGTCAGGCTGAACTCGGCTGCTTCCAGCTTCGTAGTCCACCATGCCAAGTTCAAAATTAGTAACAAATTTAATATGTGCTCTGCCGGCGTCCGCTGTTTTTATGCTGAGTGCAAAATGCTCTTATAGTTTGTTGCAGGGTCTCTCTCTCTCTGTGGAAGACCACAGCCAGGCCCAATATGGAAACTCCAGTTGGAGGAGACACAAAAAATAGTAAAAGCAAAATCCAGAGCAGATGCTGACAACTTCTGCAGCTTTCAGGCAAAGAAAAGCTGAAGCACTAAAGCAAGACCACCAAGACAAACTCAGCTTTCACAGCGACTCCCTTCTGCTGACAAATGCGATCGTGCATGGCCGCAACCTCAAACTATTAGCATGACCTAAACGACAAAACCATGCTCCTGTTAATGGTATAATCACAGAGGGAAATGATTTATGGCTTTCATTTTTAGGTAACACTTTCCCCATAACTTCCAATATGGGGGAAACTATCTGTTTTCACCATGTGCAGCCCCTCATACCACCTTATAGGCTGTTAAAGCACAGCGAGGAACAGATTGCTGTTGTAAATTTTGGTTTCAAACTAGAAACCATGAAATCTGCTGCAGGATTTCAGAAGGTGACAACAGTTGGAAAGTTAACTCATAAAAAAGCGATTGGGATTTTGACTGGCTTGGATTTGACGGTAGAAACTTTTAAGTAATTTCCAATAATGTACTTTTATCAGTGTATCTCTACTTGGCTTCCTTTGCCATCCATCACGTCCTTGAGATACAGGAGGCTTGCAGTGCATTTCAAAAATGGATGAGACTTGTCTGCTGCCAGCTATTTCATGTTCTGTAGAAGTTGTTAAGGACATTTGGGTTCACATTGGGACATTAGGCCTTCTTGTAATCATTTCAGGAATTTTAGTTTGTTTAACTGAAGAAAATAACTGTAATATTTTAAGGGGCTGATTATTAGCTAAATTATTCTTGGTGTGCTCAGTTTTTTTCCTGTGGCCATAAAAGCGGAGGAGCTGGTAATTCACTTTAATGTAGTTTGCCCTCTGACCAGTAGAGGGAGGTCACTGATTTATTTCTGCTGCATTTTGACTGGAATATGCAATTGCCTCCTTGGGCTACTTGATTAAGAGTGATTCCACAGAAATGTGTCAGTTAATATTTTTAGTCAACCACATCATACAGGCACAGTAGCCTCTTTGAAGGCTTATTCATTACAGAGGAGATAAGCATGTTGCAACAGCCAGCCTTCTCTGGAGCAGGTCAGGAGTCCCCTATTAAAAGTGACTCTACGTCAGGTCATAAATATTTTGTCAGGCCTACCTTTGAGAGCCAGGCGAGCCGGGGCTTCTCTTCACTGCTCGGTTTTGCCACATGAAAGTGCAAATGGAAACACTTTAGGGCTGGGAGCTGCATCAGTCATGGCTGGAATAAGATGGCCAATAAAAGGGGCGTAATTATTACGCTCCATCATTTGACACAGCTCGAGGGTTTTGGGCTGTTTGCCTGCTTGCTGTAAGATTGAGAAAGAGAAATCCCACCCATGAATAATGGGACCTGCACTTTTTACAACCCCACAGTGTTTAAGAGAGAGAACTTTGAAGATGTGTGGTCTCTGTGTCACCGTCTCTCTCTCTCACTTCCTCCCTGTCCCCTCATTCATTGCCTCAGCCGTCTACCTTGCTGCACTGCTGATGTGTAACAACCAAAGACTTTTTTTTTTTAGCCTTTTCTTCCAATTCCACCACAATTTATGGCTTCTGCATTCTTGTAGATTGATAAGAGCTACTTTGGCTTGTTGGTGACAAACAAAGCCAATTTCTGCATTTCATTTGGTTCAAGTGGCAAACTCCGAACTTTAATTTGGGTTCATAAACTATAGGCTTGCTTTCACTGTCGTAAATCTTTTGCTTTTTGATTTTCATGATTTTAAAGTGGCTCGCTGTAAATTATTTGAACTCGGTACGCATAGGTTTTGAGGTGAGCACCATCACAGTAATGATACATTCTGTAATCACGAGGATGCTATTCCGTGAAATGCCTCTGCATTCCTTGGTGTGTCTGTTTGATATACGAGAGCCATGAGTAACAGTAAACTGAGCTGATGTAGGCATCATGCAGGTGTGTAGACTGTGTTAGCAGGAAACCATTTGACTTGCACAACCAGTGTATTATCTGTCACCGAAGCTCCATACAGAGAAGCAAGATCCAACTATAATCCAGTGGAGACATTTTTCGGTTGACGCCATATGGTTACACAGCCATGCTGTTAGTCTGCTTGATGGTTTTGCAAGTAATATGGAGGGGAAATACTTTGGTATTCGGGTGAAAGAGGCTGTTCGTTATACTGTAGGAGCTGCTAGTCAGTGTGCTGCCTGTCTGTAAGGGAAAATAACTAAGAGTGGGGCTGAAAATACAAGATAGATGAGCTGCTGGTTTGACGTGTTGGTCTACTTGGGTTAGAGCCTCAGTGTTACTGGCACAGGCTGAATTTGGGATGTTTGACATATAAATTGAAGAAAATTGATAATTCTGCCACCAACAGAGTTTCTGTGTGCTGTCCAAATGACTGGCTTTGCAGCTTGTCACCTGCACAGCTCCATATAAAATGAATGGTTCACGACATGGTGTTGAATGTAATTTGTGTCCATGTCATACGACATGACAAAAGAGTGAGTTTGTGAGTTTCAGGCAAGTTTAAGGATTTTCTTTAACACCTAAACAACTAAACCAAGTTATTGAAATGTTGATTTTCTAAATAATCACCTGAATGTCAATACAATCTCATTTTTCTCAATGTCAGTGATGAGAACATGTTTTACATGTTGTGAAAATTCACCTGCTCCAACTTAAAGGCATGACAAATTTGGTTTTAATTATATATGGTGGGAAGATTTAGTAGAAGGTCTTCTTTGAGTTTATTGCGTTTTGGGCTGTGGAAGAAAAGGTGGTGTTGGGGTTTGCAGAGTAGATGTGTTGTGTTCGTGTCGTAGCCCAGATGTACTTTGTGTACGGCAAGAAATTTGAAGATGGTGACACATTTCACCTGTTGTTCATTGTTACTTAGGCCACAAATCTGTAGAAACATTGATCCATGTGATTTTTGTAGTTTGAAACTGCCATGCCAGCTATGTGTCCAATTGTGGGGGTTCCTTTCCAATTTTTTTTTTTCTAGTTTTATTTTGAACAGAATAACCACAGTAAAACATTAAAATAATCAAAGCAGATGGGTAAAGATAAACCAAACAACACAGAGATAATTGTATATATATACATAGATATTAATGAAGACTTAAGAGAAAACTAATATTATTTTTACATTTCCTGTGACGAGATGCAGTGGGTAAAAAGATAATTTTCTGCCAACTGTCAGATCAAATTATCTGGGCTTTATCACTATAAAATTATTTAAATTGTACTTGTCGGGTACAAAACTACACACCACCAATTCCACCATGTCATTATTTATTAAACAATGAATATAAGAATTTATGAGAAATTAATGACAGACCCAAACTCTAGATACATGAAGAGAATGTGTTAAACTTTACACTCAGTGTGTGGTCATCCTATGGCACAACTTACCCTATTTAAGAACCAACCAGAGCATCAGGAGCAAGCACCAAAAGCCAACAGATGCCCAATGTGAAGGCGAAGAAAAACAGAAGGAAAGCCCGAGATTAAAAAATGAGATTCTGGGGATTAGTAAAGGGCATTAAAATGGCACAGAAGATTATTCTGATGTTGGTGACGCTAACTTAAGGTCAGTAAGCAAAAAACATCATCGTAACAAACAGAAATAACTGAAGCAAAATACTCTCAGTGTTTTTGTTTTCTGATTGTATATTCTTTACACGTTTGCTTCCAAATAAATGAAAGGGCATGATTGCACATCATGTTTTCAGTTTGAATCGTTGAATAATAACAGATGTCATCTGGTTAAGGCATGTGCATGTGTATATTTATCAGTGTAGTGACAATGGAGAAAACAACAAAAGGGCATTTAAGAGCTTTGACAATGTATTAATACCCCTTTAACTTTTCACAATGATGGACCAACACAAAACAGTGTACAACTGTCAGTTTGATGGACAATTACACTTTTCTTACAAATTGCTTTACAAGAAATAGTGTTGCATAGATTTGCATTCAGCATTCTCCTACTCTAAGTGGTACCACTTAACAAAATCAATACTATTAAATCTATCTTCTGAAAATGAAATAGTATGGCAAAACTGTAAGACTGTAAGCCACCCAAGATATTACCACAGCATCAATCAACAAAACCAACCAGGAAAACCGTGATAACTCTGAAGGAACTGCAGCGTTCCACAGCGCAGTAGGGAAGCCTGTCAGGAATTAGACTTGCAGTCCACAAATCAGAAGTTAGGAAACAGTGGCATTAGGAAACACATTACTAAAAGAAAGCCCAAATAAGTCTCACTGGCAGTTTCTCAAAAGTCACATCAAACACATGGAAGAAGATGCTCTGGCAAAATGAGACCAGATTTCAATCTTTTGGGCTTTCATGTTATGTGTGGCAGAAAGGTAACCCCACACATTCCTATGAATACACTATTTCTTTGGTAAAGGTTGGTGACTGATGGCAGCATACACCCATAGCTACAATAAAATGGTCTACATCAAAGCATGTTCGTGTGTTAGAATAGCCTAGTCAAATCCAGTTCTAGCTCTGTTCATAAATGCTTTCCATCCAATCTGACCAAAGAAGGAAGGGTAAAAATGTGACTTTCTAGAACCGTTAATCTGATTGAGACCTGCAGTGGTAACTGCATGGAGTATTGCTTGAATTCTAGGCCACATATTTTTGTTAGTAAGAATAATTTGAGAACTATTGATCTGTTTTCTTCCACTTTCTCCTTATCTTGCACAATTTTGTGCTAAACTACCTTGAAAATCTCAACAAAACTACATAGAAATGTGTGGCTGAAATAAGCCAGTATGTGAAAAAAGTTTTGAATAGCAACTTTAAGCTTCTTACTGTGATAACACTTGAACAAGTCAAAGTGATCAAATGGAGTTTGATATAAGCTGAAATGGAAACCTTTAGATCTCACTATGATTTTAGTGAAAAGTCTTTATTCCCACTCTTGGCAGATGAGAGCAGTCACCAGGCACAAGCTAAAGGGAATAAGGTCCACAGAAGAAGCTGTGCCCTGGGAAAACGGCAGCTCTAATGTTACTCTGTGCCATGCTCCATACCCGGTGCACTGGAATCACGTTGAGGACACGTATGCACTGAAGAAGGGAGCAGGAGTGGCTCTTGCTTCTCAAGCATGTCACTGATGATGGAACTGAGACCTGGATTTTTGGACACAGAGCAGAGGTCAAACCCAGGTTAGAGATAGAAGCAGGGGTCGCAGTGTAACATCTACCCAGAGCGC
The DNA here is from genome assembly GCF_000485575.1 of Poecilia formosa. Classification (NCBI taxonomy): domain Eukaryota; kingdom Metazoa; phylum Chordata; class Actinopteri; order Cyprinodontiformes; family Poeciliidae; genus Poecilia; species Poecilia formosa. Next base: position 2,382,036 of record NW_006799985.1, on the reverse strand, counting down.
ACAAAGCCAGCTTTTCATCCCCTCTCTGTCCATTTCACCAAGTCTGTAATTGTCTTTGACAAAACTCATTAGCAGAGACCTTGTAGCAACATCGACAATCAGAAATTCCATGGAGAGAGACATGCACAGAAACAATGTCCCACACAAATTTCATTGCGCCTTTTGACAAAATGTAATGAACTGTGTATATTGTCCCCCTCATGTGAACTCTGAGCAATTGGTACAAAGACTTTGTTTTATGAGCCTTAGCTGCCCAGCGTGGGACACATCAAATGGCACCTCCATGCTGGCTCTTTTGTCAGACCAGAGGGCAAATTATTGTTTGTAATGCTGTTGTTGTTATTATGGCTCCTATTTATACAAAGAGGCCATTGATATAGTGTCATAATAATTCATATTCTTTTACATTGCAGGGACATACTCATTAAGTGGGGGCATAAATGAAAAGTGCTCATGAGGATGGATGTTCCTGATGCCGCCTTGTCAGAAGTTAACCTCCCTCTGACCTTTAGCTTAATATTCTACAACTGACTCAATGTGATATTGGTGTAAGGTCATTCCTGGGCATGCTTCAAAGAGGAAAAGCGCAAATATGTTTCTGTGCTCTTTTCTGTATTATTGGACCTTCATATTACTGTACATGTTTTTGCATATTTAAGATTTGTTTTTAAAGTAAAGTTTATTCACTTTCCATCTGTTTGCATTTTGATTTAAAAAAAACCCATAAAACTGAAAATGTGTATTCACTTATGCAGCTCAAAGAAATACCAAGTGTAAATGTTCAAATGTATGTATTGAATTATTTTAGACCCCATACTTAATTCATACTTAATTACAGATATCCTTACATATGTTTTGTAAAGATGCTTTGTTTATCATGTTAAAACCACACTCTTTTGGGGAGGGGGATGTTGTGTTATTGACCATCTCAAAGTATCACTTATTGTGAAGTCGTAGGACAAGACTACAGTAATACTGGTTATTAATGATAAATCAAAGACTTGCTGCCTTTGCTGATGATGGTTTCCAGCATTTAATGTGTCGCATCTCCGTTTGAAGTTTGCCAGGGTGGGAGTAGATGTAAATCTCAGTCTCAGTCATAGATGACCATAATCAGAGTTAATCAAGTCATCTTCTCTCTATTCATGTCATGTGTTCACAACACTGACTTAGCAGACCACCTGTCATTTGTAGCAGTTAGCTGGTCTGAAGACCTAAAAAGAGCAAGGGGTGCAAAGCTGCAACTTGGCCCAAAAAAGACTAATGATGTGTGTCAATATAAGAAGGGCAGTGGGGTGCCTGAAGAGGCCAACAGATGATGTGTGTGTGTGGGGGGAGGCTTATGTTCACAGGTGCAAAGGGATATACTTAACTTAGTATAAATTTATGGGATATTTTGATGGAAAAGTTCTATGTTGGTTTAGAAACGCCCTCTGATTTCATACAAGGGATGGTCGCAGATTAAAGTTGTCAAACCAATTTAAGGATTCATGTTTACCACAGCTTGTTTTCCTTCATTCCTTTTTGCATATTTGTGCCTCATTCACAGATTATCTAAAATCTGTTTTGGATTATGCAAACACGCTTTCACAAGCACCCCTTTAAGCCCCCCTCTCCAAGATAAAAAAAAAAATGTAATTTACCAAGAGGAAGGAGTGTATTAGGGAGATTTCGCTGTGCATATACTCTACCTTAACAACTTATTTCCCTGTAATGCTGTAGTTTGTCACAGATTTCATGTCTCATCTCAGATTAAAAGATGTCAGAAAAATAGAAAATCTTCTGCTTAGCCCCTCCCCCATTATAGCAAAAATGGCAAAATGCCTATTCACTCATTGTCATCAGACTTGATTTTGAATACACAATCTTCTTTATGCTTTATTTATAGACATTTTCCTCTCTCTTTCTCTCTTTTTTTCTCTTTATGTCTCTCTCTATGTGTTTTTACTGTTTTTACTTTTTCAACATTTTCCTATGTTAAGATCTTATTACGCACAATTATCCCATTATGACAATAATGAGCTATTGACAGGGAAGAAGTTTTAGATTTTTGAAAATGCATTAAAAATAGAAAAAGTAAAGTAACAAAATGTTTAAAAGTGAAACACTATGTTTGGCATGCGTCTATATAAAGCATGGTATGTATGTGACAAGGCACCAGTCAGAGCCGACTGATATGCCATAATGGTTCAGTGTTTTCACATCTGGTCTATACTGTCTATAAAAGGATGCATATTGGACATGCTAATTGCTTCGGGGACATCAGCGCCATCAACTAGCCCCTGCTGTACCCAAGGTACATCACCATGGTGGTAATCCCATTGTACATGCACCATTACCTTCAGCATAAGGCAGCTTTTCTTTACTGCCTGCTGTTTAATCAAAATTGGTGTTAAATATTTGATACATGCCATCGCAACATACTAATGGATGCATCACGGAGGATTATTATAGAGGGGGACAAAGAACACTCTGGCTCTCCATTAGCAGCATGTCATTACCACTCTGGCAGTAAAAGTTATGATCCGTCCAGATGCAGGACATTTCATATCATTTCTGCCTCCAGATACGCTTGTTCCCCTTTGCTCATCTTCAGATCGCTTTGCTTGATCTGTTTGATGTCTTGAACATACTTCACTGTTAGGGTTTGTTGCGACAAGGTCCCAGCTGTTTGAGTCCTTTTATCTCTCGCAGGTGGCTTTATGTACACAGGTACGTCTTAATACTCTCGCAGGTGGCTTTATGTACACAGGTACGTCTTAATAAATCAGAATATGATTAATTATTCTGTCTGCGTCTTAATTCCATATAAACATTGAAAGTCATATTATGTGGGTTCCTTGCAAGACGTTTATTTTTTGAGACTGATATGCAGCTTATTAAAACACTTGGACCAAAATAAGAATATGACATAATAGAAATAAGTAAAGGATTTCTATCACAGATATGTCAGCATACTGAGAACTGATGTAAAGTTCATGCATTCACTACTTAGTTGTGGCCCTTTTTCATGTTATACTGCGTGTGTTTCATGAAGGCCATCAGCCTGCGGCTCTCCTGAAGTGTTGTGTAAGCCCAGGTTGTTTTATTAACATTTAGCTTGTCTTGTTAGGTTTGATGTCCCTCTCTTGACAATATACTCTATATGGGGTTTAGGGCAAGCAGGTTTTCTACTGTGCCACCACGGTCATTAAACCAAGTATCAGTGCTTTTATCAGTGTGGGTAAGTGCTAAGTCCTGCTGTATTTTTAAAAGAACATCTCCATTAAGCTTGTCAGCTGAGGCAAGAATGAAGTGCTCCCACATTTCCTGATAGAAGGGTGCACTGACTCTGGACTTGATGAAGTACAGTAGACCAACACCAGCATGAAGCACTTCCTCCATATCCATCATTTGTAATGGAAACTCCCCACTGAACCTCAAGGAACTTTGATTCGGATCCTCTTGACTCTTCTTCCAGACTCTGGGATATTTTTTCTAATTATATGTGAAATTTACTTGCATGTAAAGGGGGGAAAAAGACTAGATCAACAACACTTCAGTCTCCTTTTTCCTTAGGCCAAGTGAGATGATTCTGATGTCGTCTCTGTGTCGGGAGCAGCTTAACTGTGCAGTAGTTGTGTGTGTGGAAGCCCTGATTCCAGCAGCACTCCACACTGTGTAAATCTCGCCAAAAACTCCTGAATGGACTTTGCTTCACAATCCTTTCCAGGTTGTGGTTAACCCTGTTTCTTATTCGTCTTTTTCTTATGACACTTTTTCCCTTCAATATTTTTGGATTCAGCACTGTGTAAAAAGTGCATTTGTTTTATAATGACTTTTTGTGGCTTACCCTCTTTATGGAGGGGATCAATAAGTTTCTGCTGGACAAGAGGCAACACTTAACCATCTCCTCTATGACTGTTTTGGTCATTATAAAAATCATTTTTTTCTATTGAGTTATATAATATTCCATTTTGTTGAAAAACTGAATTTGGAGTTTTAATAAGTAAATGCCACAATTATCAAAAGTAACAGGAAAACACATACAGTACAAGCATGTGCTGAATCATTTTAAACTAAATAAATTTTAAACTAAATAAATAAATCCTTTTATGTTGTTTTAATTTCACATCAAATTTTTAGCTGTCAAGTGGTAAATGCATTTGTCCCCTGACGTTTGAATCTCTTGTTTGTGTTTTCAAAGATGTGGAATTAACAATTTTATTATTTGCCTTTTATCTCTCGAGGGTTTTTCACCGGACAGAAAAACGTAATCTGAGTAGGCCTAAGTTATTATTCCTGTCCGTCCTCTTCCTCACTGTGTAGCTTTTCACGGATTAATCTACGAGCCAAGGACGCGCAGAATGACCACAGCTTCACGGAATTGAGTCCGAATCTCCCTAATACGAAAAAAAAAAAAACTTTTTATTACAAGCATAATCCCTCTCAGACGATCTGAAATGAGGTTTGTGGAGGCTCTCGAGTATTTGCAGGTAATGTTTCTGATAGTGGTCCAGATTCAGATTTAATCTTTCCTGGTGTAGTAATAATTCAGAGACGGACAGGAGTTCAAAATAGAAAAAAAGGGACAAGACAACTAGAAAAACAGAAAACAATAGTGAGTGATTTATAACGCCATTGTGGCAGTAATCAAGTTTCTTTTTTTCAAACTGTAGAAATTATTGAGTGGTGTTATTAGCAAAGGTTTATTGATTTATGATCATTTTTCTTTTCTTTTTTTTCATTTAAATCTTTCAAGTATAGATATAAACTCTTCAGGTGGATTCGTGCCTCACAATCACAAGGACAGCTACTTTATTCGACATCTTTTAAGAACTATTTGATTTTAAAAGTTTGCGGGGGTTTTTTTCTTGTTTTTTTTTCTGTCTACCGTCAACATGGATCACACACTACAGTGATCAGCTTATTAGGCTACGTCTGTCCGTAGGAGAGAAAAGAGTTAGTCCATAACGAGATGCTCCACGAGCAAACCAGCACAATCAAAGGGGTTTTATGATCGACCATGTGAACCTCTCTGTCGGGTTTGATCCTACAAATGACCTTTTAAATTAACACAATATTAAGTTAGTGCAGCGGCTCGCTACACAGGGGACAAAGCAGCATTCATCTTCCGCCCCTGCCTCGTTGCTCGGTCTGAACAGCAAAAAAAGTGTTTGATGCCACTTCTGATTAGATGCTGACAATACAGAGAGGATGTCCCCTTTCTTCTGCGACTTGTGGATTTTACTCACGTCTCTCCTCTGAATTATGACCTTCCATTAGTGCTGAGGCTTCAGGCGTTGTGTCAAGATTAAAAATAAAATGAAACAAACTTTGATCAAATGCGCAAATGCAAATGTTTTGTAATTGGCTGAATGAGTGCTCATATCTCATGTAAATAATAACAAAAGACATTGTCTGTTTGGAAAAAAAAACAATGTATTAGAAATGTTCCGAAAGGCAAAGAGAGGGAGGGCGTACAGTTCGACACGGTGACAAATAAAAAATAAAAAATACATCAAAATTGAGCGCAAAACAGCAGATCCAATCCTAATCACTAATTCCAGGAAGATTTCCTCTGTTACATCAGGCAAAAAATCACACAATACACACAATAAACACAATTAAAAAAGACACATCTGACCCATAAACATAATAAATAATAATCCAAAAATGTTGACATAACAAAAATGTTAAATACACAGAGAAATAAATAAATTATGCTACACTACACGATTGCCATACACAAATTCAGCCCGTTTCATTTTGGGCCATTGCTCTTACACGTTGCATCTAGAAATATTTTTTGCATAAAATCTTTTTATCACCATAAAAAAACAATGTTGTGCAAAATGATAGTCGAGTCCACAGCTTGATAGTTCTCACTGCAACAGAACCAGGCAGCTCACACTCAGGCCGCCACATGGTCAGTGTGTCTTTTAGTGCATAATAAATGTCCCATTTAGCTGCTGTTAGACAAGCCCCAGAAATCTGAGAGGAAAAGGAAACAGAGGAAAAAATAAATGAAAAGCTGTAAATATCTCTTCTTATAATCAAGAATAAAGCTGACTATACTACAATTAATATTTCAATTTTTATAAGATTTTCTTCCTACAGTTCTTATTATGTAAGGTGTTTTTTTTTTTGCACTCTTCTTAATGTGAGGAAAGAAACACTTGAAACACAGCATATTTGGTGAGTCTTCCGTGCCTCATCCTCCTGTGTGTGTGTGTGTGTGTGTGTTTACTTCACTGGTTTCTTCCAGATCAATGCAGCTGGCACTCACCTGCTTCACCTCTTCATGACTGGTCTGAATGCAGTGACCTTGTCGTTCTGCACAGTCCCACAGGCTTCGCTGAGGTCAGATGACTGAATCTCTACCTTGCCACTGGAGAATCCTGCGTGTCCAAGTAAAAGCACACCTCAAGAAAGTTGCTTCAGGTTGGGAACGTGTTGTTTTCTATCATAAAATCAAATGCATTTTCACATTTGAAAAAAAAAAAAAATTGATAAATGCGGTGTTATTTGAATGTTGTGGAAATGAACTTTTGCAGACATACCTTCGATCGTTGTGTACTGACAGGCATCTGGAAGGGGAGCATAAGACGAGCTGTGAAGTTGGAGGCCCTTGTGGCTGTAGCTGCCTGTGCCGTAAACTTTTGAGTGCAAGGATGAGCCCTCAGGGAAAGAGCTTTCTGAATTTGTGACACTGTTAGACTCGAGCAGGCCTCTTGTGGCTCCACATTGTCCAGTAGGAGCCCTAGGAAGTCTGCTGCTCTGTAGTTGACAGTCCCCAGTTAGGCTCCCTGTCCTTAGCTCCGAACCATGCTGCTGAGGATTTAATATAACCCCTGAAGCTGCGGTACGGGCCAACGACCAAATGCGTGGCTTTTCGGATGATTCAAAATGAGACAGGGACACCGCTCCTGCTGACGGGACGCTTGCAGGAGCCGCCTTGGACACAATTGGATCTATGAAATCCGCCGGGAGATGAGGGAGGGCGGCGACACCTTTGATGCTGCAGGGGAAAGTGTGGAAGCTGTTTGTCAAGCTCAAGTGAAGGTCAGAGCTGCAGTCTCTTTTCAGGGGAGCTCCAGGTGCAACCATGGATCTCTGGAGGTCCTGCTCGTCTGCTGCCACCTTTTCACAGTCGCTGTCCAGCTTGTCACAGTCATCCTCATCCATGTCCTCCAGGTCACTCAGGTGCAGCTCTTTCTCTTCCTTGCAGTCACTGGAATCTAGATGAGAGAAATAAACGTGTGCTGTATAAAACTCTGTGAAATACTGGGAAACTGTCTGTAGACTGTGTTGTGATATCAAAGTATTTACCTTTGGTGACACAGTCCTGGTCACTCTTACTAAAGTCCTCCTTTCTGTCATCGTTAGCCTTATTCTTTGGTGACCAGGTCATCTTGTTCTCCTTCTTTAGCCGTCTCCTGGCATTGGCGAACCACGTGGACACCTGGGTGAGGGTCATCTTGGTGATGATGGCCAGCATGATCTTCTCTCCCTTCGTAGGGTAGGGGTTCTTGCGGTGCTCATACAGCCACGTTTTTAGTGTGCTGGTGGTTTCACGTGTGGCATTCTTTCTGCGAGCTGTGCCATTAAAGTCCACCGTCCCGTATCTGCAAAGTGAGACAGGCACAAACACACCATGTCAATCCCTTTTACTGCATCCTTTAATAATTAGATTTCCATCTCCTGGAGCATCAGTATGTGGTGTAACGCTGATTTCTGTATCAAAGTAAAAGGTGGAGGTGGAAAATGTAGCTTTTAATGTTTAGGTCGTGCAGGATGAACATGGATAAACATAAATGTAGAACTCACCTGTCATATTGATACTGTCCCAGTGAGTGATCATAAGGATAGTAAGCAGCGGTTTGAGTGATGCCAGAGTGTAAAGTGCCTGTGCTGTCCTTAATGTCATACTGTGGATTCTGTTAAAAAAGGAAGAGTTTGTCGTAAGTTTGACTGCTTTTGAGAAATAGTTTTAATGCTTTTAAAAAACAAGATAATTTGAAAGATTTTTTTTTTTTTTTTTTTTGTTTTACTAAACCGACTTGTTTTTAGCTCATATAAAAACAAGCATGCACACCATTTAACTCAAATGGGAATTAGAGCTACAATTCATGGGTTTCATAAATAGTTTACTGCTGTGACTGTGATTTTTACTGTAAGGCACTATTGCAGACATTAATAGTTGTTTGACCAAAACTGTTAAAGAAACAAGGAATTTAAAGTTTAAGCAAGAGTTTTGCCTCCTTTTCTATTTTTTTCTAAGTAATTTTTTTCTGTCAAATTATGAACAAATTTCAATTTTATAAAAAGATCTACAAACAAACAGTAACTTTTTTTTCTATCTTTGAAGCAAAGCAGAAAAAGTACATTTCGAGTCTAGACTTATTTATATTTCTTCATTTCTTCACCTTATTTCATTGGTGCTATTTTCACACTGCCAATTCTAAGGAGATGCTAATATTGCAGCTGGATTAAACTGCCTTTCAAGACCTAATTGTTTGCAGTGTGAGATAAATTGATAAACCTCCTGATCGATCAGCCAAAGCTCCCTCATCCCTCCCACCCCCCTCAACCCGCTTTTGCGCGCCTGTGAAGCCCACCAGAGTGGAGTAGATAGCGGATGGATCGGTGCTGTAGGGGAAGTAGTTGGCGTAGTTCTGGCTGGCTGCGGCCGCAGCGGCGTAAGGAGAGCCGTACATCCCCAGCGCTGCGTTCAGCTCCGTCCGGCTGCTCGCCAGGAGCCGGTTCTCGTAGGAGGGGCAGCAGAAGGAGGCGGCGGCTGCGGCTGCGGCGGTCTGAGAGCTGCCTGTCCCGTCAGAGACCGACCTGGAAATCGAATCGCAGCAAGTCGTACTGGGGTTTGCCGACACGAAAAACTGCATGAAGAGAGTCGTGGATAAATAATGGTCAATAATGGATTCAGCTCTAAAGTGGATATCTGTGACAACTCTGAACTGATTGTGGACTTTGCGCTGCAAAAAAAAAAAAAAAAAAAAAAAAACTGTGCTGGGATGATGAAGCGGAAAAAAGCAAAATGCTTCTCTAAAAAAAAAAAAAAGGTTTAATTGTCGTGTGCAACCTGCCTTAGTTCAAGGTAAGTCAGCATTCAGAAGATTTCGGAAAAGAGAAACTAGTATTTTAACTCAAAAATAATGCACTCTTATTTATGAAATAGCTAATATTAAATAACATATTGTATAAGTGAATGTCAGTGTTAATTGTTTTTAAAAGATGTTGAAACAATAAAAAGTTTTGCGCGTAAAAAGTGACCTGTTTTATTATTTTTTTAACTTTAAAATCACGAACGTGATTCCGATAAATATAAAATGCAGAATGCAGTTAAGCAGTAATAATCCTGCAATTTCATTCCACGAGTTTATCATTCATCCTGATAAAAGTTAAACATATAACAAAAATCCACCTAAAAGTTGCTCCATAACTTTTTCTGGAGAGCAACGACTGTCCCCTGATCAACTAGTTTGTCATTCAGAGCAGGAACAGCTTGTGGAAATTTCAAAATGACTTTTATTAGTAGGGGGAAAAATATATTTTCCTAAACAAGCTTAACACCCACACTGCGCATCAATGTGTTCAATCGGTGACATTCATCTGTATTGTCATTTGAAAAGCACGTGAGTTCATTCATAATTCAGTGTAATTGGACATGGGTGTGTGTATATTGATATTTGGTTTAACAACAAAACCACATGGCGAAAAAAGCTGTCAGTGCTGTCTGAGCAGTGGCAGAATGATAAATGATTCGCATTAAAATTAGATCTCAATTACGTGTAATCAGAGAAAATATGCAAAACTCCTGAATTCCTATCTATTTAAACTTAAGAGAAATGAAACGAGAGACGACTTACTTGTGAAGTTGCATTGTAAGGATATCCAAACTGCGAGAAAGACATTGCTGCTTCCTTTGTTACCATCAGGAATATTCTTCACCCTTGATCGATTGCAACCAATTCTACTTCAAATCCATCGTCTTGCACACACTTTCCACGCACGGCCTTTCGCTCAATAATAGATGACTTCAGTCAAAAGGAGGGAGAGTTTGGAGTGGCAGCAGCTGCAGATTGTTTTATATGAATGAATAATCCCCCACAGGATCCGAAAAGAAATGAAATTAAGCGTCATTAAGTGGAAAAAAAAATGTTGTTGTGTTGGCTGAAGGAGGCTTAAAGGATAAGTAAGTCTTCCAAGTTATGGACTCTGCTTGTGCTATTATTTGTGGCTCTATAGTTCTTTAGCATTCACCCATGCAAGGGTATCAGCGTGACGTCACTGTAATCCCGGAACGGCAGGGGTACCAAGGATAGAATAATGTCTATGCCAATCACATCCAGCGCAGGGTTTTCTTAAGGTGCACTGTACACTTTCTTGTCCTGATTTCTTTTCTTTTGACCATTTTTTCCCCACCGTGACATACTTTTTGGAATAAGTCCACCACCTTTATTGAACCGCTGAACGCCAAACCTTATCCAAAGTAAAATAAAGAAACATTTAATTAAAAAAAAAAAAATTGTTTGGCACCAAAACATATTTTCACACTCAAGATGTTTAGAACCGTTGTTTTATTTGTAGTCAGTTACTTGTAAATTAAGCTAATATATAATGTTGAGCTTTGTTATTATTATTTTTTAATTCCACCCTCTGCTCGCTTCTGGCACTTTGGCCAGAGGTCCATCACGGAGTTAATGACAATGATGTTTCTATCTTTCTCTATTAGAGAGAGCGGGCAGTCCCAGCTTGAGCCGTTAGAAACGTTTTTGGCAGGTCAATAGACCGGTGATTGATGCGCGCCTGGAGACCTACGTGACCATTACGCGTAATGCGTAATTGTATCAATTAACAAATGGATACATGCCCTTGTTTAACCAACGAGTAACAGAGTGAAAATATGCCTTAGAGGTGAAATTCGAAGCGCTGCGCAGGAAAGAAAAAAAAAGAAGAAGACATTGGAAGCCGCGCTCCCCAATGTAATTAAATATCCGTGCATGGGGGTGACGAGAATTGCATTTTAATTGAATGATGCTCTCTTGAAAGATGGGTAAGGAATGATGCTGCCTCACGGTAAATGAAACTAGAGATAATTTTAAGCCTTATTAGATAAGCAACTCAACCATCCTGTGCTCTCACTCTCTTCTGTAAACACCAACGAGCTGCGTCCTCTCCTGAGCTGAGCAGCAGAAACAAGGAGGACTGATCACTTCCCCTGTAGGACATTTATTTGTACTCAAAATGACAGTTGGGTCCGTTTCACTGAGTCACATGACCTGTCTGCTTCAGACCGTCTTCAATGGATAAGTTCTCTGTTTTCACTTCTGATGCGCTGCGCCTGAATTTCCCAGTGTCCTGATTTCTCCTCCTGATAAATTGTTCTCAGCCCCCCAGGAGACCCGTCTGCGATTGCGCCTTTTCTCTCCAAGGGGCGCTAAAGAGCCGCGTGTGCCAGATGGAGATCTCTCTTCAGAGATTCTGTACGGAGATAAAGTGGACACAATGTGGCCATTTTAAAAAGACACAACTTTAAGCACAGCACACAGTTGTTGCAGTCGAGCTTTTCAGTCAGGCAAGTGAAAGTAAGCAGAAGACTTGTTGAACAGAATTTATTTCATGACTATTTCTAACGTTTTCAAATGGTAATAAACACCTTTTAAACTTATAAAATGAAAAATATAAAAGTGTCAGCAGCTTTGCTATAATATTTTCTGTAAGTCATAGGCTTGAAATCTTCAGTCTTTTTCGAAAACGAAATTTCCACTCTGATATAGACACACATATTGGCTGACTTATAACCTCATTTGGACTTGTATATACACTTTTTCTTAAATTTTGTGCTATGGGGCATTATAAAATAATAAAACCAGCTTTATATTGCAAACTCATATGTGCAATCAATACTTTGCATAGTCCTTTAGTCATCTTTTATTCTGTTGAAATACATCACATTTGCGCAAGTGGGCAATTTCACTGGGGCAAAGCAGATATACTCTAGCTATGATCCTTGGTGTAAAAGATCTCACAAAACCAAGCCCCAGGATAGGACTAAATATATGAAAGAAAAAAGTATTTCTAAACAGTTTTCACCAAAATAAGAGATCAAAAAAGAGCAAAGTTCTCTTTGAAAACCACATTAACTGGTGATGCTATATTAAGTGCTTAATTCTTATTGGATGCTCATAAAAATCTGAAATCGAAGATATGTATGACACTCTTTAAAACTCCCCAAAAGCCATTAGAGAAAACTACAGCACTTAACAGGAGAATCCACATATTGAGCTAAAACGATTATTGCAGGCAAATGTGCACATAAAGGAGGTTGAAACAAGTTAAATGTAATTGCACGCCAGCGTTCAGTGCATTTCTACAAGGGCACGCATGATGGCCCAAGTGCATATGGACACACTCATGCATAATGCATGTGCAGTAGTCAGTGCAGATCCCACTGAATAAGGCAGAAATGAACACTAATTGTAATAGTACACTGACCACATTGCCCTTCCCTCTAACATGTTTGACAAGCCAACATTGAGCCATTTCTTTACAGAGCCGTTTCAGTTGTTACAGTGTTACAAGGTTAAACTTTGTGCAATCTGGGTGTCTGATACAATAGATTAATGTTATTCTATGTGTTGGTACTTCAGTTGAAGTATTCATTTTCAAGAAACTTGTAGGGAGCTCTTGCAGATTGCAATGGTATTTTTTTGGCCAGAATAATAACAGAGCACTTAACCCCAGTGCCTTGCTATAATAATCATACACTGAACATTTTCATATTTTTATCATGTTGCAGACCACAAACATTAATGTATTTAATCTGAATTTTATGAAAAAGACCAAAATAAGCAAGGAACTATGAAGAGGAAGGACAGCAACATGCATTTTTTTCTTCTTCTTATGGAAAAAGTGTGGCGTGATGCATGGATATTCTGCTTAAGTCACTTGGGAGAATCTTTAGACAGGGCAACTATTAGTTGTGCACTCTACAAATCGGAGCTTTGAGAAAAGAAAGCCACTGTTAAATTTGAAAAGTCCCTTTTGCTTTTTGGTATAGATCACCTAGTGGAAAAAAAGCAAACATGTAAGAAAATGCTCTGGTCAGATGAGACAATAATCAAACTTTTCACCAATATGTAAAACATTATGTGTGGTGGAAATCTAACCCTGTACATCATCCCAAGCATGCCATCGCCTGGATGACACATGGTGGCATCGTCATGCTGTTGGGATGCTGATCTTCAGTGGTGAAAAGAAAATTGGTTTAAAATTAAAGGAGAAAAAGGGCAGAGCTAAATGCAGGGAAAATGTAATCTGTTAGAGGCTGTAGAAGACATGAGACTGCGGTACAGATTGACCTTTCAGTATGACAGTAACCCCAACAACACAACCAGAGCCACAACAGAATGGTTTACAGCAAAGGATATTTATGGACTAGCCAGGCCCAGTTAAAGTCCAGGCTTAAATATATAAACTCAAAATTTGCTGCCATATTTGAAAACTGAAGTTCACAGATGTTGTTCGTGACTTAGCCTGAGCTAATTTGCAAAGAAAAAGAATGGGAGCCATTTCAGTTTCTAGATGTGGAAAGTTGGTAAAAAGATTTCCCAAATAATGTGTGACTACAATTAATGGTAGTAACGCAATGGAGCTAAGTACAAAACCCGTACATACCATTTTTACATTTTTATTCATAATAAAAATGCTCCAAAGTATGTATTATTACTACTACTAGTAGTATTAGTAATAGTAATAATATTACCACCTATTACAATATATTACAATATTATTGTTATCACATAACTATGTTACAAAACTGTCACATGAAGGCTTCTGTAAGGCGTTACTTGAAAATAAGGTCATTTACTGTTTTAGAACATTGTCTCATGTACTTAAACAATAGAGAACTTCTAAGATGTCTTGTCCTGAATGATCCACCTGATGGGTAATGAGACTCAGTAATACAAGCATTCTCTATTAGATGCCTCGCTGCGTGAAAAAAAGAAGAGAATTGAAAGGTTATGTCAACACTCAATAGCTCCCGGCCCTATTCTGCTATTTAATACATTTCCTATGCTGACTTAATGAACCTCACAAAGCCTTTCTGGTTTTTCATCAGATGGGGGTAGCTGCAGTGTTGGTTGAGGTAGAGGGGGTGTATGAAATGGTAATAAGGGCAGGCAGATGAAGAAATGGAGGGAGAACCCAGAGTTGAGCAGGGGATGAAGCGGCACCTACCTGAGGTGTGTGTGATCTCATTAAAGCCAAATTGGTATGTGCCAATAAATCCAATGTGCTTGTGATCTGAAGTTATTGCAAACACACATGCACACAAACACACACACAAATCGTGCATCCAAAATAATAATAATAATAATAAAAAAAATAAATAAATAAAAAAACAGCTCACAATGAATATTATTAGTCCCGCTAAATTATCAGTAATGACGTGGAAAGTAATAAATAGAAACAGAACTACGGTCGCAGTAGTAGCCAGTTAACATGCACACTTTATCCAGAGCTGAGTGATTACAGCTCAAAAAGGGTCTGTGAAGTTTGTTAAACAGACAAGAAAAAGAAGGTTGGGAATGACTTCATGACTATTGTCTCCATGAGTTGGTCTGCTTTGGAGGTAAACTGGATAATGATATGTGGTGACTGTGTAGTTATATGTAGGTAGACCCACAGTAGTAGGATGAGGTTTGATTGGGATGTGGGGTTTAGAAGACAGAGTATTTCTGATGCAGCATAATCACTTTGGTTTCTGTTTTCCACTGTTTAAACATAGAAATGTACATGAATGGACAGGCACAACTGCTATTTCATTTGTCTCTTTGTCATTTTGACTACTTGTCGTCAGATGTTTAACTCAAGCAAACCCTAGGCTATTTTTATTGGGAGCCGCCTCTCCCAAATGCCCCTGGGGCTCCTGGGAGAAGGTGAAAGTGATTTAGACGAAGAGAAGAAGAAGACAGAAAGCCGTGCATGTGTTGTTTGCGTGTGCTGGCTGGCAGACTCCCCTTGAGGCTCTACTGTAAAGCTATCATCAGTGGTGGTGTCAGGGATTTGTAGCTTGTCACTGACAGAGAGGGAGTGCTGGCAGTAACTCTGGGAAATAACGGCTCTCAGGGAGGAAGCCCGGCTTCCACAGCTTGTGTAAATGAAGGTGTGTGTTCGTGAGAGATGGAGAATGAGGGGGAGGAATTTGTGTTTATTTTTTCCCCTAGGTGTCTTGCGATCCATCTGGGTGTACAGGTAGTCCATGGCTTTGTTGTATTGTGTGAATCCATGTGGTTTCTTTAATGTGAAGGCCTTAGGCTTTTTGTCTGCGTGTTTTCTTGTCAGCAAGTGGAGCATGTACATGTCTGTTCTGGGTATTTCAGAAAGGCATTGCATAAAACCATGTTTGTATGTACATTAGCTCTCACATTTGGGTGATTGTTCTCTGTTCCCTTATTTAGGAGTCATTACATCATCATGATGTTTGTGTGGTCTTCATTGAGATGCTAACTGATTTTTAATACCTTCTTAGGAACTAAGGGTCTGCATCAGAAAAATATTGCTGTTGAGTTAGTACTCGTTTTTGCAAAGAAAAAAATATATATGATATATAATGAAATCCCCTGGTATCATGAATGGAGAACTAATTTTCTCATTGACAGCCATGTGTTTCTGAAATTGCATACTGGCAGTTGACCAGATCTCAAGAGACCAAGTGGTCATGAAATCCAATCAACTCATAAATGATCATGTTAGTGTTCAAAAAGAGGAGAAAAATAGAAAAACTGGGAAAATTGGACTTACATGGTTTCCCTGTAACTGCATCTGCTAAATCTACAACAGCATTGTGGTGCATCTCTAGGGCCCACAGAGGCAGAAAGGCAGTTCCTATTACTGTCAGCCCAATTACCGGCCACAGCGCAGCCACTGCTGTCAGCACCAGGCAAAACATGTAATGCATCGGCATCTTTTCTTGTGAGTATGGCCAAAACTTTTGGAAGGGGATCTTATTTTTTGTGCAGCACAGCTGCAAACTATAAGCAAGTGATTATAAAGATTTATTGCAGTATTGTGTTGTGAATTTTCCATTATGTGAGTTAAAAAAAACACACTGTATTTGGACTTGAACAAGCAATGACGACGTGTTTGATGCCCACAGCAAAATATACACTCACCAGCTACTTTATTAAGTACAATTTGTTAGTACCGGTTTTGATACTATTTTGTGTTGAGGACTGCTATAACTTTTTTGGCATACATTCAACAAGGTGCTGGAAACGTTGATCAGAGAATCAAGCTTCTATCAACGCATTTGCTGCTTGTAGACGGCACACCCATAAAGTCTCCTGTTCCACCACAAATTTCCACCTCAAATTTGCTCTCTTAGATTAAGACATGGTGGTTGTTGAGTAAAGTAAGCTTATTGTCATATTCAAGAAACCATTTTAAGATTATTTGGGATTTTAAAGTTTGTGTATTATCCCTCTAAATGTATCCATCAGATCTGACATTTTATTCTGAAATCGTATTCTTCAAGCCTGAGGTCTAGCAAGTGTCTACTTAAATTACCGTTGACATCCGTCGCAGACCAGAGATCCACAAACCTGCTAGACACCTGAATGTAGGCAGATGATTGAAAATTCTTATGATGCAGTGCTATACGCAGTATTTTTTACTTTAAACCTGTATCTGTCCCATCTATAATCATATTTATAAACGTACAAGCCTGTTAGTGAGGAGAAAGATGGGAATCTAAAATGGGAAGCCTTGCTAACCATGTGTTGTGTGGAACATTTCTGCCTCTAAAGTTAAAGCACATGAAGACGGAAAAGGCCTTGTCCCATCTGGTTTGGCTTCAAGTCTGGTTTACTGCACAATGGTGCCAATACAAATATCTTTTCTTGATGTTTGTTTGTATAAATCGTTTTGAAAGGCTTCACCAAGAATTTTTGGGCGGATTATCTTGGAGAAGTTAGGGAGTCAATAATCCTCTCTGAGGTGACTTTTAGATCTGCTCTGTTTTCCAAAATGTTAGAAAAAGATTGTCTTGGATTTTTCTTTTCCTTTAATGTTTTTGGCAGGGAGTTTTGATGGTGAACTTTTCAGAGACTTAGTAGGCGTGTTTGTGAAGCCCATACAGATAATACAGAGCTGCACTTCTTTTTTTTTTTTTCTTTCTGCCACAGCAGGGTTTGTTGTGATAACATCAGTGCCACATTTAACACATGGCAAAAATTCAGCTAAAAATTCAGGGGCTTAGTGCAATGTCTCAATTTCTGAACCTATAAATTTAAACTCCGTTTCAGGTTAAAAGGAAGAGAAATACAACATTTTTCTCTGTTTTCCTCTTGAAATAATAACTCCGAAGGTATGTTGTGTGTTTTGATAAAATTTTCAAGTCCTTGTCAAGACCGGAATGATTCAAGTTTAATTTGTCCCCTCATACAGAAAAAAAAAAAATCTACTTCTCAAATTTTCACATGCTTTTCAGTATAACGATCATGTTTTGTGTTCAGTCAAAAATAACTCATCTGAAGAAATTACGTCATCTAGAAATCTCAGAAATAAACTTCCCACACTATCAGATTACATTTCAAAAGAAAATGTAAAAAAAAAAATACTTCAGAATTAATTGGCCATTATTCATAAAAACATGAACATTGGTAAACCTTTTGAAGGTCTGTGGGATAGATGATAGAAAAGTGGAACTTTTCTATCATCTATCAGGCATATAAATAAAGTAAGCATTTTGAAGGAATCTGACAATATTCTATTACATCACTGTAGACTGAAGTGTAATGTGACAAGTTTGGAGACGTTATAGAGATATGAATACCTCTGCTAATCACAGCAGCTCTTGCTTTGCTACAGATGCATACATTTTGTCCTGTTTGATTTTATGTGTAGAAAAGTCAGATTTAAAATTTATTTAATTCTAATGTCTCGCCCAGGTCATTCATTTAAATTGAAATCACAAGCTTAAAACTGAATGGAGGTACAATAGCTTTGCCCACTCTGTTCCTCATTTGCTCACAACTAGATCCAGATGCAAAAAGAAAAATTCCCCCCAAAACTTTATTATTTCTCCTCGTCTTCAGCACTTTTGTATTCACATTGTCAGGCTGCAGAGCTTATGGTGGTGATGTGTTTTTTTCTTTGTACCTAGTGACAGAAACTTTCCATCTCTTATAAGGATTACTCTGAATAAACACACAGGGGAATTGGAAAACTCGGGATCCAGTTAAAAGATCTATGTACCCTCTCTTGCCTCGGGTCTATGATATAAACAACAAACCATATTGCCTCTTGGGGCTCTATGAGGTGTAATTGTTAGACTTTTCTAAACTTGACAGGAGAATAAAACAAAGTGAGTCCATTCAGACTGAGAGCAGGTGGTTGCCATTATCAAAAGATTTTGTCAGTTGTAAATAATATTAAGTCAAATATGCATGGTTACCATTTTAATAGTACATGTAGACAATTTAAGCTTCATACAAGGCTGTAGAGATATAGGGACCAAAAACAAAGAAAATGAGTTTGATTTAATGTTTGCTTTTTAAAGCTGGCAACTGATTTACTGAAAGCATTTTGAGTTAGTCACTTCTATCAATACAGCATTCTAGACACATGCTTTTTCCTGTCAGATTCCTCTCAGTCTGCCCAGAGGTTTGCAAGTTTGAATGGGAATTTCTTGAAAAGGAAGATGTACTTTTCTGTGTTTTTTTTTTGTTTGTTTGTTTGTTTTTTCTTTTTTCTTTTTTCTTTTTTTTCAGAATTTTCTAAAAGTGATAAGGGGAATATCACTGAGATACAAGATCTAGTGGAAAAATAAACTGACACAGGAAGCATCTAACATTGAAGATCTTTGATGGTGAGTGCAACTTGAATTCCATGTGGCAAACACTGCAGGCAGTGTCCCCTTAGGGTGCAAAGGGTAAATATGGAGCACAACCTTTAGGCTTAAATTCAAGCAGCCAGTCACATGCCTACCATGTCAGACTATCTGAATATGATGTTATTCAACAGAATCAGCAGCAGGCCAGAACAAATAGGCTTCCATGGCAATCTGAGCAAAACTCCAAAAAGTTCAAATGAATTGCAAAAATGTTGCAAAAATACCAAAAACACTTCAAAGCAAAGCAGATGAAACTGAAATACTACTGATATGCTTGATGATGAAAATATACGTTTTGTATGATTTGTCTGTGGTCACAAGAAATGGTCACCACCATTCCTTGCGGTGACAGCTTTCTGTTCTCAATGAGGAATAGGATTGTAAAAAATTACCTGGGTACAGAGGAACATGAGATGAGTTTCGGAAATCAAACTAGTCATTTTTAAACTTCTTCTTGAAATTTTATTTTGCATTTCTGTTTGCTTTTGTGTGTCTGACTGTCTTCTATTGTTTCTGTGGGTTTGTTTTAGCTTAAACATGACAGGCAGTCTAGTTGCAGTAAATGCTTGACCTTAATGGAATGGAGAGGAAAGGTGATACCAGTATGTTGTCTTATAATCTTCCCACTTAACCCCAGCTTTAGAGCTCACTTCACTCAGCTTTATCTAAAGCTCCCATATCACTCTCTACTGGCAGCATTATTTCAGAGTTTAGCCATGGGTGTATTCACAAATTCATTAGAAGTCATTGTTATCCCTAATATAATATAGACATTGTTGTCACTTCTAGTTACAAGTCTAGCTGGGTTTTCAAAATACATGTATATAAAAGTAAAATGTTTTATGTTTCTTTTAAATTTTTCTATTAAGATTCATCTTGTTTTCCTTCACAGTTAGTTTTCTGTACTTAGTTTGCTTTGATCAATTAGCTATTCAAATAAAACAACAAGATACTTAATTTGAAAAAAGTTGTATGTTTCATAGAGCTGAGACAAGCATCTTTATTTGACTCACAAATAAAGTTATGCTTCTAATTTTTAATACCCTCTCTTTGCCAGGAGCATAGTTATTGTTAAACTATACAGTCATTCACACGTTTACAAATACAGTGCATATCCATGGATATGATCATAGCTCCACGGGACCTCTCACAGGATGAGGGGGTCCTGAACATGTTGTGTCACATGTCATACTCTACTATCTGTGCTGCTCATCCCTCTCGTCTGTTTCCTCCGGTCCTTCCTTTGCTCTCACCTTTTGCCCCCAGTACCTGATACGGCCATCAGCATGCTGGTTGTAAGCATTTCCTTGAGGATGGAGGTTTCCATGCTCTGAACACAACCCGATATAGAGAGTCTGATAACCCCTGCAACAAGTACCACACTGCCAGGTGACAAGAAGCAGATGTCCTTTTCAGCACTGTCTTTTCATTTCCAAGAAGCACCAATCTTTAAATCCTTTAAAAAAAATACAGAAAATACAAGACTGTGTTCTGTTATCATTGTATTCATTTTACAACGAAAGACAGAATATTAAAATTCAGTGTTCAATGTCAGATCTGTTTTGTGAGACAAAGGAAAATTAATTCATGCTAATAGAACATCCACTTGTGATTACACTGATAAGTAGACTAATATCTGTTGTCCAGAGTCGGGGTTATATAGATCTATCATTCCTGGCGTATCACTATTTAGGAAATTGCGTAATACACATTTCCAAGTTTAGGTTATCTTCCACATGGCTACACAAACAGGTTGGTCACGCTTTACAGGGGCAAGTTGGAAATGAGCCTAGGCACAGACCTTACAGTTCTTTGACCTCATTTTCATTCAGAACCTCTGGTGAGAAGGCGAGGAGTGCCAAATTCCCAGTACCGCATGTCCCTCTGTGCTTGTAAATGATGCACACATAGGGTGTGTGTGTTGGATGAGGAGCAGCTTCCCCAAAACTCAACCCCCACCCCCGCTGCTGCTACATATGCACACATACTCATTTCCTCTTGGGAGATAGACGGTGTCTGCTTTCTGTCAGGGTGTCCTCAGCTGAACACCCTTGGGGCCTATCACTTGGTGGGAATCCCGTTCCCCACTAACTCCACAACCTCACATCCAGTGAGAAGGAAAACAAGACCTGAGGAAGTTAGAGGGGCCCCTCCTCTAATATTCGCCTTATTTCTTTTTCTGTCTCAATTTTCTGTCTCCATCTCTCCTGTCTTTTCTTTTTTCTATCTGGGTGGTCAATGGTGTTAATTGGCTCACTGAGTCACCACCGCCATGATTGTAGTGTCTAATAAGAGTTATTGATTTGGACTTTGTTAAACACTAAACCATGCATGTAAAGCTGACCTCACACACTATTCTTACAACAACCTTTTGTTGTTTGCCAATCGCCTAAATGTTGTGCATATTGTCAGTCAAGTACAGTCATTATTTTAATTCCATGGTTTTTGCCCTATCGCTTTACAAACATTTTCGTTTAGACTTTCCTGAAGATTTCCCACAGAAAAGAGCAGTTGATTCTTATGTATTCACCAAGTACAAAATCAGTTCAAATCTTATTTACAGTGCAGTGGAAAGGCATTTTTCTATCACATGAATCTTCTGTTGCATACTTTTTTCAAATTTAAATTCCTCTCTGAGAGATCAACAACGAAATAAATACATAGCTGACAAAAATGTAAAAAGCTGCTAAAAAATATTCTGTTTATGGAGAGAAAAATATTCAGTAAACCAGGTTCAAAATTGAGAACAAAATTGTAACATAAACCAGTTATAAAAACCAAGGAGTTGTGATAAGTGAAAATAAACAGTTCGGTGGCATAATTCGCCTGCTGAAAGAACATGTAATTGTTGTAAATTTGCATTTATTCTAGACTAAATCTATGACATCGACATGAATATGTATGTATGTATGTTAATGTGTGGTCATTTGAATAATTTAAAAAGCTTACATCAAGACTGCAACTACATTTGGAGGTCATCTGATACAGATTTTTCTATTGGTGAAATTGATATTTAAAATTTCAAGTACTCTTAGTAACATGATTCAGCTTATTAGAAGTACTTGTCATGTTTTGGAGCAACAAAACCAGATTCTGAGATCTAAAGGTTACAGAGCCAATACTTTGTAAGCATGTTTTAACAAAATTGGGAGATTTTCCTAATTTGCACAAACTGTTCTTAGTTATGGGAAAATGTGTTCAATGCAAGTTGACAAAAATCGACCTGCTCAACAGTTTCAAAATGAGCTCTGCATTTAGTTTTATTACGGGTGACTGCAAGCCATTCTTCACAAAGCTGTCATAGAGCTCGAATGAGTCAAAGGCTGGTCTCTTGAGTAAGACGGTGAAAACTGGAAATGGTGTGTAAGTACCTCTATGTGAGATTTAATTATCGCAATTAAATATTCAATGATCAATAGAATTTATTTTAGTGAATCAATAGGTGGCCAGGCCAGAGAAGGACAATGTGCATAAGATACTTCTTTGCATTTCAAAGCAGCTTGTGTCACGTGGCCTCCATTGGAAATCTATACCATTTTGTTAGGCTGTATTTCATATTTAACTGCCCAATCTCCTTATCACTGACTATTGATTCACATTCCTTTATTTACTGCCTGCAAACTGCCTTAGGTTTAAAGTGTCAAAATGTTTTTGAGGGAAATTGATATACTACCATCCATCTTCCTATCTAGGTCTTCATTTCTCTCACAGTTTCTCTCACTCATTTTAATTCCCTTGTCTCTGTTCCTCCTTTTTTTTTCCCTCCTTCACTCAATGCTCTTCACTCGAGTTAGAAATTAAACCCTGTCATCTTCCCACCCCCTGTACAGATCTCTGCTCACTCGGGTGTGAATCTGCACATTATTCAAATAAATATCTCTGTGTTGTCTGGGGAATACGCTGAGCCACTTCAAAGATGCCCACCCACCCCCGCCCCCTCAATGCCTCAATATTGCTTGTTCCCACTGGAGTCCTATTTTGTTTACCTGAACTGGCTCTAATGGCTTTCTTTTCCACAGCACCTATCAGATGCTCAGCAGCACAATTTAGCCAAGTTCAAATTCACGCATGAGTAGGTCTCACTTAAGCTTTGATTGTTTGCAACACTGTGTGCGGTGTCATTCACTATATGGTCCAAAATCAGTCTTTCTCAGCTCCTGTTCAGTCTCTCTTCCATCTCATGTTTCATTCCTTGTTTGGATTTTGGGCACCCTTTTTTATTTCCTGTCTTCCCACAATTTTTCCTTTATTAATTTACTTAGTTTGTTTTTAAAACTGGGATATTGGGCGAATCTACTTATCGGGTATGTGAGTGTACAGAAGTAGACCGAGACAAAACAGTCATTCTAGAGTGCAAATACACTTGAATTGTGAACATATCTTAGTTGCAATCTACTATCCATGATCTATTCTCATGTGAATTGATCACCAAAACCTGTTTTTCTATATATCATTCAAGGTTTGGTTTTAACAATAATCAAAACCTGTAACACACCTTATTTTAAAATCTTTGAAACTTTCCCATGATTGGTGAAATATATCCTCAAAATATAATATGTCTTAGAAGTTATTGATTTGGGCTGAATCAGATTTGAAGGGCAATGTACACTGCTATGTAACTGATAATATTAAGTCCCTGAAAACACACATAACCATTGTTTCCCTCCATTTGATCTGGTTTTACCATTGCTGTTATAGATTTATTTTTGTTTGTGTTATGCAAAGCTATTTTGTTAAGATCTTCAAAGTGTACATATTTTATTGCTGTAGTCAGTAGAGAAGTCCAAACAGGTAGTGAGCAAATTAGCTAGTGGACAAAGACAAGCGAAAAAGTATTTTGCAATATTCATATATTCCTGACTTTAAGAAGAATTATATGTGAATGATATATTTATAAAGGTGAAGCTCTATCAGGAATGATTTACAGTAGCTTTTATCTAAGCCTTGCCATATTGTTGTACTGTTATTATTTGCTTATAAAATTTATTAAGCATGGAGATATAAAAAATATATATTGGGGGTGACAGTTAATCCAATATATCATCTGCAATCTATAGTTCTACAGTAAATGTTACCCTGGAATTGCTGGCACTTAACTTGAGTTATTAGCTGTTTATGATGTAGACTCAACACTGAGAAACCTTGCCTTATTCTTTGGCTAAGCTTGCTGGATGTATACATTTTGTGATCCTCTTATTTTTAATTTATACCTGAACAAAATAAAGTGTGGCCCCAGCTAGCAGTTAGCAGCTAGCAGCCTCTCCTTTTACCAGAGCGCTGCACTGCACTCCCATCTATCACAAACCTTTGCACTGACTCCACCGAGGTGAGGAAGTTAACCTTCACAGACCAGAGGTCTACATGAAGCACCATCAATGCCATCAGGATACATGGCCTTCGCACTGCTTCACAGCTGGAGGAAGGAAAGTCTGGTTGATCTGAATGACTGTGTATGTGTGAAGGGATCGGCTTGCACATCTGTACGGGCTTGTGCAAATCTGTCTTCATGTTGTAAATATAAGAGTCATGTGATACATTCATAGCCATGACTGATGGTTCAGAGGTTGTTTGCAATAACCTAAATACAAAACAAAGACATTAAATGTTACCCTGGAATTAGAGTATTAGAGTGAAAGCAAGCACTTTTCATAGCTTTTACTCTTTTTTGACTAATGTGCTACAAAGAAGCTAACATTTATTTCTTTAATTAACAAAAACTTTTTGGACATTTGGTCATCAGTTTGACCTTGTATACTATGTACAAATTATTCTGGGTACACAGGGCCAGCCTGAGCTATAAGCACAGTTTGTAAATTATTCAGACTAAAAAGAGTTGCTGCTCTTCATAGAAAAGAGCCAATTAGGGTGTTTTGGTAAATTTATCAGAATGCCTCCTAGTTCCAAATATTAGGAGATTTTTAGGCACATCTCAGGGAGATTGCTGGGTTTCCTCGTTGGACAGGTTACCTCCACAACCCTGTCTGGTTTAAATGGAAGATGATCACTGGATGGAGTGTTTAAGAGGAGTTATCTTTCAATTAGAAAATTAACTTAAGTTTTAGAAAATATAATTTTTGTAAATTATGTTTAACCATTGATGACACTGCAATAAAAATAATATATAAATTATTTCCAAAGTTGAGAAAAAGCTTTGACTGAATTTTGTTCTATCCAGTTCTATCCGCGTTGACCAGGCTCGAAAACTCCTACTAATTAAAAAATAGTAATAAAGTCAGTAAATTGGAGTACATTTACATATGTTAAACCAGATAATTCTTCAGGCACATAAATACAGCAGTTTATAAAAACATATGCCTTTGAGTACTACATTCTGTACAATTTCCTTGTACCTTGTTACCCTTTATTACAACCAAAGTATTGTCTCAATAGGATAAAGGCATGTAAGGGGAACAGTCTGCACCTTCTTGATTCTCTTCTACATATGGGGATTGCTGTGTCTGCTTTCTGTTACCCGCCTCTCCTTTCCTTCTGTCCTTCTTATATGTTTCTCTCTTCAGATTTTTACATTTTCTTTGACAGCCTATAGGCTCTAGAGTCACATTTCATACTTCAATAGTACTTAAAGGCCTATGATCTGCCAGGCGCACAGCTGCAATGTAGTGGACTGAATGGAAGGAAATTATTGGTTTTAAGGACTCCTGGTGCTCTGGGACCCAGGGTTAGTGGCTTGTGCCTTTAGCTCTGAGACATGCCCACGCACAGGGAGTGTGCAGGCAATCATTACTTATTTAGCCTGTTAAGTGTTTAAAGTGGAAAGAGTCTTTTGGGATAGACTGTGGTTGACAAAAATTACTCCACATTACTTTTGGTAAACCCTTATAAGAGATACAAAACATAGCAAAGTGAAGCATTTTAAATGCAAAGTTTGATCTCATTTCAACCACCTAAGGACTTCTTTGTTTACATGATACCGTAGATGTCTCCATGTCAGAAAAGTCAGTATAATGTCCTGTATGTAAAGTGGACACTGACTAATGCCAAAACACTGTGCTTCTATTCTTTACTTTACAGTTTTTTCTTTTAACAACTAGCAAGATTACATATCACCTGTGAAATTAACATTATTAGTCTTGTAAACTCAAACTTGTCCAATGTCAGTGACAGATTTATGAGAGACAGTTGATTGTGTAGCACTATGTTTCTATATCCATATTTGGTCTTAGAAACCAATTTAGATTTTTGTGATATACATGGTATTGGAAAACAAAGGAGACCATACAAGTTATCCTGGACTTCAGTAAAGAGTCATTTACAAAAATATCTTAAGATTATGATTTTTATTTTTTTATTTTTTTTTCTGTTTTGCACCACTTACAATAATGGCACAGGGTTGGACTGTCATATCTATATTTCAGAACCTTGTGAGGGACAGCAGAAATGAATATTTTTCATTACCAAAGTAGTAATATTGTGTTGATTATGTAAGCAGTCAACCACACATATATATGCCACTTTGTGGTGATAAACAGTCTAATTCTTGTAATCCCTGCCATAAATATATAATGTTTCATAATAAAAACATAAGAACTGAAATGTTGTTTATCCGATTTTGTACACTAACAGGAAAGAAAAGAAAAAGTAGTGCAAAGGGTGAAGCTGAGCAGCTGAACAGATTGAATGGCTAATGAAATGGGTTCCTTCAGGCCTGAATAAATTCTTTGGTCTGGTGATCCTCCAGGATGCTGGCCTCCCAGGGAGATTAATGACCACTGGGCTGTAGGATAATAAAGTAGTTTGCCTTGGCAATGTGCTTATGAATTCATCACAGTGTCCACAAGTGGGCTGCCTGAGTACAACATCTTTATAAATCCTCTTCACTCTTCTCTCCCGCTGCTGCTGATTTATGATTCTGCTACCCCCCAAATGGTTTGGCCTCTCTCACCAGATTTCATATTGGCTGACCAGCACCATCTCAACAAAATCCAGGTCACCGCACTGATGGGAAAGAAATAGGAGGCTAATTAGATAATGGGAAGGGGAAATGCACAAGTGATTTCCGTTGACTATCTTAGAGGTAAAATCTTTCCATACACTGATAGACTTGACACAGTTTTCTTACTTTGCCTTTGTTTGTTGCCATAAGAATTATATTACTGGAAATACATTTAACTAAAGGATTCCCACAAGGAAATATGAAACGGTCCAAGTTTAAGTAGAACCAACTGAAAAAACGTAACATGATTTATTTTCTAGTTACCCATTTCTAAACCAACATTTTGAATAAAATAATGTTTTTCTCTGCTCTGTAAATTATTTGGACGTTCAGCTAATACTACAAAACAAGCAGTTCAGTATACCACTGTCAATGTTTTCTTTTTATTATTATTTTTATTTTTTTAACCTTGATGTTATCTTTGACCAGTGCTTCTGTGTTTGCTGTGCTTCCTGTGTTTGCTCTGTGTTTGTTGGTCACTGCAGGTAGTTGCTCATAGTGAGGTGTATCCTGCTTTAGGCTTCATTCTGTCAGAAGCCTTACTTTCCACTGTCACCACATGCTTGCCTTGGATTATGGCTTGCAGCAAAGTCAATGACTTGATGCAAAGAGCTGGGCTTGCTCAAAATATTTTTTGCCAGTATGGGCAATAAACATTAACTAGACTGTGTTATAATAACTGATCACACGTTGGGAAATGTGTAGTCTGAGTCTGTCGACGTGACCGGTCTCAGTAATAATTTGATTCTATATTTCTGTATAAGAATTGGATATGCTTGTCTTTGAGATAAAATGTTTTTGTGAATCAATGGTAAATTAATGAACTAAATTGATCTGAATTGATTTGACGTTAACATTTGTTCCAAACAAAGAATAGCAAGAACCCCTAGACTGTCTCTGGTTTTAATGACGTAACCTTACATAGATCCACTACAAAACAGTAGTCCAGGAAAACATCCAACAAAATATCATACATTAATATGTCATTTCGGCTTATTAATGTTATGCATGAGCATTACGTCTTTTAAACCTCCATTTGGTTGTTCATGTAGCATTTGTTATGCTTTTATGAACTGTCTCTGTCAAACTCATAAACCTGAATATTTGATTACAGAAATTCCATATGGAATATTTGCAAGGAAATTGACAGGAAGCCATGAGGTAAATTAAGAAGTATTTAGACTGAAATGTATTTAAATGCTTTTAATCTTTGCATAACACTTCTATGAGATGTTGTTATATAGACAATTGTTGTGAGGCTGGCCTTTACTGAAGCTAAATGATGCTGCTGTCACAGAGTTTGAAGCACAGCCTGCAAAAGGTTATTAATGAGTGCAATAATCCAAATTGGATAACAAGAACTTATGAAAAAGAGGATGTTAGAGTGAAGTCCCCAGAGTATTTAGTCTTGTTACCTGAAATATTCATACTGTTTCATCTGCACTTAGTGACAATGTAAATGTAGAACTTTTACTTGCTTTCATTAAACTCACTTTCATTTGATTGCTTATGGTAATCTAAACTGTTTTTTTTATTATTATTATTTATTGTATATGGTAATGTTTTCACAGGCTTGTTGGAAAAAATTCCCTTAAAGCTGCAGTATGCAACTTTGATTAAAACAAATATGTGGAGACAGTGTAATATGAGGCAGATAATCTGTGAAAAGATCGATCTCTAAAACTTAACCTCCAATTTCTCTCTTTTTCTTTTGGAGACTATGACCTTGCTGAGAACAAAGATAAGTGTTGATTTTGTTCATATGTATTCCTATGTGTGTTTATAGTTGAAAACAAAAAGGGCTCCATTTACCTGGAAACTGTTTAACAATGAAAAAGAAAAATAAACGGGCAAAACACGTCATTGCAAGAGTTTGTGTGCCGAAGATTTGAAATGTCATTTATTTTGGGAGGGGTTACGACCCGACACACTCATTCTCCATCCAGCCCATCTGCCCTGTGTCAGACAGCTCTGTGAAGCCCCTTGGGGACTCTGATGTAGCAGAGTGGCCTTTTTGTCTGTGTGTGTTTGACTTAGTGTTTTGCTTGTGTGTTTATATGTGTGTGTTAACGTGACCATGTGTGCATTTACGGTAGTATTGATCCCCCCCCCACCTCTATTCTTATAATGAAGTGGAACTACAGCTCCATTACTGACTGCCTTGCTATTGGTTGGAGATAATATGAAATTAGCTAGCGTGCCGTGAGCCTGTCAGTATTGATTTCACCACCCGGATTACTTGTTACAAAAGAATAGAGCTGTCTGTGGCGTAATTGAACATGTTAACTCCTTGTCTCATAAAATGTAGGTCTGTATTGATTGTTACAGAGGTGGACTTTGTGATATGCAATAAGAAAGTGAGTTGTATGGGTGTTAACTGTGAAGAGATGCTGATGCTTTTGTTTTTGTTCTGGTTGTGTCAGCAAATGAGCTGTGTTCCATCGGGTCAACACATTTTTCCTCATATTTCTGCCCCTCCCCATCCCGTCATTTTTCAATTTATTTGCCCTACATTCACTTTCATTTCATTATAAAGTGAAAAAGTGTTAGGCTTTGATACTGTCACAGAAGATTTACTGTTGTGCACGACAAATGATATGTTTGCAACCAAAGCAACTGTTTAAATTGAATTCAATTAGATTCAGTTTATTTATATGCCGTCAATCCACAACACATTGTTTCAAGGAACTTATCGAATAATACAAACAGATTCCAAGTAAATTATACACATTACAAATTGTTAGAAAGTGTTTTCTCCTAGGAAACCCAGCAGATTGCATCAACTCACTGATTAGAAGAGGTATGGTTTGAAAATGTCCTTTAAGCATGTTTGTTCTTGCAATGAACAGGAACATGCAAGTCTTGTCTAATTGTATTTGAAAGATTGGTGCCAGAGAGAGTAAGGTACCCACACCTCTATTAATTCAGCTTTTTCTTGGGAAAAAAAAAATTCAATGATTTCAATGATTTACATTGGCAGCTGGAATATTCTGTCGACAAAGAGAAATTAATAGAAAAATACGTGTACTTATTAGCAAAGTACATGGGTCGTAAAAAGCACAGACATGTGTAAAGATCCATGAATAGCCTGATACTCCTCACTCCTCTCCAGATGCAGTTTAAAGTCTTTTTATTCTGTTAACCCTAGGCGACTAATTCACACTGTGTGCTTTATGAAGCTGCTATTGAGGGCAAAGACTAACACTTATCTTGGGTAATTAGAAAATAAGGCCTAGTCAACAGTAAAAAAATGATAGTTTATGGAGACATATTTCCTGTAATTGTTTATTCAAGAGCTGATCTCAGTGTGAAGTCTTTTATCTGGCATTGTCCAAAGCAGGGTGTGATAAATTGTTTGATGAGCAAATTATGCTGTTGTTCCTAAAACAGACATGTTAGGTATAGTGTTACCCACTCCATCAGGGCGAGAGGTTAATGAAATGCTCTTCCACATGCTGATTTCCTGCACTCCACTCCTGAGTGATAAGTAGCTAACCAGCGAAGCCTGTAATTACAATCCTAAAGAAACCGGTCTGATCTGTATATAAATCTCACCATCCAATTACAAGATGTAATAATTCTGCACTCAGGCTGGTAATGAGGTCTAATACCAGTGCATGTGATAATCCCCTCTGGATGTAGGCTTGATCAGATGTTGGCTTTGTAATTAGACTGGCAGAAAATCATTATTTCGTGTTCGGGAAAAAAAATGAGGTTGCTGGGAAGTTAATTTTCTCCCGATTCTCTGAAGCATAGACAAGAATTTAATGATTTAATCACAATTGTTAGCTATTTTGCAATCAATTTGTAATGATTGTGTCACAACAGAGGCTTTCAGGAAGAAAAGTCTGTAAAGGCTGAAGGTGTCATTGATATGGCATTACTATATCAAGTGATCTATGCATTATAATTCTCATTGTCTTGGAGACCAAACAGTTTATTTATGAATTTGAGTATTGTTTCTCATTGTTCTTTTCTTCCATCTTTTGTATGTATTATGTTTTATACATTAAAGCCAACAATAAATGGACAGCTAAACATGACTGTTCAACAAGCATGACGTTTATATTGAGGCACAATTTTTTTTGTCTTGAGACAGAACAAACATTTTCTTTCAAAAATAATATAGAAATCAATATGTATAAAGAGCTGTATCAAACAGAGGCATACAGTAGCTGAATCAACAACTCTTTCAAAAAATGTATCTGACTTATTCTTGAAATAGTGCATCTGTTTGGAAATGACAGCAGTCTAGCACTGGAGAAAATCTAGTTGCTAAATTTATGCAATTTCCTAAATATAAAAAAATATTTCCCTCCATCCCTCCACCCATTATCTACACACACTTGTCCTTACAGGACAGTGAGGAGTGCAGGTGCCTATTTGCAGCAGTAATCTGGCGAGAGGTAGGGTACAACCTGGACAGGCTTCCACTCCATCACAGGACAACATAGAGATAGACAGGACAAACTACCATGCACGCACACACTCACACCAAAGGCAAACTTTAATGAGACCTATAAACCTAACAGTCACACAGATTGACTTTGACTGTGGGATGAAACCGGAGTACCTGGAGAGAACCCTCACCTCCACAGGGATAACATGCACACTCCATGTAGGAAGACCACAGGATGTGATTTGGATCTTTTTGGACCTTCTTGCTGCAAGGCAACAGTGATATCAGCTAAGCCACTGTGCAGTCTAAAAAAATAAAACAATTGAAATGGATAAAGCATGGGACTCATTGTGGAATTTGCATGTTTTTTCCATGCCTATTCCAGTTACTAAATATGCAAGTTAGTTTAATTTGTAATTCTGCATATGTGTCTGCTATTTGTGTCATTATGTAGACCCTGTGCTAGACTGATAACCAGGCCACTTGCCCATTACTTAGGCACTAATTTCCATGCAACCTGAATAGATGGATTGGAACTGAATAAATGGATGCTGAAATAAATCATTGTGGGACACCTGTAGGTTATTGTAACGTGCATATGGATCTTAAGCAAAATTCTTAGATCAAGTCATAACACAAATATATTAAAAAGCAAATGGAATTTGTGACAGCTATGGATTTCATATTATATCATAATTATTAAATTTTAATGTAGAGTAAAGGTGGTTAAGAAACTTTTTTAATTTTAATATACAGTAAAGGTAGCTACTTATTAATTAACTTTGGTTTATTTATTAATTGTTAAAACAGCAATGTTTTAGGAACATTATTATTTTATTTAAATATTGCAACGTTGATGTGACGTCAGCTACACTCATTGTATTAGTCTTTCGATTGGTTACCAAGACGACCTGTCAGGGCGATGGTGGGGATTGATTGTGAAATGCGTGGGGGAGGGGCAAGATACAGGGAGAAGGAAGACGTTTTTGCACGAGCGAAAAAAGGCGAGTGACAAACCCGAAATAAGGGAAGACAAACGCATGTGGAGTACGACACTCGGAAAACGTTAGAGGAGCTCGGGGGCGCCCGGGATAGAAGAGAGAGGAGACCTACATGAAGCTAAGCTAAGCTAAACTAGCTGGCAATTTCAGCGCACTCAATGTTTTCTTCTGTAAGAGGTGAAAGCCACGGGGATGGAAAGAGGAGACATGGCGGTAGGCTAAAGCTACAGTAAGCTAGCGGAGGGCAGATTTCAAAGCACTCAATATTTCCCTCTGTGACTTTCAGCGCTCTCGTGTTTTCCTTTGGTGACTTTCAACGCACTCATTGTTTATGGGAAGTTTCAACGCTCTCAATGTTTTCTCCAAAACGGCCTGCAAGTGTTTTTCAACCCTTTGGAGGTGTCGTGAGTACAAATTGTGTTTATTATAAGTAGTTATAAAAATGGACATTCCAGTTGTGCCTTTGTTAATGGGATATTGGGCTACTATAATTATAATTGGGGCCTGCTACAGTAGAGCATAGGAGAGTATTGACATGCCTTACAAAGCAAGGCTTTTAAAAGCAAGGCTTTTCAATGACTT